>NC_080672.1:89042112-89364612 GCF_030247195.1 Topomyia yanbarensis | reverse complement strand
CAAGTCTCCCCACTGCGGGGAGACTTGATCAAGGCCTGGGGAGACTTGACCAAGAGAATATTGAAAAATCAGGACAAAAAATAATGACGTAAAACATTGCACATTGGGTTGCATTTCATACGTTTCGAATATTTTTAATGCATTTCCATTTAAGGATCAACTGTACTGCTTACATTGCATGTGCACACGTCACGAAATCAGCCATATTACTGCTAACTTTGTTTACTAGTACTAAAAGATATAGACTGATGTTTGATGTGGCATTTTTTGTGACGTGATTAACAGTAGGTATCACAGCACAGTAAATGTCAGAAATTTTTTATCTTTCTTCAGATTATTGCCCCTCGGTCAAGTCTCCCCAACATTAATCGTTGCATTCACTGTCGTGCAAATTTTAGTAATAACTATTTCAATGTTCCGATTTATGTAAAATTGTTTCACTAGTTCATAAAGAATAAAATAATGTATGAGTACTTTAAAAGTAATTATTAGTCAAGTAGATATGTCCATACAAAGTTTGATAAAAAATTACATCATTTAACGCAGATTTATTAATCACGAAACATTTTCTAAAAGGAAAGGATTTTCCATTCAAAACTTAAAATTACCTTAAAGGACCGTAACAAGCAAAAAAATATTTTTTAAAGAAATTTAAGAACCTAATAGAACACGTTATAGCCAATAATAGAATTATGCGCTTGGTCAAGTCTCCTCATGTTCCCCTACATAGGCACCCTGATTCTCTTTGCTTGCTGGGTTCGAATACCGAGAATGTATATGTTATCCTTTATTATTTTTATTCGAGGAAGATACATGTTCTCCTGTGAGCTTTCCGTATGCTCTATTTTTACAGTTTTGATTACAAACTGTCAAATACTTCAAATAGTAGAAATCTGTTATTTTTGTTATTTGTATATTTAAACTTTGTGGGTACGAGCTCTGTACGCAGCTCATCTGGGTTCCATTCTCAACCCCGCACATAGGGTTAGAAATTTTTCCAAAAGAGATTTCTATAACCCAAAAAGAGGCGAAGAGCCCTTAGGTTAAAACTTCTATAATCAAAATAAAAAAAAACATATTTAAAATTTGTGGAGACATTAAATAGTGAATGGTTTTAATCGAATGTGTCTGATATCCTAAACATTTTAAGGAGATTAATGTATGGTGATAGTTTATGACATTAGAGGTTCATGCTTCCCATTTATCCAATAATTAAACGAAAAACGATTTGCCATTGCAGTGTCTTGTACTGTTGAATATAATATATTTCAAATATTTATAAGGCGCTGTTCAAGTTCAACTCAGGAAGGCTTTTTAGTATTGCACATACCTAGAAAAATAATATAAATTTACGTGTTCTGATCCTGATATAAACGAGCATCAAAAATGTTTTTAATTTGATTTTTATTTTTATTTTACATGACGTTGAATTTCGTAAACTATGCTTGATTTAAAAGTTGATGAGAGTAATTTATTAAATTTTATCAAGTTTTAATGAACTAGCCGACAAGTTTTGAATGATGTTGATGGAATTGGAAAAAAAATTCGTTTTTTCATTTAACAAAATTTGAAGCAACCAGAAAAGATTTTTGGTTGTCTGGTTCCAAAAAAGTTTCGGCTAAGCACAAGTTTGATGTTCCGGAGGAAGTAAGGAAACAGAAACTTCCAAAGTTTGCCGATAAATACATGATTGGACAAGCGATCTGCTCATGTGGCAAACGGAGTGCGCTGTTCGAGGCTACCGGGACTGTAAACGGGGAGAGCCCACGAGGGCCCTACAATCTTCTGGCCAGATCTAGCTTCGTGTCACTATTCAAATGTTGTCCTGGAGTGGTACAAAGCCAACGGGGTCACTTTCGTACCCAGGGAAATGAACCCCCCCCCCCCCAAAGCACCGGAGTTGAGCCCTATAGAAAAATAATGGGCTATTATCAAGTGTTTTTTGTGATGCAATTTGATGTGGGACACCCTCATCAAATTGCATTTCCTAAGGAGCTAACCAAGCTCATCTTGGTTAGCTCCTTAGGAATATGGAATTAAGCTTACATCAGAATGCAGACATCTTTCAAACATATTCTATATTCCATGCTAGAGCTCTGAAAAAAGCTGATATGGATTGAATAAATTGAAATTCGACTCACAGCCGCTACACTTTCACAAGAGGTAAATTGTTAACTAGCATGGCCCAAACAAATAATTCGGCAGCAAATTCTCTTCTAATCCATCAACAAAGAACAAGTTGGTTATGCTGCCGAAAATCGATAGACTTCTTTTTACTGTCCGTGATGTGAAATCGGCTGCCACACACTGTTGGTACGGTGGGTGATAAACGAATGACTGTACAGGAAGGACAGTAGGGACTTAAATTTATAACTTCTCCGCTGTCTTGTAAATTAGTTTTATCATAGAGCACTGTGGAATGATTTCAATAAAAAAAATTATTTTTCGTTATTGTAATTGTACATTCAAAGGAATTATTGGCCCATTTGGAGTGCATCTTTGAAATCGTATAGTGCAAAAATCTAATTATTTTCTTCAGTACAACAGAAGTTATTAGCGTTCAAAAACAGACGCGCTTGTCGCTGCTGATATTTTGAAACGAGCCTCTATATCGAAAGCTTAAATGTATTCCACACAAGAAAAAAAAAAATCCGTTAATAAATTCATGGACAAAAAATCACGATTTCGTGAATTGAACGATTTACGAAAATCGGGATCAGGATTCGGAAATTATGAATAATAGACCTCGTTACATTCCAATGTTTGGTTGGGTTACTGTGGTTGTTCCCTGGACATGTTTAGTATTTGTTATGGATTCTTCCTCATAATTTGGGAATAGACAGGTTTGTATAAAGTATATTCACTAAAAGAAACGTCAGTTAAACGATGTTCACGATTTCAGGAGCTTTATCGCAATTCTAGTAATTTCTCATCACGTTACCGTGATATTTTATTCATGAGTTTTCTGTCTGATTTTTCTTGCAGAGTAGTGCGATTTATATTCATGATTTTAGGATATTAGTAACGATTTTTGGAATTATGTTTACGTTATCGTGATATTTTAGTCTCAAGTAAAGTGATTTGTGGTCATTATTTCAGCATGCTAGTCACGATATTTGATGTTTCAACCACGAATAGTGTTATGTTCATGATTTCAGGACATTAGTCACGATTTTCGTAATTTTAATGATGAGTTTTGTTCTACCATAGACCATGCGGTAGACTTGGGTGCAACGCCCAACTTCTACTTAGCAGAAGGCAAAGAATTCTTCACATTTCCTTTCGATCATGTCCATATGAGCCTGCCTAGTCCTAGTTTTCCGTTCTAAGTTTATAACTGATTCGCTCTAGAATACCTATCCGTCTTTCAATTTCATTGCTTTCGTTTCTCTTAGTCTCAAATTTGCCGAAAATAACCAACAAAATCGATACAGTGGAACCTGGCGGCAATTAAAACATAGTAACATAAATAACTTTACTAAAATTATGCCAGTCTGTACACACAGACTAGTCAAAATATTTGACATTCAACTTTCTTGTGAAAATTTTTAGCGCGAATACTGCTATTTCACAAAAGTTAACACTAAACAGGTAACATGATATTTTAAACAAGCAACAAAACATATTATTATATTCAGTCGCATTTAGGTTTTTTTTCCTGACGTACAGTTTCTCATCAAAGTGATAATAATTGCGCATTGTACGTATATAAGTAATAACAATTGCGTTTTGCTATTAAAACAAAACAAATACTGAGGAGTCAGTAGGCTTCTCTGATATTTGTGATTTTTTAAAGTACATTAATGAAGTCTCATTCAAATCACTCCAGCAGTATCGATTTGGATATATTTAGTGACTGCAAAGCACAATATTGTGATGATAATGAAAATCTATGGGGTTACTGGTGTTGAACCAAACTGTCTTTATCTTTTTTGGCGTTTGCATTGAGTATATCTATAAATTCACTGATCAATTGATTTTGAAGCAGGATTTTTCTTTGAATGAAAATTGTATTTTTTATGCTTAAACATCTCAATTTCTGAAACAACAATTTGGAGAAATTAAAGCCTTTTCTGTTGCTATATAATTTTGTAAAACCCGTTGACGGTCTAGCTATTAAAAAAACCATTGGTTCATGGGTAGCAGAGATATAGTGCGCACTGCAAACGCTATAATGAGAAAATGTTTCGGGCAACGGTCGACAAAAAAATACTTACATTCTAACATGAACACAACCTACAAAATTCACAATAAAAATCTACATTTTACAGAGTTCAACAGTATATAACCCATCGATCTACGAACCAGTTTAAAAAATATTACTGGCAATTACTACCCTCTCCAAAAGTTTACTGATCGTTGTACCTGCTACTGAGTTCCTTTTCATGTTTTCTAAAAACTTGAAAAATCTCGGAATTCAGACCGCTGATCAATTCGGACCCCCTGATGTTTCTCAGCTATAGTAATATTATGAAAAGCATATGTATCATTTTCATAGCTGTCATGTAGCTTTATTCTATCCCACAAAATTTTGCGGTTCTCAGTTTTCGTATGCCTGCGCTAGGGGCGAATGTTGTTTCGGAGCGCTTTTTTGAAAAATGTGTAAGCCGAAAAACTGGACTTTTTTGTTGACAACAAGAAATAATTAAATTATCGTGATTTTGAATCAACTGGATAATAACATTCATTTAATATCTTGTTTTGGGCGAGACTATCAACTGTTTTCGTTTAATCGGTGTGTGAACAACATAATATGGGTTGGTCCAATTCGGACCTTTTGCGGTATATATGATCTGATACGCGATTGTGGAAAACCGTTTGAGAGGAAAGTGTGCCCAGTCGGTCGAGCTTTCAGGAAAAGTTTTCTCAAATCGGTTGACAGATTTCGTCGTTAAAGCTCATAACCTATTTTTAGGTTATTTGGTCCAGCTCTTACTTTTTATTGTATATTTTCTACAAAGTTTTATATATCAAAGAGAACTTTAATTTAGTGAAAATACAACAGGAATAAGTTAGGCCAAAATAGCAATTCATTTCTGTTGCAAAAAATCTATAAGAAATGGGTGGTCCGAATTGGAACAGGGTTGGGGTAATTCGGATTTTTCATGTACTTTTGCGCAGACCCTAGGCTTTCAGGAAAAAAAATATTTATTTGTGAATCGGTTGACACGCTCCAATTCTATAGCTCATAAACACAGGTTGGAATTGGGCCAGTTCCCCGTACATTTTTAGACTTACCGTCTATATTGCTGCTGTCATACGCTAATGAGGATATATAAAAATATGTGAGACACCGAAAGTTTCGTGCTTAACTTATGAAAATCATCTCAAGCACATCACGGAATAGAGCATTTTTGTCTGTTGTAGTCAGCGATCAAACGGTGAACGGTAAATCCGCATTCCTTGGCTTAGGCACTCTGCGTCGTCAGAATGCAAAAGGTCAGATTATCACATTTCATTCTGTCATGTTACTGCTACATTATGCAAATTTTTTGGATCATCTTAGATTATCTTACGTGCATAAAGCCATCTGGTGGCAGAATCTATAAACATGTTTTTCTTCACATAACTATTTCGATGATTTTTCCCAACCAAACTTAATTGTTGGCCTACTTGGTACAAATTTGGAAGAGTTTTCGAGTGTCAAGAAGAAACATCCTACCGTCCATTTGTTTACACCTGCTCAATGATAGGGTTCCCTTAATTCATTTGTGCGCAGGGACCCCGAGTGAGCTTAGAACAGCCCTGTGATGTGCCACTCGGATCACTTTCTTTGCGATGTAAACCGATTTGGGAACGCCATCTATTTTTTCTCCTCTTCCATCTTAAGTGCCACTTAATCCGATTCCCGTGCGAAATTTTGAGCTAGTCTCATACGTGACAACATTGCAACATAATCTGGAAAACTTTTACCTTAAAGTCTGGTTGGACGAAGGTGGGGTTACCAAATGGACTGAGAGCAAATTAAGGACATCCCTGCCAAACCTATTCGGAATTGGAGCCTGAATCATTTGTCACTTAAGCCAGAATTCTGAAAAAGTCGGGATTCTGGCTTATTTTCCAGCAGTTGAACTGAGACGTTGAATCTTGATCGAGACAAATTGGAACGGTGTAGTGCCAATATTGAACGAAGATAACCACTTTGGGCAAGCCTCATATTGAGCTGTTCAACAAATGTTGGTTACTTCTGAGTAGAAGAACTTTTGGTTGGAATGAGTCGCAGAGAGTAGTCATTAACAAAAACAATCGCTGGAAGTATTTGAAATCGACAATTGAAATTAATTCTCTTGGAATAAAGTTGATCTGAATAATTTAATGCAGGGTGATTCATCATGACGTTTTTTTGATCTCGCAAAAATTTGAAAAATGGAGTAAATCGTCAAATGTTTATTTGTCAATCGAAGGAACATTTTTTCCATTTATTGTTTGAAGACAATTTCTTTTAAATGTTGACCATGTTGGCGCTTGAGGAAATCCAATCGACTGGTTCAATTTTTGAGGACGGATTCGAGTATTTCAAGTGGTATCTTGCTAATTAGTCGAGTAATGTTGGTTTCTAATGCTTGGGAATGTCACCCGCGCTATATTTTCTTCAATGCGTGCTGGATGTGGTCAATTTGTTTGCTAATAATCCAATAATAAGAACTGCACTTTTTACTCTTTGATTGTATGGCGAATAGTGGAGTCAGTTGGCCGATTGTGTCGACCATATTATGGTCGGAATGCACAAAACACATTTCTCGCAGATCGCTGATTTACAAAATATAGTTGAATAATTTGAAAATGGTGAGCATACTGTGGTGGCAAACAATACTAAACTACAATAACATGCCATGCCCTGTTAAAAAAAACATCATGTTGAACCACCCTGTATATGCCCAGGTTTGAGACTAAAAATAAGAACATTTGAATTAAAATAAGGACGCTTTCCAAAAATCTCGAAAATAAGGACATGTCCTTTAAAATAAGGACGGTTGGTAACCCTAACGAAGGCAAATTTTTGAGAATAAATTCCCATCGATCGGAGTTTCATTAACACCTGGCCCCTACTGTGGGTGCCGTTCCAATGATAAATATGTCAATCAGTTGTTTTTGGCGCAAGCCTAGGGATTATGATTCATTCTTCCGTGACAACGGTTGGATCATGTTGTAGTCCCATACTACATGTATGGTATGTTCCATTTCTTTGCGGGCCCTGGTGACCTAATCGATTATCTTATGTCTGGTTGACGATGCTATTTGAAAATGACAGATTTATTTGAAGCATCTATGGAGTGGAAGGAAAACTGCTGTTGTTGCTGCTTTCACCAATCAATATCACCGATATCGTTGTGCTTTAGCTATAATTTTCAATTGAATTTGCGATCCAAAAGCCACATTCTAGGTAGAAAAATTAGAATAATGATGATTTCAAATGTTAGTGATATACATGTTACCCTATTCATAGATTTAGCGTTCTCTTCTCTCCTGTTCTCCTTTCAGCTCGGCCGGCTTATATATTTACGATTGATCTTGTTTCTACCATTCGATGATGTTGGTTAATCATTTTAATGATAATGCACGTGCGCAAAGAAGTGTTGTTAATATTCCACGTGTGGTTATGAATGTTGCTTTACGTGATGATTGTATTAATATTGTCATATAAATGCACAAAGTCTGTGTGCTCGACGTTTAAGTAAGCTCGATGAATTCAAAATTTGTTTCACGAACAGTAAAGTTGACATAGTATGCATAACGGAATCATGGTTAAACGAAAACATAAGCGATGCAACAGTTGCCGTTGATGGTTACTGCATTCTAAGAAACGATCGTACTACTGGTCGTGGTGGAGGAATCTGCATTTATCATAAATTTGATCTGGATTGCAAAGTAATTGCTGGTTCTGGAAATCATGCGGGTCAGGGTGATGGTGACCGAACTGAATATTTATTTATTGAAGTTCGTGTGAATAACGATAAATTTCTTCTAGGTGTAGTCTATTCTCCTCCAGAGGTCGATTGCTCTAATATCCTTGATCAGAAACTCTCCGATTTGTCACTTGATTATGAAAAGATTGTTGTGACAGGTGATTTTAATACAAATTTGAAAAAAGTTAGCACCAAAACTGCTCGTCTCTGTGAAGTTCTAGATAATTTTGGCTTATTTTGCATTAACAATGAACCTACCCACTTTTATCCCGGTGGAAGTTCATTATTAGACCTATTGATAACAAATGACATAAACTTTGTTCTCAATTTTAACCAAGTGTCAGCCCCTGGTTTCTCCCATCATGATATGATTTTTGCATCTCTCAATATAACTCGCAACAGTAACAACCGTTCTAACATGTATAGAGACTATAATCGAATCAATTTTCTGGCATTACAAGACGCCTTGAATGTTATAAATTGGTCTTTACTTTATAGTATAACCGATTCTGATTTAGCTCTCGATTTCTTCAATAGTCATATTGTTCAACTCTATAATAGCTTCGTACCATTGCGAGCTCCTCGACCTAAATCCAATGCTCCATGGTTCAATAACGAAATCTTGAATGCAATGATTGCCAGAGATACTGCATATCGCCTATGGACTTCTAGTAAAAGAATTGTTGACCAGGTCCAGTTCAAAAAACTTCGTAATAAAGTAACTCAACTCGTTAATAAAGCTAAATCGAACTATATGACCTCTAACTTAGAATCATCTAATTCAAGTAAAGAGCTTTGGATGAAACTCAAAAATCTAAACGTTACTGGTGGCACGAAGAACTGTGCAAAGTTCGATAACACTGCAGACGAAATTAACGCATTTTTTGGTGACATCTTTACACAAGATCCTGAACCTGAATCTATACCACCATCAAATTCTAATGGTTTTCTATTCACGCCGTGCAATGAGCTGGAAGTCTCTAATGCTATTTTTTCGATAACTTCAAATGCCATCGGTATGGATAATATCCCACTAAGGTTTATAAAGGTCATTTTACCGTATATCCTCACTCCAATAACGTACCTTTTCAATTTATTCATCTCAACTGCTAAATTTCCTCGAGCATGGAAGACCGCTAAAATAATTCCGATACGAAAAACACCTGCCGGATCTAGCTTGAATAATCTCCGTCCAATCAGCATTTTATGTTCACTGTCCAAAGCATTTGAAGTTATTTTGAAAACTCAAGTGCAAGCCTATATTCAACGGTTTAATCTCCTCAGTCCGTACCAGTCTGGTTTCAGATCTGGACACAGTACCACCTCGGCACTTCTTAAAGTACATGATGATATACACCAGTGTATCGACAAAAAAGGTGTTGCCTTTTTGCTTTTGATAGATTTCTTTAAAGCTTTTGATAGAGTATCTTACGTCAAATTGCTTCGGAAACTATCATATCAGTTTGGTTTCAGTCGTGATGCTGTTTCTCTCATCAAGTCATATTTGAATTCACGTACACAAGCAGTAGAAATAGGTGGAAGTCTATCAAGTCCAATTAACATTTTATCAGGCGTACCTCAGGGATCCGTTCTAGGACCGCTCTTATTCTCGTTGTTCATAAACGATTTGCCTTCAGTTCTAAAATTCTGCTTAATTCATATGTTCGCAGATGATGTACAACTGTACATCTGCTCAACTGATTCCAACTTAGAGGACTTAGCCACACTTATCAATTCGGATTTAAAAAACATTTTGGATTGGTCCTCGAGTAATCTGCTTCCCATTAATTCGTCGAAAACTAAAGTCATGTGTATTTCCAGAAGGCAGATTCGTACCGTGTTACCAGATATAATTATCCACAATGAAAAAATAGAATACGTTGCCAAAGCTCGCAATCTAGGTGTGATATTCCAATCGAACCTTGAATGGGACTCTCAAATAAATGTTCAGTGTGGGCGCATCTATGCAGGATTGCGACACTTGAGACTTACAGCGGGAATGCTTCATGTTTCTACCAAACTTAAGCTGTTTAAATCACTTCTGTTACCCTATTTTTCTTATGGTTTGGAATTGATTTTGAATGCTTCAGCTGCTTCTTATAATCGATTAAGCGTATCATTGAACCATTGTGTTCGATGGGTTTACAATCTATCTAGATTTGCTAGCGTAACCCACTTACAGCGGCAACTGTTGGGATGTTCTTTTTATAGCTTTTTCCAATATCGATGCTATGTCACTTTATATAATATTATACACAATGGTCCAAACTACCTCCTTGACAAGTTGCAGCCTTTCAGAAGCACTAGAGTCCGCTACTTTGCTCTTATACCTCATAACTCTTCTCATTACTACGGCACTTTTTTCGTTCGTGCAATTATCCAGTGGAATCTGCTTCCAATGCGAATAAAATCTCTCAATTCAATAGCAAGATTCCATCGTGAATGTATGGCCTGGCTAAATGAAGGGAACTAACTCGAGCGAAATGAGCGACAAATAGTGGAATAGGGTTAACATGTCTGTTTTTAGTTTATAGTTTACAAATATTTTTTTTTTATTTAGTATGAAAAAGTTTGTGGTGTGAGCAACGTGTGAACCGATTGTAGAAATTTTATAAGGGTGATCCCTTACTCTGCAAGTATAATGAAATACAAATACAAATACAAATACAAATCTATGGAATTGAGGGAAAACGCTATAAATAAATTTTGCAAGTTTAATTTATGAATTTTCTAACCTCATTAACATTACTATCAGTACAGTTTTCCGCAATGTATTTGATTTGTTTGTATTTTGATCCACCACCGGCTATGTTTCTTTACCAGCTAAGCAGTGTTGCTCGAGAAATTTACCCCTTCATACTCATGTTGTTTGTGGACACCAACCTTTTTAAACAGCTATAACTTTCGATTGAGGTAAAATTTGCACACAAAAACAAGTAAGATTAATAAATGTGACTATTGCCTCTCATTTGGATATTGACAGCTAAAAGGATCAGCTCTAGAACTGAAGTTATTGCAATTAGTCTGATTGGATTCCGAAGGGGCAGTGCTGCTAGGAACAGTTAATGTTGATGACGGAAAATTAATTTTCATATATCTTCATTTTGTTGCAATATTATTGGAAAATATTCTAGGAGAATTGCTTCCAATGCTCAATTGGAAGATAAAAATTGAGCAGCTTCTAGCATTGCGAGGGAAGCACCTACCTTTATGAAAAAACTACAAGGAGCAGCCCTATGGGGTTGCACGAACTGCAGACGTAGGACTATACTACCTAATGTAAAATATTTATTTTCTTAGTACATTTAGAGTCATAATAAATCAAACATATTTCTTACGTATAGTTTAAGCACAACCAATCAACATCGAATGTTACATATTGAAACAATCGTCTTTGCGCAACGAAAGCACAGATTGCTATCATGCAGATTACGCATGCAACCGCTAACAAACAGGGATGTCACATTGAAATCTGTGTTTCGGTCAAAAATATCTTTTTACCATCTGTGATAACTGAAACAGGAAAAAAAATCTGTGATAAATTTCGGAAAAATCTGTGAAAAATCCCAATATTTCCAAAAATCTGTGTAATTTTCATAAAAATGCCAAAAATATGCCATCTGTGAAAAAGAATCTGTAATCAAAAAGTGTGAAAAAAATCTGTGACCTTGCAGAAAAATCTGTGAATATGGTAACCCTACTAACAAATTAGATATACCTACCTACACATTCGCCTCAAACATTGAACCCAAGCGCACAAAGCAAAATGAGTCAATACTGATGATGATGGGTAGAGCAAAAGAGACAACTAGTACCATGACACTATGTTAACCGTGTTTGCAAATTGAGCTCGAATGTGCAAGCAATTTTGTGTACGAATAACTGTGTTCGAGATTGTACATAAAAGTGTGCTGGAAACGAGCACAACACAAAACAAATCATGGTATTTGAACGGATAAGCTCAGTCGCGTGTTAGACGACACTGGGTAGCGACCCTGCACAGCCAGTGTAACGGACTTCTAACTCAGCTGCACTGGCTGTGTGTTGCCGTTCCACAGGCAACTGAACTTGTCCGGCCAAATCCGTTCTTTAAATAGTCGATGATGACGTCATTCATAGAAGCGTAGCGCGCTAGGTACACGAATCGGTCATGCCGGACTTGGGAAGCGCTATCTTCTGTGTGTAAATGCGCAATATTTTGACTAGGTTGTACATTATTTAAATTTTTAATGCCGTGATATAAAAAATCTTTGCGTTCATCTATTGGAATCTATTCTTAGAAGTATTTCGGGCCAATATGTGCAAAAAATTTAAAAGATTATCATGAGCTGGCTGAATGACATGCGTTTAAAATTGGATCACTTTTCGTTACATACCATTTTTGTAGAATTTGCAACGTGAACCCCCATATTGAAAACATAGACGTAGTCCTACGTCAAAAGGCTTTTCGTGGTCGATGGCCCCACCGTTTTCAAGGAAAAATAGTTCTTTAACCCGACATGCACTCACTAGAAAAACGTTGGGCATGAAAGGGTTAATTTTTCACATTTCCGAGGGGTCAATCAATATTTGCCGGTGTCAACAACTGAAGCTCTACTAAAGCCAAATAAGAAACATTTGGTGCCGTAACTGGAGCAAGTGACAAAGTTTTTGCAACCTATACTTTTGAAGTAGTTAAGTAGAATACCTTTTCAATTTCGGTGGTATAAAACAAATTAAAGGTGATTCATAATCCACATTTTTTTGTAAAATGATCAAAGGACGCATATTTCCTGCCTTTGCATCAATCTGAACACCCTTCAGCATACCTCCATCGAGCACAAATTCCAACATTCTAACTATTCACATAAATTACAAACTATTCCACTGCATAATTATCCCTATTCGGTTCCTTCTAAACTTAGCTCCCGCCAGTAAGTTAAAAAAAAACAACAACCGTAATTTGTAACCGTCACACCGATCCGTGCGGTCGTGGTTGGAAGTACTGGGGCCCGGGTGACTTTCTTCACGCATAATGCGAATCGGGAAGCTGGAAATTTTACACCCAATTGGCTGTAATTAATGCTTACCGGCATCAAACTCCGTCCGGTTTAGGGTTCGAAGTTTGGTGAAAAACAAAACAAAGCGGCAGCAGCAGCAACATCACATGGCCGGACAAACACAAATAATCGTGCGTAAATTAATGTTCCACTTTACACTCAGTTTAGCTTGAAAACTTTTCGTTCCGCTCCCTGATCCCCGGGAGCCGGGTTCGACCTGACGGCGCATGTAATGAAAGAAGCATAAGCGGTAAACATCACACTCTTGACGGGGTCCCCGTTTTTCTGTCACGATGCCACAAGATCACCGATCGGTCCAACGGATGCATTCGCTATTAAACATCGTGCTGTGCATTTGTTCAAGTGTCGTAGATTTCTCTGGTTTTGATTTCAACAACAACAAAAAAAAAAGAACGGAAGGGAACAAATCCTCCAAAGTGGAGGAGTGGCGCGTGTAGAGTTATTGGTATTAGATAAGAAACTGACATTATTTAGACGATGAACGACCGCAGCTACATGGTTAAATGGTTTTTATGAACGACCTTACCGAGCTTTCTGTGGTTTCATCGGTTGATTCGGTCGCGCTATAGGGGACACTCCCTCGTGCTGATCGCACGGAATCAAACGTAGGAAGGCGCAGGTACATCAATATTCAATTTAAAAGAACGTCACAGCGAACGAAATCTCAAAACGAAAGTCACCGACAAGTCGAGAACGGATCTTTAAAATGTTATCGCCTTGATTCCGATTAGATAAATCGACGATAATGTGTGGGGGGGCTGCGGCAAAGAGTGATTTCAGTGATGGTGAAACATGTTCTCGGGTGGTATTTGAATTTAGAAAACTTAACTACAAATTATTGACTCGTGAAAAAGTGTTTTTTTAAATTTGGGATTATCCTCGTAAATAAAGTTTTCTTTAAATCATTGAAATCTTTTTCTTGAAAGGACGTTATAATTTTAAATCATTATTTTATATTAAACTATCCCTAAACAGAGTTTTTTTCGAATTTCATTTGAAATAAAGACGGTATTCCGAATTCAGTTCGTATATAATTTACGTAAATTGAATATTTAATAATAAAAGAATTCATAGATTGAACTGTCAGTGTTTAGCAATATTAGCAACATAACAAATTTGATTCTACTGGCACATTAACATAAAACTAAAACCATATTTCGAAACTTTTTATCCTTTCCATATGCAGCTCGTCTACATTTTACAGCAAACGTTTCGTTCAACATTCATCCAGCGTTAACCACAATCTCTAAATCTGGAAAACAACCCCTGCCCCCTCTCTATTACTGCCCAGATCCCTTCACACCCGTAAATCGATTAGTTACCAACCAATTTGATTCATTAACGATCCAAACTGGTAAGACAAGCCGGTCCTGCAGAAACAACAACCAACCGGTGCTTCGGAGAAAAACTGAAGACAGAAAGAAAAAAAACAAACCATCCAGATTGTCATTGGTGGTCAGCATCGGTCCAGACCGCGGCGAGTTAGCCGCGAGAGGTACCATAAAAGTTGCGGTAATAAAAGCGTATCATAAATAGGAATTTTACTGCCGGTGCTAAAGGGACATAAAAATAAAGTTCGCACGGGTTTGCAAACGGTTACGCCGGTCCCGATGTCACGCGCTTTCGATAAAAAAAGCTCCCAAATTACCTACCGGAGAGTAGCAACGCCAACGACGGGAAGATACTGTAATCTTCCAAAATCTCGTCGGATGACCTGCTTAGGACAACCGCGTCCGCTTCAATACGAATCAAGTGATTGTTTCTAACGAGTGGATGTAATGTGAAACTTTTGTTACCGGCAAACGATCAAACTTTCATCTACGCCAACGATTGTGACGGAGCGCAAAAAAAATAATGGGAAGGAACTCAGATTCCCACGCAAGTACATTTCCGCCGAGAGAGTTGTTTCGACTGACTAACTTTGGTGCTCATTTGCATACATGCTAACAGACAGCCGGATACATTGCGCGAACCAAACATGCGTAAAACAAATGACTAAATTGTCACGGATCATCGGTCGCCATGTGACGGTCGTTTCCTGTCTTTGCGTCTCCGAAAGCTATCGATTGCAAAGAACCACTTTGCTTTCCGTAGTTGGGGCTGTTGTTTTGTTGTGATACGGACGGATCGGTATCACAGCAGGGTACCACCATCTACCAGTCGGTGGCCGGTGTGCGTTGTTGGTGCACGTATCGCCCATAGAGACGTCTCGCACTGCAAACGGAAGCGTTTAAGATAATTATAGTGATTTGTGCGTACTTTTATCGCCTACCAGTATGGGTTTGTAATAAATCAAATGGAACCCGGTGTCAATTGCAGTATATTGGAAAATGAAGCTATCATTATGAAGTGGCATCCAACCAATAATTTACTATGAATGAAAATGTTCTAAGATTAAAAATAGCTTAACTTTGTTAACCCTCTTAAGACAGATGTCTTACGTGTATTTCCACTATAATAATATAGTAGAAATTATATTATATTAAAATGAAATGGAAGACATCTGTTTTAAGAGGACTAATTGTGACATTCCACTAAGTCACGCAAAAAGTTTTGTAATTTAAAAAATTATAAACTTTTTTGTGTACGATTCATAAAGCAACATAAACCAAGGAACAGTAAGTCATCTAGAGTTCCAGTCAACCCTACTTTTTGTTATTCGTAGGATCCAAAAAGTAAATCAAAAAGTTCTATCACATTTAGACTCGTTTACACAGATCGTATAGAAAAAACTTTTATAAGGCAAACTTTATCCCAGAAATTCTCCATTCGCCAATCGCTTTTGTCCTACTGTCAACCAAAGCTGACGGTCGCGTCGGCAGTTGGCACGTGTGTGTGTTCTCACTTCCATATGCATGTCGTTTGCGATTGTGAATTGGTTTTGGTCGTGTCCGGGAAGGGTTACGGCGAGAGATGAAAACAAGTAGGCCCTTTTGTGAGGTGCTTGGACATGGAGCACGCGTCGTTGTTAGTAGGCGATGTGTTTTTGTTTCAAAGATACATCCATGACAGGGTGTTTAACTGGGTGTTTGACCGGGTGATCTGTTTTCAAAGAAAACTATGGATATATGTCGTGATTCTGGATCTTACGGCATCTCCTGATTTTTTTTTCTAATGCTTTTCGCATAACTTTCTTCAGCTCAGATAAATATAATAGTTTGCATTTTCAAAACAAGTACTATAATCCATAGATTCGAAACGGCATTACTTCGGGTAGGGGTTTTTATGTGCATAGAACCCACTCAATCCAACTACTTAATAGTTAGTCCCTTCAGTAGGGTTACAGCACCACCAATTCTCCACCATCCACACAGACTGGTAATTTCTGCAAGGCAGTCGGAAAGCTGGCTGCGAGTCGAGACTTAGTGCTCCTCCCCTACGAAGACAATCTGGGCGGCCAACTTCAGATTGTCTAATTCACCGAGCCCTTGGGCTCCCTATGCCATTCAGCACCACAACTCGGCTCCCTTGTACCAAGTAGCACCGAAACTCCCTTCTCGTACAATTCAGCGTCATTTACTCGTTGAGCTCCCGACTTGTTCGAAAAATACTCGGTCTAGTCCCCGACGTTTGACTTAGCCTACTCCGACGAAGAATTTCCCGGCGAGAGAAGTTCTCCCGAAACCGAGCCAACCAGCCAGGTGTCGAGGTCAGTTCGGCGATTCCGATAGAGCAGGGCGTCCGGTTCGCTGGTGCCCTGACGTCCCGCGACTGGTGGTGTCTAGTCGTGGTCTACTCAGTCTAGTCCCTGGTGGTGAATCTAGCTTACGCCGACGGAGAGTTCCCTGGCGAAGGAAGTTCTCTTGATACTGATTCTTCCTTGTTTTTAGCACCACAATTTCTTGAGCCCTTTGGATCTCTCTCGTTCCATTACGCTCAACTTCCCCGATGACCCATTCAGCTCCGGCCCTTACTTGTTTGCGAACTACTCGATCTAGTTCCCGACGATGAATCTAGCCTACTTCAACGGAGTATTACCCAGCGAACGAGGCTCTCCCGAAGCCGAGCGGTAGATTTCCGCGAGCCATTTAGCTCCCCACTTCGTCACGATCTACTCGATCTAGTCCCCGGCGGTGAATTTAGCCTACTCAACGGACAAGCCAGAGTAGCTTCCGGCTCATTGGTGCCTCAGCGACCCGCTGCTAGCTATTCGACGCGGTCTACTCGGTCTAATCTCTGGCGGTGGATCTAGCCTAGTCACGAGCTACTATGTAGGGTGTCGAAGTCGGACCGACCGACCGGGGATCCCGGTGAAGCCTGATATCCGGTTCACTGGTGCCCCGATGACCCGAAGCCGGTGCTACGTCGCGTACTACTCAACTGGTCCCCGGCTGTCGGCTTAGTCTACACCGTCGTAGAGTTTCAGGCTGGCTTTCTAGCCAATGGCGCTGCTTTTTTGGTTCCTTCGCCACTTTCTCTGCATCTCGGAGAGTATACTCGTAATCACCCTATTGACAGCGTCCCAATTATGCTCGTCGTGGAACATCTTTTCAATCATATTGTCCACTCTTGCAGGGTATTCAAATACCACGTGGTCCGGTGTCTCTTGCACGTCCACACACTTCGAGCAAAGGGGTGACGAAGCATGTCAAAACCGATGCAGGTACTTCCGTACGCTTCTGTTCCCGGACAAAAACTGTGTCAAATGGAAGTTCACCTCTCCATGCTTCCTATGTACCCAAGCAGACACATTTGGGATGAGTCGGTGGGTCCACCTTCCTTTCTCCGCCTTGTTCCGCTCTTGCTGCCATTTAGCCAACGAGTCCGCTCGGATCAGTCTCCTTGTATTACGTGCATTTCTCTGCCGGTAGCATTCCACTTCCTCAGCCAGAGTGATGCTGATGGGATCATCTCGGAGATAACGCATACTGCCTCCGACGATATTGTTCTGTAAGCACTCTCGACTCGGCCATCAGCCGGAATGACATGTTCAGCTTGGTTTTCAACACAGCACTCCAAGTAGGAACCAGATATCGGAGTATCGATGACGAAACAGTAGAGCGCAGACGTCTCGTGCTGATTCTCGGGCCGCCGACGTTTGGCATGATTCTCGCTATTGTGTTCGTTATCTTCGCCAACTTGCCACAGGCGTAGTCAACGTGGCTGTTGAAGCTCAACCTGTCGTTGATCATCACTCCCAATTGCTTCAGTACACGCTTCGATGCAATTTCGTGCCCTCCGAGGTCGAATTGAACCCGATGAACCGCTTGGCAGTTGCTGACCAACAACACCTCCGTCTTGTGGTGAGCTATTTGCAGCTTGACCCCGTTCATATAGCTCTCGATCACGTCTATTGTCTCCGTCACCGACACCTCCATTTCTTCAAGTGTTTCACCCATCACCGTTAGTGATAAGTTGTCCCCGAAACCCACGATTTTCACTTTCCTGGGCAGCCACAGCGTTTAGACCCCATCGTACATCCCATTCCAAAGAGTTGGACCGAAAATGGAGCCCTGAGAGACGCCCGCTGTGACTCGCATTGACTTCTGCCCTTCGCTCGTCTCGTACAACAGCACTCTACTCTGGAAACAGCTCTTCAGGATCTGGCATAGGTAGTCGGGAACCCTCATTCTGTGCAGCGCTGCGGCTTGGGCTTCCCAGCTGGCGCTGTTAAATGCATTCTCCACATCTTTAGATATCTAAATCTCAGCACTCTCGAGCACTGTCCGAATTGCATCCACTGTCAATGCTCCTTTGCGGAATCCGAACTGCATTTTGGACAGTCCGCGCTTACCTTCCGTGAATTTCGTCAACCTGTTAGGGATGAACCTTTCCTAGGAGTTTTCCGACTGTATCCTGCAGACATATAGGTGGTTTCCCTGGATTTGGCAGCAACACTAGCTTCTGGACCATCCACATTTCGGGAAAGTTGCCTTCCTTTGGGCACTTCTGCAGCACCATTCTAAACATGTCCGGTTATACCAGGATCGCAGCTTTCAGCTCCACGTTGGGTATTCCATCCGGACTTTCTTTGACTTCAGGCGCTTCGATGTTTCTACGAGCTCTTCGTTAGTCACTTGCCGATCGTCCGTGTTTGTTCCTTCTTCTTCTATGTACTTATGTAAAGACTTATCACCTCAATATAATTTAGGTGTTTCCAGAGATTCACTGATTTAAATGGTAAAACTCGAATTTTGCCACATAAAACCCCATCTTTAATGACTAATATTGAAACAGTATTGAAACGTGAAAAACGTACTCTTAAAAATACCCAATAAATAGGAAATTTCACGCTTTGTTTACGAAAGCCACCTAAACTCATCACGGATTACAAAGATTTTTCTTTGCTGTTCAAGCCAACGTTCAAATGGTGGACGGTAAACTCGCCGTACTTAAGCTTTCCCCCTTGGCTAAAGCACTCTTCATTCTCAAACAACGTCATGCAACTATGAAGGTCAGATTACCACATGTTAATTCTGTTAGGTTTCTGCTACATTATGCAACTGCTATTAAGAGAAACGTCACTTAATATTTCTTTATTTCAAACCTTTAAATGCCCTTTTCCTTTCCAATGGCTTTTACAATATATCTCTTTTTAGAATTATTAGATTGCAACAGGATTCTTCTCTGCCATATTCTGATTTATCATTTTAAACGCTATTAACTTTACCGTAGGGTGTCCGGGATATTGCTTTTTTGGAAATTCTACGCATGGTAGAGTCACTTGCTAATAAGTTTTCATATCAACTCAGACCTTCTTGCGTACATAATGCCACCTGGTGATGGGTTCTATAACTATGTATGTTCTTCATTTATTTTGATGGTTTGTTTGTTGGCCTACTTTGTTCAAATTTGGAAATCTTAGAGTGGCATGAAGAACCATGCTAAGATATGACTATTTACACCTGTTCTTTAGTTCAATAGTGCCCAGGGGGCGCCGAGTGGTCTTAAGATGGCACTGTATGTCCACGCTTGTGACGGAAAGCATTTATTACTAGTGAGAAGTGGGTGCACAAATCTTTTGACCAATGTATCCATGTTGAGCAAACGACAACGATCTTCATAGGACGATAATTCTGTTGGATTCTGCCACGGTAGAAATCGAAGCGAGTACCGTATAAATTTTCTTTGTACTGTTTCTATTCCGCTGCTTCAGATTTCGGTGTAGGGACTTCAAACTACAGCCGTTGCATCCAGAATAGACCGTACGAGTGAAAAATAAAGTGCTCTCACGCAGTACAGATCACGAAATTCGTTGAGAGCGTTAACAATGAACCCGAGATTCCTGTCACGATACTAGAGTAATGGTGTCTGAATGTCATTTTTATAT
Source organism: Topomyia yanbarensis (assembly GCF_030247195.1). Taxonomy (NCBI): domain Eukaryota; kingdom Metazoa; phylum Arthropoda; class Insecta; order Diptera; family Culicidae; genus Topomyia; species Topomyia yanbarensis. The sequence goes on along the minus strand of NC_080672.1, from coordinate 89,344,375 downwards.
CTAACAGCATTTCCAGGTCCTTCACTACTGTCGTTCTGCATAGCATTTCACCGGACACGTCGTAGTCCCAAACAATTGCATTCTTCTTCCAAAAGAAAGTGATCACGGTACATTTCGACACACTGAGTATCAGCAAATTTCTTCTTCGAAAAGATCTATGTATCTCTGCACCTCCAAACAGTCTTGAACTGATCTGACTATAAGAATAATTTTCAGATCATCGGCGTAAATTAACCTTCAACCTGGAGGAATCACGTAGCAGACATCATTGAAAAATATGGAAAAAAGCAGTCTGCCGAGGTTGCTGCCTTGTGGTACGCCGTACGTATTTACGAAGCACTATGATTCATTGATTCCCAATTTCACAGATAGGGAGCGGGATGTGAGATACGGCTTCAGCCAATCCACATAATTGGAAGCCACCGTTTCACTTTTGCTAACAGTAACATGTGGTCGACGCAGTCGAAAGCTGCTTTGCGGTCTGCATAAACGGTGTCAATTTGTAAGCCTTCCTCCATATTTCTTATGCAGAATGAAGTAAACTGAACCAAGTTTGTGTTTGTTGATCTTCCTGGAAAGAAACCATGCTGATCTACTGAAATGTTCAGGATAACTATCATTGCCATCCATTATTTTAGATACCAACCGATTAGTCACAGCGATAAGGACACCACCACCTCGCCTTTTACCTGTTTTAGCTGAATCTCTATCGTTGCGGTAAACAGTGTAGTTCGGGCCAAATAATTGCAGAGAATTTATTTCATCGTTCAACCATGTCTCTGTCAAAACTATGACGTCATAACATTCGTCGTAGACCGCAACAAAAAGTTCGTCAATTTTGGTACGCAGACCTCGAATGTTCTGGTAGTAGATTCCTAACTGATTCTGCTGTTGAAGTACTGGTGTTGCAGGGCGTTCTTGATCCAAAGACGTCATTGGACTGCAAGGGGGATAGGTTGTCAACGGGTGAAATACCTTGTCTAGCTTCGAATGAACATTTACGTTCTATTATGTTACCTAATAAAACAGGATGCGCTTTTCCATATGTTTGCATGTTTAGAGGTAAATCGGTATCAGGGTCGTCGTTGAGTTTGGAGGAGACGCTATAATCCACAGGTATGGTATTCCGAGAACAATGCTATAGAAAGAAACACTATTTCCTTTGATATCTCGAAATATTAGCCTTCAATCAACGACATTTACGTATTGTTCTCTTTCTCCACAAACAAGTTATGATACTGAAAATTGATAACTAGTTTTCAATCCTTCACGCGATTTATCATTTTTCAGCCGTCATAAATGATTTAACAGACATTATTCCACTTAGACAAGACCATGCGTATTTACTACGCACATTAAATGCTATGAATTTGTCCCCTGGTTAGCGCAATAAACACCAAATAAACAAAAATATTATTTTACTCAGTTCAAAGCAATGTCAGCTTCATTGGCGTCACCAGGCAGATACGTGTTCCCTTTCAATGCCATCAAATCAGCGAATATTTCAAATTACATACAAATAAAACGCTCTCAGTGTGGTGCTTTTGGGTATAATACACTAATTTACAAAACCAATCACTACTACCACATCGTTTGCAAAACTCGTCAAGTTTGTCATTTTTTCTTTTATGCGGAAAGCGTTTCAAATATTAAATTTGCCTACCAAACAGGAGACCTTTATTTTTCCATTGAAACCAACGAAATGTTCTAATCAAATTTACATATCCTCCGGACGGAAGCGAAATCATCTCTTTTGAATTGCTGGGATAACTTTTTTTGCTATACAGCCATGATTCCTAAAAAACCTAATCAGCATCGACCCGAAACAATTTCAAACAATCTTAGTGTTTTTCCTGGCGAAACTGCACCGCATACATTTCCCAGTCGAACCATTTAACGAGTTCTTTTTATCGCACAAATTCCAGAACCACCATCAAGATTTTACCGTCAAAGCATTGCTCTGGTAGCAAAATAACGTGTCTGCAATTTTTTTTTGTTCGCCGAGAAGAATTAAGCTGCTTCCTTTCTTTCCGTTTTGCTGCTGAAAATGAGCGAAGACAGTATCGTAAATTTAATTAAATGTATGTGCTTGAGATAATGACTCTTTCCGCTGCTGCTGCCGCGCCGCCGTCGACGACGAGGACGGTTGTGCGCTTTTGTTCACGTTTTCGCGATATGTTTCCGTGCAAAACCTCACCACCGCGCCGGTTCGTGTGAGTTTGAGGGCATGTGCACTACAAATTGCCATCATCAGTTGTAGGTACCTCTCTGTAGCAGTGCTGCCAGTGTGAGAATATATTGCAAAGAGGGAAAACACTACCTCGCTTTCACAGCACTTGGGTTGTACTTTCTCCGTCCGCCGGAGTCCCGACAAATGGTAAGTTTTCGGTTCCAATCATCACATATAATGAATGTGGTGTCCGTCTCCGGGGGAAGCACTGTCAAAAATTGTCTTGTTTGTCATGGATGGTTTAAGGTCCTATTATTTCTGATGCGTTATTGGATTTGGTATAATCTAAGACTTTTGCGTGAAGCTCATTGCGTATGGAACCCTACAAACAATAATTTTCGTCCGCTGGAACAATTTTAAATCTGTGGAAAGACGCATAAACTACGAAGCTAGTTATGTTTCACATATATCATTCTTACTCTTGCGGTTTTTTTTTCGCCAAGGAAAATTTACTGTGGTACCTTTTGGTTTTTGGCCAACACAGCACCGCCACGGGTGGTAAAGTGAAAACCTTCGTTCCGGTTCCGAAATTGGTCAAAATATCCAATAGTACGAAGGGTGGCCCGACGGTTCGTTGGATGTAGAACTGACTTCTGTGGCAGCCCCGTTCCATTCCCGATCATCAGCGAACACAACCTCCGGAACGAGATAGTTCTATTGTTGTACATTTATTTATTGCCAGGCGACAAAGTGTTGCTTATGTGCACGTTGCTGTTACGCCAGCCGCAGCCAGCAGCTAAATATATCATTGGCGTTTTGCTGTAGTTGGCAGAAATTGGAGCAAACAGTTCCCCTACCTAGTGGAGAAAGGTAGGAGATGAGGGGGCACAACATAGACACAAACTTAGGGCGAAAAAACACTACCTACAGTCACGGCGTCTGCCGGCGGAGAGTAAATGAAACTACAAGAGGCGACCGCTCACGGTCGGTTCACATCTGCCCAGTGCGCCTTTCCGCCTGCTACCCCACCTCCAACAGCAGTAGTAGTTGGTACATATAGCTTTTCGGTTGGGCCCTCTCGAGTCGGAATTGTTTATGGCGGCTGGAGAGACCATTCACAAAGAGTTATATTTATGTTGTCGGTGATAATTTTAAGTGTCGTGCTGAATTAAAGAAATTAAGAGTTATAGCCTACGGTGACTCGTCTGGCACTGGGCTATTGTGGAGGAGTTTCGCCGTTAGAATTGGGGGTTATTGAAGTACAGGAATCTATTGTACTACCGTTTTCAACTTGATTATTATACTCGCTCTAGTTCAATGTATTTATTCCAGAAATTTCAGCTTTTCAGATTGGTTATTGACTTTTAATCAATCAGTTTCGAATGATAACAAACACCCCAGTCCACACACAAAAAGATACTTGTCCCACGACATTCTTTCAATCTCATATACGACCGGCATCAAAAGGATATAAAATTCATTCTTATTACCTAATAAATTATTTATACTCACTTTGTATCAACCCTCATCCAAGCTCGCGAGGGAAGTCACCAACTCTGATCTGATTCGCGCGCATGCAAATCCATTATACTGGAATAAATTTGAATTTAAGTCGAGCTTATTATATCATCACGCCCCCGCGCCACCGAAAGGTGGCTCAATCCGGTCTGCACGGCAAAGTGCCACCTGCTTGACACCATAGCAAATTCGTACAAAATTGGCAGAAGAACTCGTAGGACGACCATTTGTTTATCCTTCGCAGCTCTCGTGGGTTCCAACCGGCGACGAAAGTTGATCAATCCAATATAAAAAAAAAAATTGATTTTTACGTCTCCGCACCTCGTGGGCGGGGAACCAGCGAGAACGAAAATGTGCGATTTGATGACCCGCTGGTTGGTTGGCGAGCAAAAAAAAATTGCTTCAACTTTTACATCTCGTGCCAGTGTGATAATAAATCTGCTGGCAGCAGTGTCAGTTCGTACGAAAATGGTAACTGACTGCTGAATGGACGGACCACCGACTGTGCTGTGGGGACGGCGAAAGTGCGAAAGTAGCTGATGAACTGGAAACTTATTGAAGCGACTTTTTATACGGTTTGTTATCGCTGAACTGGTGATTTTAAGGCGAGACTTCCCATCAAGGCGAACGGAATTTTATGAACCGAAAGCAGTTAGGATTTTTGTTATTCATGGACTAATTTGGAGAGTTTGTACTTTAAGCAGAATCCGAAACACTAAAACAAAAAAAACCATACTTCATGTAAGGCATGTGCCCTCATGCACAAAGAAATTGGTCTTGTCCAAAATTTTCCCACTTGGGAATTTTGCATAAGGGGAAAAATATTTTCAATGCTGGGTATCTTTTCTTCTTCTAAAGCGAACATTCAAAGTAATCCGGAAAAAAATCTGACAAATGAAAAAAATCCAAAGGTACTAATTTAAGAAAGATTTTTAAAAGATTTACAACATCTAATTTTCGCAATAACCTAAATCTAAAATCATATTATCAACTTAAATTGATTGCGTTTAAAGTAGTCTGGTAAAACTTCAATTGGGTCAAATTTATAATTACTTCCATGAAGCCAATTGCAGAAAAATGCATCAAATTATTGACGTTTTTGCTTTCGACCTTGAAGGTTGTATTAGTTCGTAAATAAAGCGTTGAAGAATATGAAGGCTGCTATGACGCTGAATAGTGTCAGTAAAAATAGTACAGAAATACAGAGTCGGATGGTCCTTGAATATTTTTTGTACGGAAATCAAAGATGTTAAACATTATATAAAATGCTGTGGATTCAACTTCACGATTTTCTAAAGTTCAAGAGATGAAAAGGGCCACTAAAGACCAGCTTATCATTGCTATTGATAGCTTTATATAGGCTAAAGTCTTAGCACACTACGAGCTAGTGCGAGCATCGCGTTTACGTTCCTTCGCCCAACGTTGTGATCGACGGCGTTGTCTCCGTATCGAGTTTCGCTGGCGAGAGTAGGTCATTTCATGGATTTCATGATTTTATTTATTTATTTATTAATTAATTAATTAATTTATTTATTTATTTATTTATTTATCTATTTATCTATTTATTTATTTATTTATTTATTTATTTATTTATTTATTTATTTATTTATTTATTTATTTATTTATTTATTTATTTATTTATTTATTTATTTATCTGTTTATTTATTTTATTATTGGTTTATTTATCTATTTATTTTGTCGCCTTTACGTTTATTTGACCTAAGGTGATACCCATGGAAGTTTCTGTTGGTCATGTTGCAAGTTTTCATGTTTCCTTTTTACATATGATTTGCTATAGAATTTATAGTAATATTGGACTGAAACGACCTTGTAATGTGATTGAGAAGTAACCGTTATTTCAAATTGTTTAAAACAATTGTTATCCTAATAATTTCTGCAATTATCGTTTTTTTTTGTCAGGCAAAATGTTAAGTGGAAGAACACACACACATACACACATCAATTTAACTGTTTAAAAACAAGCACGATCGATGTTGCTCGCCCAAAGTCCAAAGTGACAGGGAACGGAAATCGATGTTTGAAGATATTTTGAAATCCAAGATGACACCAACATGGACATCATTTGAAAAGGGGTAGTCAGTAGGTGACGGCAATTAATGATTGAGGCCATTTTGAAACACAAAATATCGACTTCCAGTTACCACAAAAAAGTGAGAACCACTTTCAATATGGGTATCGTTTGAAAAGGGGTAGTCAGTAGATGCCGGAAATTGACGATTGAGGACATTTCGAAATCTAAGATGGCGGTCTCTGATAAATACACACCAGCGAAAATCATCATTAATATGGATGTCATACCGCTGTGAATCCCTCATCTGTTCGCGAAGAGTTCTGAGATGTGATCCATTACGGTAGTCGCAAGTGAGCAGCCACCAACCTGTGAAAAATATAAACAGTGGCGAAATTTTTCCTTCAGTCAGGGCAGTAGTTAGTAAATACAAATGTAATAGTGATGTTTCTGAATTATTTTATTTTCAGCACCTTAACGCGTTAGCTTGACTGCCCCACAAGTTGTTTATGTTTTTACATTTCTTATAAAAGAAATGTATAGAATTCGCTCAAACTTTCAAGATTTTTTCCGAGGCCCGGAGGGCCGAGTCTTATATACCAATCGACTCAGCTCGACGATTTGGGACAATGTCTGTGTGTGTGTGTGTGTCTGTGTGTGTGTGTGTATGTAACGGACAAATTCTCATTCGTGTTTCTCAGCAATGGCTGAACCGATCTTATCCAAACCAATTTTAAATGAAAGAACTAAAAAACAGTATGAACGCTATTAATTTGTTTTTGATTCTGATGTTTAGTTTCCAAGATATGAATGTTTGAATGCGTAAAAATGGCGTTTTTTGCAGTTTTTTTGAATTATCTGCCGAAATTGACAATATAGAATAGCAATTTATATGTTTTTAGACAGCTTTAACGAATACCTTTCGAACAAGCTACAGATTGTTGAAATCGGACTATTATCAAAAGAGATATTTAACATTAAATGCGGACGAAAGATTTTTATCATTTCCCATTGCCAGAAATATGACCAAAAACATGTAATCTATTATTAACGCCAAAACGGCTTATTTTAGGTCAATAGTATCTTCGAAGAATTTAATGGAGGTAATATGCCCTTTCTTTTGGTATTGTGCTTTTGCTGATTAATCCCCCTATGAGTGAGATATTTTCACAAATTTTCTTGGAAGTGATTATATCGAAATGATGCCTTCAGCAAATTTGTAGCTCTTACTTTTGCGAATAACTTTACTGAAGACTTCAAATATCTATTTTGAATACTTTAAAAGTTATGGCTTGTTGTTTGTGGATTACTCTTTGTCGCCTATTTATTGTTCAATATAGTAATAATCCATTGAAATAAGCCAAACATTATTTCGATAAAACGAATTTTGTATTTCATTTTTCTATCTACAACCGCTAGAAATAATCACCGAACACTTCCAAGTTGTCTGGAAGGAACTTGATAACTTATCAGTGCAAAAATGTTCATTTGTGCGAATCTTCTGACTGCAATTTTTCTAATTCATGACCATCGGATCGATCTGAAACATATTGGAAAATGAAAAGCGAAATAACTAACTCCAAGCAACGGCGTAGCCAAGAGAAGGTTTTGGGGTTTAACACCATACAACGCCCCCCCCCCCACCACACCCACAAAAAAAATTGGATTGAAGTTGAAAATTTATTGATGCAGACTGATTTAATTAAATATTACAATAACAATTATCTGATCCGTACATTGATATTCTGTTGTTGCAAACATCATGAGGACTTTTGATAAATTGTCGGAATGGGGTCCTGATATGTAACTGATCTTTTGGTCTTAATTTCACAGTTGTCTAATTGCATCAATATCAAAATCCTGCCTGAAAACATTCCAATAGAAAATTCCAGAGTTCTGTTTTCAATCATGATCCTCAGATTTCTTTTCAAATTGAGCTCGTTTTTGTAGAGATGTACTGTAATAAGGGTCTTTATTTAATAGGAAGCGAAGTTAAAATTGATTTAATGTCTATGAAACATAGAACTGCGCACCAAAAAATGCATAACTTTCAACATTTGCTAAAAATGTTTTTGCCTTTCTCATTCACTCTAAAATTCGTCAATCTAATCCCGACCGGGAGGGCCGAGTGTCATATGCCAATCGACTCAGTTCATCGAGATCGGAAAATGTCTGTGTGTATGTATGTGTGTATGTGGAAAAATATGTGACCTCTGTTTCTCAGAGATGGCTGGATCGATTTGCACAAAGTTAGTCTCAAATGAAAGGTACAACCTTCCCATCGGCTGCAATTGATTTTTTATTGATTGGACTTCCGGTTCCGGAGTTACGAGTTGAAGAGTGCAATCACACAGCAAATTCCCATATAAACTGAAATGAAAAATTTTCAAAATCAAATTTGTATTTTTGATGCCAAATGACTTTATAATGCATGAAACATCGAGATTTGATGTAAACTCGAAAAAAATAATGTTTGACAAAAATTGATTTTTTTGGACTTTGTTACATTTTTGCCTTTCTTTTTTTTTATTTCGATTATAGAGGTTTTAACCTTAAGGTCATTCGCCTCTTTGGGTTAGAAAAATCTCTTGTGAAAAATTTCGAACCCTATGTGCGGGGTCGGGACTCGAACCCAGGTGCGCTGCGTACAAGGCAATCAATTTACCAACTACGCCACGCCCACCCCCTTTTGCCTTTCTCATACAGAAAGGTTATGCAATCAATCTAAAAATCGTCAATCATACCGGCCCGGAGGGAGTATGCAGTGAGTGGTTGCTACTTTAAAAATAAAACTAGTTTAAAATTTCTTAACAAGTTGAAAATTTTTGGCAGGACCCGGACCTACCGGATCTTACTATGTGATACTGAAACATCGCTTGAAACCAGCGGCGGTCAAGCGATGTTTCAGTATCATATAGTATCTCAAGATCGTGGCTGTCGATCCATTGTATGTATGTGCAAATCGTACTGAACATGAAATATTCATTTCCACCATTTTATTGAACATAACCATCGTAGTCTGGACAAGGGAGACAAGCACAATTGCACCACTAGGTGGATTAAAACAGGTTTATATTTTGGGAATGCGTCGAGTTGAGACGCAAACGTAATATGATTAATAACGAGGATAACACTTTCCGAATGTAGAGAGAAATTTATGAAAAATGACGATTTCCATTCGATTCTAGCAGGTCCTGATCGATTTTGATGAGAATTTGATTTTTGTTGTATGACCAATTATATGTATAGGTCAAATGTTCAAAAACAGTAATTTAAGGTCAAGATAACATCATTTTTAAACCGCCAATTTCGGAGGTTTAGTATCTTCGATGAGTTTTACAAACGTTAAACAACGCATCATTTGATAAAATAATTTTGGCGGTATATCGTCCAAGAAGTATTTATGGTGAATTTTCTCAGGTTAACATTCATGACTACAATAAAGACTCAACAAATTCGCTAAAGACACGAACTCTGTTACTATTTTCTGAAAAATTAATTCTGCATAATTTTAAAACTTCAAAAATTACGGTTTCGGAATTATGCCGTTTGGACAGTTAGATCGATTTTCACCAAACCCCCACCAATTGTAAAATTGGTTTGTAAAAAAAACGTAAGGGCGATACTTCAATGCTGATAGGTGGGACCGAAAAAGTAAACAATCGTCAAAAGGGCGATACTATCATTTTGTCAATTTCAATAGCAAACACAAATGTTAATTCAATAATTTCAAATACTTTATGAAGTTTTGGGTTTCGATCACTGAATCATGCAATCTAGGATGTAAAAAACACAATAGTTCTTAAATAGGAAATAAAACCAAGTCTGGAAATATTCACTGTTGATTTTCTTTGAATGGTGTCACTGCTAGTGTCGCTTTTTTCCAGAAAAAGCGTTGATTTTTAGGTCTCAGTCGCGTTGGAAATTTGAGTAAAGTATAAACTTCATTTCGATTTAAAAAAAATCAATTTTTTGGCTCAGTACATTATACATAACCCCTTTAGGAAAATTCAGTTTTCCCACCACAATGCATTGATTGAGGAATTTAGATATTTTATTAACAGAGCATTAGCAATAATTCGTTTGTATGTCTATTTTATGGGCCATTTTTTCGCTTTCCTATTGATTTGGTTTGAGATTTCTAGCACTGATGTTGTCCTATGCTGATTTGAGCGATTCTCTGTGTCCTGCCACAATCCCATGTAGTATGTGTTATCATCGCGAAGCATCAAGTTTTAAATGTTCTCATACGATATAATATCAGAAGAGAGTGATAAGAGTTATAAGAAATGTCTCATCACACTGTTAGGTGGATTAAAAGCGTTTTATAATGTAAAAAATGAAACAAACGCTCAGATGATTAAGAATGATTCTTTGTTGTTTTTAAAATACCAAAATTTGGGCCGCGATCATTGTTTTTTTTTTTTGAAACATAACTGGTGATGTTTCGATTATGGTGCGCAGATTGATTATTGATAATAAATTTTTGAATTATTGAATAACTACCCTCGACAACGTTTTTCAAGCTCAAAATTGGCTGTAGGTAGCTCAGATGATAAAGGAATGAGGTTTTGTTGATTTTAAAATAGCAAAATTTAGATCTACCGCAAGCAAGGTAGCCTGGAAAATTCAAACATTTTGCTCGAGGCACCAAATTTTGCTATTTTAAAAGCAACAAAAACCCTTTCCTTATAATATAAGCTACCTACAGCCAAATTTTGAGCTTAAAAACATTGTCGAGGGAAGATATTCAATAATCAGTGGGTCAATATCAATGATCAATCTCGGCACAATAATGCAAACACCACCTAGCCTTGAGCCCACGAATTACAGCGGAATTCTTCTTATGTTTCGAGAAAAATCGTTCGAGACGCCAAATTTTGGAAACTTAAAACAGCAAAAACTCATTCCTTATCTTTTAAACTGTTATTTCATGTTTGGCATTGTAAAAACATCAGCAACTTACGGTTCATCCAAGCTAACGCGTTGAGGTGATACAAATAAAAAAAATTAGTAAAAAATCATCACTATTGCATCTATTTTCATTAGGTACCTCCCTGACTGGTGGGAAATTCCGCCACTGTTTTCCTGCCACATTTTTCGCAGGTAGGTGGCGGTAATTCCTACCACATATTTTTCAATTACGTGGTGCGTCTGCGTCGACTACAGTACTGATTCATGCCTTGGACTGGTGAATTAGCGAACAAATGGCAAAATTCACAACGGTTTTCGAAAGAGGCTGGTCAGAAGATGACGGAAATTTATGATTGAGGCCATTTTGAAATCCAAGATTTCGTCTTCCGGTTACAACAGAACAATGACAACTATCATCAATATGGGTGTTATTTGATGAAAGGTGGCGGTCAGGAGATGACGGGGATTAACGATTGAAGCCATTTCGAAATCCAAGATGGCGGTTTCTGGTAACCCCAAAAAGGTGGAACTCACCATAAAGATGGGGATTATTTGAAAACGGTTGGTCAGAGGATGGCGGAAATTTTTTATTGAGAGCATTTTGAAATCCAAGCTGTCAGTTTTCGGTTGCCACAATTAAATGAAAACCAGCATGGGCTTTAAATTATTATCGATGTTTACAAAATTCTCTTTCAAATAACACCTATAATGACCTAAATTGATATAGTGATGGCCCGTTTTAATCGGCCCGATTTTGGCAGATTTTTATTCCGATTTCCTTATTTAATGAATTCGATTAAGATTAAGATAGGTGTGAATATGGCTGTTACTTTCACTTTGAAGTGCTGTTTGAGGTTTTATATTGATAATCCATAAACTGCGACAAATCTCAAATGAGGATTGTTAATGAGATTTTTTGTCAAAATTGTGGTGGTGTTTACAGATACCGAAAGTCATCATATTGAATTTCAAAATAGTCGCTTTATCATTTTTCGCTATCTAGTAACCACAATCTTTCAATTTTCACCCGTGTTGCTAATTTTTAGAGTTCTTTAGTACGCGGAAGCCGTTCAATTGGAAATTGAGTAATCTACTGACAACTCCCTTTCAAATGAGTCCTATATTGATCGAGATTTTCGATGCTTTGTGGTGAACCGAAACCGCCATTTTGGATTCCAGAAAAGACCTCAATCAACAATTTTCGTCATATACTGTCTCCGTTTTCAAATGACACCAGAATTGATTATGGTTATCACGGTTTTGATTTAAGCCATCTTGGTTGTCAGTCAACCATGAATTTTGATTACTTGCCGTCCACCACTTTTCGAATGACATCCATATAAAGATGTTTTTCTCTGTTTTGTGGTAAATGGAAACCACCACCTTGGTTTTCAAAACGGGTGCAAATGAAACAAATTTTTCGATTGAACCAATTGTTTATGTGCAAGAGTGCACAATGCCTTACATTGAGTTGAAGTTTTTGCACTTCGGATTCTCCTAATCAGTAACTAGCACCAGACTTGGGGCCGGTTAGATGATAAAGATGATGACTTGTTAAAGCTACATTTGGGGGTTTTGGATTGTTTCAATTGTGAATTTGAATTTCTGTAGTAGCTATTGTTATTATGTGTGTCACTAAACTGTGATTTGAATTAGATTTGATTTTTCAATTTGCCTACATAAGTCGGTAGGATTTTCATATAAGTAGAAATGCAAATACAAATGAAGCTAAACTAGAACAAAAATTGGCACTAGTTGGACACTAGATCCTAACGCTAACTCTTTCAAATGGCGTCAATCATCAATTTCTTTTATCGGCTCACTACTACTCCATATTGCGGACAGTTTTAATTGTTTTTGGATAACCGAAAGTATGCATCTTGATTTTCAAAATGACGTCAATCATCAATTACCATCACCTGCTGACCATCACCTTTCCTATGACACCCATATTGATGATAGTTTTCTTTGTTTTGTGGTAGCCGGAAGTTGCTATTTTGGTTTTACGAAATGGCGTCAATCACCAAATTTCGTCACCTACTGACTACCACCGTTCATACGACACCCTTATTGATAATAGTTTTCATTGGTTTGGGGTACCGGAAGCCGCCATCCAGGTTTTCAAAATGGCGTAAATAATCAATTTTCATCACCTACCCATATTGCTGGTAGGTTTCGTTGTTTTGGGGTATCCAGAAACCGCCATCTTGGCTTTCAAAACGGCGTCAATCATGGCATGTTTTTGGTGCAAAAAATCGTTCCAAAAAAAAAAATTTAGCGATACAGAAAGTGTTAGTCTATTCCGTAAATTCTCATACAATAATGTAACATTTGAAAAACGTTTTTCTAAATTGTTACTTTTTAAATATTGTGTTCTCATTGACAAAATACGTTTCCCTGTTCGGTGTTTTTTGTCCCTCGCATAAATCTATGTAGAAACCTTTTATTCACATGACCTCATATGGGTTGCTAGCTTAGTTCTGGCTCCAAGTCAAAACTCATATTTCATAACAAATGAAATCTTCTTTATTAGTTGATACGAAACATTGATTTGAAAATAAACAACACCTTAACTTCCACTGCACTTACTTCAACGAAAGAGCTCCCTCTAATTTAAGAATATGAACACCTCACTGGTTTCATTCTGGAAGAAGCAGAAATAGGAACACTGGTATAGCATTTTTGACACATGAAGAGTAGAGATCAGCAAAATAATTCAGTTTAGAGAGCGAACCATGCCCGATCCATCAATTTAATTACATGTAAAAATGTTAGTTGTTTTCCTAGTATATCCTGTGTGGATTCTACACCAAAAGAGTCACATATTATTTCACATATCAGAACATGCAAAATTCTATTACCAGACAGAAAAATACGTCGCCGCGAATTTTTTTTTTAAGTGTGCCATTGAAAATTTGAATAATTTAATGGCATATTCGTTTTTGACAGTGCACTACACCGGTGTAGTCGGTGCTACACCCATTCAAACTTGGGTGTAATCAGTCTATCTCTTTCTTTGCACTACACCGGTGTAGCACCAAGAAAAAACGAAAACGCCATAAAACACAATCGAAATAACACGCATTTCCGTGCAAAAGGTTCGGCTTCCGAAACTAGATTGAAGAAATCGGCTGCAGGAAGGGGAATGGTTCTGCAAAGGCGGATCCTAATAAAAAGCAGGCGGCTGGACTATTTCCAAACGCTGACAACTACGCTCCAGCTGCTCAAAATTAACACTTCCTTTGACAATGCTGCCAGCGTCGGTGTCTGCGCATTTGGAATTGTTGTAGCTTTGAAAGAAGGTAAATTTCGATTTGATACGCATTTAATTGAGAAGGTAGAAGACTCTAAACCTTGAATGTGTGCTACAGTTTGGTAACGCTTTACTTGTTAAATTCTGAATATTTCCGTCAATAAATAAATAAAAATAAACAGTACAATAACACCAATAAATGGAATGATATTGGAACCTATATTTTATGTGGAATTGCAAATAATTTCTGTGCACAATACGAATGAAGCAAGTTAGTTATTAGAATAGCTAATATGGGAACGACCCAATAGCAACAATATCTACTCAAACTTATCACGCTTATGTTTACTCCACCAGTTCCCTTGAAGGTTTCACCATTACTGCAGTTGCCACTAGGGTTCGTCGCGGTTGCGGTAATTACCGCAACCGCGCGGTATTTACTGCACCCGCACCGCGAAATCTGCGGTGCGGTGAGACACTTTTCCCGCAGATGCGGTGCGGGAAAGAGCTTTTACCGTGCGGTTTTACCGCAACCGCACCGCAAAAAAATTGATAAAGTAATAATTTTGATTATTCTAAATTGATAAACAGACTGCTATAACGAAAGAAAATCTAGCTGTGTCCGAAATATTTTGACGCCATTATTTTTACGACATATTTTGGACTAGTTATTTTATACTTCTAAGTAAAATTTCACAAACTAACCATTTCAGATATATAAAATTAAAGAACCCAATAGAGACAAAATTATTAGATCATTTAAAACAATAAATTTGTACTCTTAAATCCTATTTAAAAGTGCATCACTTCTCCCGATTTCTGTTGGAAATCGTGGAATTATGAATCGTTTTCGATATCAATTTTTCAACTGTGAATTTTGACTAATTTAATGGAATTAGAGATGAACTAATTATGCTAGGACTTAAACACAACCCTCTTCATCAAACCAAACGAATTTGGAGTAATTGGCAGTAAAGGATACAAATGCATGAAAGCGTCCAAAATAAAGAGGGATCCAAATTAGGATGATTATTCTATCATTCGTTCATCAACATCGTATTTCTATCTTCTTTGATTGCTGTGTAAATTCAATGTGAATTTTCTGCAGTCAATTTTATTGGACTCTTTCTCAAAAAGTATGCTACATAACTTTTTTTTGCGTACTTCCATTCAAATTTACTATAATTTTTTACCAAATTAAATCCTAATATTTTTCAGTTTAGACTATTTTGTAGCTTTTTTGAAGCTTTTTTGCCAAATACCACATAGTTTGACTCCGGTTCACTTCAATTGAAGTTTTTGCCATTTGCTCTTTGGGAAAATATTATAGGAAAATACATTAAATGCTAGAACTTTCGAACTAGCCTTTCAATCTTAGTTTTTGAATGAGAATACATCTGTTTCTTGAAGAATGCGGAAGTTAGAGTTTTGGGATATTTTGTCCGTAAAACCCCCTAACCATACATTTTTTGCAGTTTTTCTAATGTTCAATAATTCTGTACCGGTTGAGACCAGACTCCTGCTTAGATGTAATGTATAGAGCATTTTTTTTCGTCAAATTCGACTTTAATTTTTTTTGGTGAGATTCCTTTAAGAATGGAAGGTGGTTTTTACTACGTAAATGCGAAAATCATCCATTTCATTTTCATATGTCAAAAACATTTAAAATTTGAAAATTTAAAGCAAAAAAAAAATATGCAACTTCATTTCTTATTACATTTTTATTCCACATTTTTCAATTAACTGAAGGGTTGCTAAAATAAAAGTTTTCCTATTACTGCAGTAGAACGTTCTTGAATGTATAATGTTTGCCTTAAAATGTACGGAATTTTATTAATAGAAAATACAAAGTTGATTTTTTTCATAAACATTACATTCTGAGGAGTCTCTTAAAGTAAATTTCGTGTGAATAAGAATAACATTTTATTATATATGATTTGTACAATTTTTCAACACAATTTTTAAAAATATAAAAATTTTATCGCATTTACCGCATTACCGTGCGGTGCGGTGCGGTAAATAAATTGCGGTTGCGGGAAGTGGTGCGGTTTTATAATTTGTTTGCGGTTGTGGTGCGGACAATCCATTTACCGCCCACATCCGCACCGCGACGAACCCTACTTGCCACCTCAGCTCAGCTTTCGACGTACCCATTCATCTTCTTGTCTCTGCATCACACACGCGCCCCCGGACCAAGGCAGGAAAACATAATCAATGATACAATTTAGGCGGTAAATTTGTTCCCAATTTGTTCGTCCACCGCCGCCTCGCAAGCCCAATAACTTTTTAATTTAATTTTCTGCTTTTACTCTTTGACTCGACTTTTCTAAACATCCTCCCCATTTCAGAGTGTGCTGCTACTATTATTAGCCTCGGCTTTCGACAATATGCTGCGGCTGCTGCTTGCTGGTGCTGCTGCTACCACCAAAAGATAACAGCCACTAATTCAAAGCTAACGTCTCGGAAGACGCCTATATGTTTGTGCGGTGATACCTACAACGCCTGTCTGTAGAGTGGATTGGGACGACACGAGGCTGCCTTCCAAAGAAGCCGGCTTGGAAAATATTTGTTCAAACGAAAAACTAAAGCGCTCGGGCATTAATTTAATTTCGTGCCACCGCCCCCGGCTAGGGTGGAAGCCCGTGCTAGAGTCAGTCAAATCCGGTACTAATCCGGTAAGGACCGATGAACTTGAACTTGTTTTGTCTAGCAGTGTGTTTGGGAGTCCGCCAACGTCGATGCTTTTCGAAAGAAAGCGAAAAAACTTTCGAGCTTGGATAAGTCCGAACATAAAGCAAAAAATAAAATTGTAACTAATCGCATGGAATTAAACAAACCTCGTTTAGTTCGTAGTTAAAACAACAAATAAATTTTAAACATTTATCAACAAGATTCAAGTTTTACAGAATCTTGTTTTGATTGTCTAATTTGTAAAACTTTTCAATGCCAATTTACTTAGCTAAGGAAAAGCTATTTGTATTTACTATCAACCAATCAATGCAGAAACCTTAACTCCACCACAGCATCGTTGAACCCACTTCTTCGTTGCTGCTAATTATTACTTCCTGAGATAGCATCGGCCGACCGGCCTCCGGTAGCAGGTTCTGGAACGTTAAACAAACCTACTTTGCAGTGATGGTGCAGTCATTAGTCGAAGAAAGGAAAAATATGCTCCCCCTCTCGTCTAATTGATCCCCATCGAACGCAAACGATGACCATTCTTCGATGCAAAAGTTCGATCATTTGGTCACGCCGGAATAAATCACAGTCCGCGAAATTGTATGGGTATGGGGAAGGCAACCTATACCCGAGTGGCCATCGTGGCATGGCAAGAAAAAAAACCAACAAACTTCTGGAAAACTGCGGACAAACTTCGCCGCAGCCAAAGTTCC
Organism: Topomyia yanbarensis; assembly: GCF_030247195.1. Classification (NCBI taxonomy): domain Eukaryota; kingdom Metazoa; phylum Arthropoda; class Insecta; order Diptera; family Culicidae; genus Topomyia; species Topomyia yanbarensis. Next base: position 89,327,099 of record NC_080672.1, on the reverse strand, counting down.
ACTAGCGAATAAACGAAGAAACATGGGGGGAAGACAAACCAACGAAACTTTGCTCGTGTTATTATTTTCTCACAAAGTCACAAAAGCGATGAGGGGGGGGGGAGAGCTCCGCAAGATACGGGCATGGGTAGATCCTAAAGGGCAGAGTGTCGAGGCGCTTTATTTTCTACAGTTTATAATTAAAAGATTTTTATCTCAATTTGATGAAATTTATGTGTTCCACCAAGTGGAACAACCGTGATGGAGCGCGGAATGCCTGGGCCTGGGTTGCGTGTCCTGGGACATGTTGCTCGAGAAGTTGTTTCGATTGTGGAGGTAAGGGCCGAGAAGGGAAAGCAAATGCGCGGGTTCGGGGAGATTTGTGTGAATTTAAGTTTCTTTTAATTTGACAATACTTTCGTGGCAATGACATCGACGACGGGCGCCCAACGTCCAATGAGATAAGTTGTGGTTTTGAAAATGCTGTTGATTGGGTCTGCAATTCTAAAATTGTGTGTGAGTGCACGTGTTTTTTTTCGAACTTCATACGTTACTATAATTTTTTAGAAGTTTCAGTTCTTTTGATATATAAATGAACAAACTTTATTTTTTATGAAGATCAGTAACTAAAAAAAAAATCACGTTTTCCGATATCCTCATTACGAATTGTGGGCCTTCATGTTTCATACCTTCCATTAGATTTTGTACCGCTGTTGTGGCTATAGCTTTATTTGATGCTAAACACGCATTTGATTTGAACTGTTTCTCATTTTCTGAGTTTAGTAGATTTTTGCTTAACTATTACCGAAAATTTTTCATTTGGCTGGAAATCTGGTGAGTTTGAGCGGTTTTCTTCCTTGGGGACGATTTGCAATTTGTTGAAGGTATACCATTCTGGAGCCAATTTCGTCGCTGTTGTGCTATCTTATGACAAACGCCATTTTGGGGTAAACTGAGTTAGATATGCCACATTACTCGTCTAACGAATCTCTACAAGATGGCGCTTCCAGAATTTTGAAATTTTGCTTGGTTACTGAAATATAGCGAGAAAAGTGATTAGAAATTGTGAGTTTTTTGCTTCAAATCATTATATCTTGGGATTGGCTTGGTTATAATAAAATTTTAGTTGCATTTATGGCAAAAATGTCGTAGGAACACAATGGCATAATAATTTTCAAAAGAAAAATACATGTATTGCGAGAAAAACGCAGTTTTAGCTTTAAACTGGAAATATTGCCTATTTGGCAACACTGTAACTAAAAATAACTATTTTTTATAGATTCCCTAACTCATTTCCTTCAAAATGCGTCTAACCGGTTGTTTATAGACCAAATGAAGCCAAAGATATGAATAAAATTTCATAATGGGTGATTTTTTTCTTTGGAAAATTTTCCATGCACGATTATGACACGTCATACAAATTTTTTCATCAATACACACCTATGACACGTGTGAGTGCGACGTTTGTTTACATTTTTAAAGAAAACTCGCAACATAGTCAACCGATCTTCGTAATATTTGAGAGATTAGTACAGAATAGGTAGAAGCATCAATTGTCTTCTCTGAATTGTTTCTACCATTTATAAGTTTCATGATATTCAATCTCAAACTTTAAAAATCGTTTTTCTCGTAATGTGCAAAATGGCGCTTGTCATAAAATAGCACAACAGCGACGATTTCCCATAGTGAGGGGAAGTTTGGTCTGACCAAAACAGCACGGATCTACTGCGTAGCTTCTAAAAAGGCAACAAGCGCTTTTGCTAACATTTCTTGGCGTAAATATCTTGCCATTTGTCACGAAAATTAATTTCTCAGAACACATATGCAAATCGCCTGCCAAACCAAGTATTTTTTTTTGGAAACTGACATTTTTTTCTGCTTATCTTTAGCTTATCTTTTCCGGTAGCCGTGCAATTGCAGAATTACCAGAACTTCGCTTTGATGTATTGGTTATTTTACGATTCAAGTTCGTAAAAAAGTATTTTTGGAATGGTTATTTGAATACATGACGGAAAACGATGTAGGAAGTCATTTCACAGCCCATAATGGCCAAGTCCGGCTTGAAAGAATTATCTAAAGACAACAATATGGTATTAAGGGAATGGGGTTGACGAGTGCATGACGCAAATCGATGTCGGAAGCTATTTTTTGAAAGTCAAAATGGCGACTTCCGGTCTAAACAAATTTTCTATAACCTCAACAAAATGGGTACTTTCGGAATGTGGCTGACGAGCAGACAACGAAAATCGATATCAGAATCAATTTCACAACCCAAAATGGCGACTTCCGGTTTATATCAATTCTCCGTAACCTCAACAACGATCGTATTTTCAGAATGGCATTAATGAAAAGATGACGGAGAACGATGTTGAAAGCCATTTTGTAAACTAAGATGGCAATTTCCGACTGAGATAAATTCTTCATAATCTCAATAATATGAGTATATATTTCTACAATGGGGAAATTATGTAGTACATTTATAGGCATAGATATAGCGATGATATAATTATAGAAAATATTGCTCAATTGGAAGTAACTAGCTTGGCCTCCAAAATGACGTCAATCATCGATTTCCATCATCCACTCGTCATATCAATAAAAATACCTTTATGGTTATGGTTATTGAGAATTTAGCTCAACCAGAAGTCGCTATTTTGATTTCCAAAATGCCCCTACCAGCCGTTTCCATCATATATTCGTCAAACCCGTTCCAAAAAAATCCATATTGTTAGGGTTATCGACAATGTTGCTGTACTGGGAGTCGCCATCTTGGATTTCGAAACGATTTCAAACATCCACTTACATCATCTACTCGTCAATCTCGTTTCAAAAAATATCCATATTGTTAGGATTATCGAGAATATTATTCAACCGAAGGTCGCCATCTTTGTTGTCAAAATGACGCCAAACATTCATTTTCATCATCTACTCATCAATCCCTTTTCAAAAATACTCATATTGGTAGGGTTGTCGAGAATACTGCTCAACCGGAAGACGCCATCTTTGATATCAAAACTATTCCAAATATCCATTTTCATCATTTTTTCTCTAGCCCTTTCCAAAAATATCCATATTGTACGGATTACCGGGAATATTGCTCAATCGGAAGTCGCCATTTTGGGTCTCAAATACATTTTTTTACGAACTAATAAAATTTACGAACTCTAGGTTTAGTTCGTAAACGGCGGTTCCAGTTTACGTTGACAGCCCAGCTCATTTCTTGACTCCTTGCACTGTTGCGTGTAATATTATCTACTGGTTGTCCGCACATACATGTGAAAGGTAAGCCTTTCTTTTGAAAGAGCTGGCAACTCTTATTCCGGCTCGATTTCGCCTATAATTCGCTGTACACATGCTACGTCCAATAAGGTAATACTCGCTTTCGAAAAAGTTGATTCGGAAGTCTAGCAAAGCATACCCTTAGGAGGTACTCTTCCAAAGAAGTCCATCTTGATTACAATCACCAAACAGTAGATGTACCGTGTTGGGTTCAATGGAAGTTGCGATGTCAAGTGCGGAGTCTATGTGCTTCTGGATAACTTCCAGCTTACATGCGAAATCGGGGGGAATATATACTAAACCTACACAGATATTAGTATCGGGACCACGTAAATTTTCCTAGAGTTGTTCGAGATTGTCAGTCATGATTATGTTTCGATGAGAATCGGTTAGAGACAGCAATGAGCACACCACCACCACACGTTTGTTACCTGCACTGTTAGAATCGCGATAGTTACGGTATACCGAGTACCTTGAGCCAAAGAAGTGGAGCGAATTGATTTGATCATTCAGCCACGTTTACATTTCGCACAGAACAATAACATCATGATCGACATCCGAAGCAGCGACGAACAGCTCATCAATCTGTATGCATAGTCCTCTCATGTTCTGATAGTAGATTTTAAGATGCCTTCGCAGGTAGTCGCCTGACGGTTGACCAGTGAAAAATAGAGCGACATTGGTGGAATGAAACGCCTATAATTGGAATTTCCACGGGGGCAGCTTCTGTATGATATACTTTCATTGTATTTACCTGAGCAAACGAATCCAGGATTTCCATGTTCTTCGAATTGGCCTGACGTGTTTAGAGCGTTCCCAAGTAACAATTTAAGTTTTATAGCACGCTACAAGTGCAATCTAAGTTTTGTGAGGTGCTATAAAAGTATCATATAACCACAATTGTTACTGGGGTTGTTATCTGACCGGAAAAGGTCTCTGTCGTGTTCCTCAAGTTCCGTAGTAGACAAATGGTTGTCGGTGATGGAGTCAAGCATTTACGTTCGTTTATCAAGCTGCAATAGTAGACCAAATTCAGGATGTGGAATAGGTTCGGAAAGACGCATACATTCCTTAGCTTTACCTGACCGGAAAGTATCACCGCCATAACATCCAAGCTCCGTGGCAAACAGATGAGCGTCAGTGACGGCTTCAAGCTGATTATTTTTGTAGGCAAACTTCAATTGAAGACCAAATTCAGAGTGTCATACTTATGATTCTCTATGCAATTGTCACTCCGAGCCCTATTGTTACAAAGGCCCATTTGCTTGTGTTTAGTGCAATGATGCAATGCTTGACTCGCGGTACAAATAGCCGAACCGAACAGGCTGGCGATCCTTTCGAAGAAGGCGCAATTAAAAACAAAGCAGTCCTGCCAAAGGTTTCCCGATACGAGTGTGAAGCGACACAGAACTTAGGCCCGTCCAGTGCGATTGCCATTCAAAATCGTCGCTCACTGGAGCAAGGGATGCTTGAAATACCTGTGCACCGTGCCTCAGTATATCTACGCAGGACAAACTCGAATCGATGACCATACGTCGCTCTCAACTTTAGGAGAGGGCATGTAGACGTATAAAATCTTCCATAAAACATTTGCTTGCTTTAGACGGAATGTTACCATTCTGAGATTATCTGCGCAAACTGCATATCTTGGTTATAATTCTGTCCTGAATTGTTTAGCATTTGATGGGTTATTCGTCGGTTAATCGTTCCAAGTAAGGAAATATCACAGGAACAGATGGCCTGCCACATGAAATATTTCTTTGCTAGCTTCGAAAGCTTAATGTGTATGAATATCTCTGCCTCGCTTTTCTCTTTCAGTTGACGTATAATATTCCTGCCCGGGAAGCTGTTTAAAGTCTGCCTTGACGTAGGTTTCGTCATCCTGTATCAAGCAATCAAACTTCGTCAGCATCTTCTTGCAGGAGGCACATTCTGCGACGGGCTTGCTGAACTCGGTGTGCACGATGGTCACTTGGGCGTGCCCCACGCGGAGTCGGGAGAATATTTTTTGTTCCCACTGGCTGTCTCGATCTATCCAGCTGTCGGTTGAGCGCTTGATTTTTTGGATGTGATCTCGAGATCTCCGCCAGTGCCTGATGAATCCGTTCTATAAGCTGGTATTGAACTCCCCGACGATGTCCATGGTTGAGGTAACCGGGTCTGGGTCCGTCTGCCGGTGAGTGCTAATGGGTTTGCGTCTGTATTACGCTTGATGCCACTGTGACCCGGAACCCAGCCGTTGGCGACCAGTAGGTCTCGGAGCGTCTCGATGGTCTGAACGAAGGGATGTTTAGTGTCGCTTGCGACGTCTTTCAGAACCGAGCACGACTCCGTGAATATAACCGTCGGTGTATCGGTGGGTTCTTTTGGCCATTGCAACTGCAATGGCGGCCGCTTCCGCCGATAAAACTGAGTAGGAAGGAGCTAGGCGGAAGAAGAACCCGCTCCCCAAGCCGATGATCCCCGCGCCTACACCGTCATCCGCTTTGGATCCGTCGGTGAAGATTTGAATATGATGTAAGTATCTTCGGCGAACTAGCTGTCTGTACTTAACCAGTGTGCTGCTGGGCTAGGTTGGTGACCAAATTTTATCGTGCGAGCAAGGCTGTCGTTGGTGTTGGGTCCGGGGTCATACCAGGCCCGTAGACTCACCCGGTGTTGAAGAGCGACGAATAGGACGTCGTTGCTGGTGAACTCCTGGTGCAGGTTATGAGCAATAGTGAGAAGGGGGAATTCGTCAACCGAAGTTTTCTCCAGGAACCTTATTGTCCGTCTGAAGGCCACCCTGGCTGCTTCCCAGAGGCAGGGTGGTACTCTGTCCTCGACACAATAAGTTTCGGCCAGGGTACTTGGTAGTAGACCCAAGGCTAACCGCACCGCTCCCTGGTATAGGGGCCAGCGGATGTCGGAGAGTCCGTATAGGTTCCGGCAAGTCAGCTCGATTTCGCATAAGATTCTGCTGTGGATAAGGGATCGTCCAACGTCCAGCTCTGTTCAACGATTGTTTTTAGTGTGGTGGGAGCAAATGGTCCGAATCAGCCGCTTTCAGCTCTTGCAGTCTTTTTTCAGCCACCGGAAGTGTGGAATCATTGTTAGTTTCCGGTCAAGGGTGATCCTGAGGAAGACTGATTCGTTCCGGAACGGGGCCACTGTACCATTGAGACGGGTTGGACGAGTGTTGGTTGTGTGTAACGAGGTACTTGGTGGTGGCGATGTTGAATCCCGTAGTGAGTGCCCATCGGCCTATTACGTTGACGACGGCCTGAAGAGGTATTCTTATGCACGGCATCGTTCTTCCGAGGGCCACCAAGATGATGTCGTCCGCGTACACGAAAGGCATACCCGAGAAAACGGAAAGCCCATAATACACCCATGGTCATGGTCCAATTTCATCTCCACTGCGTGGTGCTGCGATAGTGTTTTAAAAGGGATCCCATCACCATTATCCAGTAGATTCCATACAGAAACCAAATTTTGGAGTATTTATGGGTTGTTGAGGCCATTTTATGGTGTTTGATGATTGTGAAACTTGACACGGACCATATTTAAGGGTATGGTGTCTAAACCCATGAGAATTGGCTCGGGTAGATACTCTCGGGCAGTACGACGAAGAACGAATCCATCCTCCCTAAGAAGAGGATAACGGTCAGTATCGACCCTTGCGGCATTCCGTTGGTCTCGCGAAATTCGTCGGAGAATGTGCCGCCGATGCATACCTGGAAGCGGCAACTCGTTAGGAAGGTTTGGATGAAGACGCCTAGGTTCCCATGTATGCCCTATCGTTGGAGTTGTTGAAGGACGCCTTCGAGCCCGACTGCGACGTCGAGTTGGCAATATCAACGTGGAGGCCTTCGGACCTTGCTCTGTTTAGTACTTCTCCGTGGGAGCCCAAGTCGGCACCGGTGCGGAATCTCGTCCGGCAAGTGAATTGACGTAGTTCGAGTAGTTTCCCGTCCAACCGCCACGAGATCAGTTGCCGGTTTACCATCGTCTCCAGTGTCTTAGCGGTACATGACAGCAGGCTGATTGGGCTGAAGTCTCTCGGGACACGGGTACCTGGGTAGTTTTTGGAAATGGGGACTACATGGGCCAGTTTCCACTCTTCTGGGAAGGACCCACCTTCGTGTTGAAAGAGTCTAGAAGGGTTCTTTTTCCTCCTAGGGGAAGATACCTAGGCGTCGGATTACTTCTTCTATCAGATCCATCGGGCTTTCCCCGTGCGGCAGTGAGAACGGTGTCAAATTCAGCCCCGGTAAAGGGTCTGTTATAGGCGGCTGTGGAGTCTGGCGTGAAGGTAGTAGGGGAGGCTTCGAATCAGCTTTGGCTCTGGGCGAATTCGGCTAGTAGGACTTCTTCTGCGGATAACGATTCGAAGTGACAACCTATCTTATGTACGATTTTCTCGGGGTCAGTTATGGTGGTGTCGTTGACCGCTAGAGTGTAGCGTCGTTTGCCACTGAGCGCGTTGAGCCGTCGCCAAAGCTCCTTGGTTGACGAGTCGGTGTGGATTCCCTCCACGAAGCTCATCCAGCTAGTTTCTTTAGCCGATTGGATTGCTTCTTCGTGGCGTTCCAGAGTGTTCTGAAACTATCCGCTCTTTGGTCCCGAAGGTGGAAATTGGGCGGTGTGTTTTGTGGGGTACGAAGCGCTTTCCGGCGAGTTTTGATGACAACGACCACTTTCGGATTCCACCAGTGTACGACACGGTGTGGTGGTAACCCACCAATTCGTGAGATTGCTTCTTTCGTTGCGTTGACGATCATTTCCGAGAGTTCGACCGACGAGTAGATTCGGTTTCGATCACGGTGGGACTGTATGGTGGCATCGTAGGCATCCCAGTCGGCGTTCTCGTATAGCCAGTGTCTGGATCAGGTGGGAAGCGGTGTATACGTAGCACGTCGTGGGTCAGCCGCATATCCCAGCGATGGAATTGGAGGCGAAGTTGATGTCGAGGGCGGAGGAGGCGTTGCCACGGATGAATGTGGTACCGTCGTCGTTGAGTATCGTGACGTCGATTATCTCGATGAGTTTGACGATCTCGCTACCTCGATAGCAGTACTTGTACGAGACCCCGGTTGTAGAATTGAAGTCCCCAATGACGACGACTGGGGTAGGGTTTATTGGTTGACTTCGTATGTTGGTGACCCCTTGTGGTGAACTTTAGATTAGAACACGAATCATCTCTGTGATTTCATGCTTTATCATGTTAATCGATAGTAACTCTACACTAGGGTGACCAAAGTTTTGATTTTTCTTGCGAATCCTGCGCATCACGAAACCACGTCTCACCTATGTCTAGGCCCGTGCGTTGAAAATTCTCAAGCATTTTATTTTTTTACGTTTCTTATAAAGGAAAGGTATAAATACCCTTTTAAAGCTTTGAAGATTTTTTCTAAAGCCAGGATTGCTGAGTCTTGTATACCAATCGACTCACCTCAACAGATTGGGTAAATATCCGTTATCGAGAAACAATATTCAACAGACGCTTCTGCCTGCTAGCTTTTGATAGTGTCTGACTTGTTTGTAGTTGTTAAACCTACCAACTTAACCTAAAACTCTTGTTTCTCGCAGTCCTGATCCATCCGTTAGGTACTACTTAAGTAGGGATTGTGCTCTTGCTCTTTTTATTTTGTGTTAATCGTTTATATTTTTTCTATTGCTGCTTTTTCTGGATTGCCGTTTAACCTTCGCGAAATATCTTACATGTCCATGTCTGCTGCATGATTACCTGTTGAGATACGAATTGATCTGGAGGTTTCGACATTAATGATTTACGTCTTTTCACAATCATCTTCGCAGGGTTTCTTATCCTTCTTGGCGCTACTCGATCCGATTTGTCAGTTAGCTGGTGCTGAGAGTTTCTCGGTGATGGTATTTCTCCTGATACCAATACTCGTTTCCGCGTGCCATTTAGTTCCTCGTAAGCTCCCGTTGCTAGCCTGATAACCGACCTTTGCTGTGTAACTAGTCTGCTCACAACTGTTGGTAGTAGGGAAACTTGTCGAAACGTGAACCGATCGAGAAAAGACGACCAACTTTACATACTGCCCTTTCCAGCTACTTTCGCACGGTTTCATCAACGACCTTTTGTAGAGTGACTGGATTCAAATGACATTTTATGTGTCAAAACGGCTACCAGCATACTTTTTTATTTTTTTTACAAAAAGTTAGTTAATATCTTTTTAAAAGTAAAACAAATCTCTCGTAAGGGAGAGCTTTGAACCCCCAAAATCCTCCCCTTGCGCAAGGGTCCGCCTATGTCACTCTAAGACTTGGTTCAGAAATTGAGTCAGCTTCATTCAAAGTGATACATATTCATTATTAACCGTTGCGTCCACCAAAAAAACCCTTTAATAGGTCAACGTGGGTATCAGGGTACCCACAAATTGAAATGCTCATAACTATGGTTTCCTTTATCCGATTTGGACACTTTTAGATTTTTTGGATTTAGGAACTCGTCCACTTTTTAATTTATAAAATTGAACCGGATGAATGGATCTGGTGCTTGGTAATCCGGATTTTCCAGGATAATGTTCCAGTACTAGGGTATGATTTGTAAATTTTAATAATGTGCTAGCAATATGAGTATCAAATTGTCTCGGAAGTCTGTTATTTATTATTACAGGACCCTACAGCAATTTAAAAAGTGGAATTGGAATGAAATGACCACTCACAGCCCCAGGGGAACCTGCTCCGGAATGTCCGTTCCGGGGTCAAATCACCAAATGGTTCCAAAACCACAAGATACAGCCTACTGATACAATTCCAAGAATTTTGATACCCATATTGCTAGTATTCCATTGAAGTTCACAAATAGTATCCCAGTACTGGAACCTTCCATAAATCCGGATTCCCGGGAACCGAATGAAGTAACCCGATTCATTTTTACCAAGTCCAAAAGCGGATGAGTTCCTGAATTAAAAACTCCCAAAAGCATCAAAATCGTTTGGAAATTAACTTAGTTATTGGTATTTCAGATTTGTGAGTACCCGGGTACCCACGTCGGCCTGTTACGTAGTAAAAAAATCTGGAGCCCCTCCTAACTTCCCCCCTTACTGTATCAACAATATTATTAACCCAATAGCTTGACTTAGTGAAGTTCTAAGATGTCACAAAATTTCAATTTCCAGCTATGGATAAAACATAGGAATTTCATGAATTGAAACCTAAAAAAGTACCCGGGTTAAAAACAAGCTTCATAATATCTTCAATTCAATTGAAAAACAAATCCAGCAATCACGTTGGAATGCGACTAAAATTGGAATTATTTCAAATGCCTGAAGCGGCTACCAAAATTCTGCCAAGTCATAATAAAGGGATGGTTGCCATTTTAAATTGATTCTCAGCCATTGAGTCTGTCTTCCATTTCTTGCAGCTGTAATCGGACTGTCAGTTTTCTTTGCACGAAGTCTTGTTTGGTAGCTTTTGTATTGTGATGATTTTCTACGTATCTTAATTGAAGTGTATAATCAACTATAATAAACTAGTTATAGTTCAAATATCTGTTATCTCTATTTAAATTGATGTTTTTACGCTCCATTCAGTCCTATTCTTCAAAATGCCCAAGATGACACCATAAGTTGTCACACGCGTGACAGATAGCAAACAACTTCCGAGTCGGCTCATATATCCCGCGGTCACAGACAGAATGAGAAAAAAACTTATTTATCAAACTCCCCCCGAACCGCAAGTAGAATCCTTCTTCAGGGAAAGTAATGTAATGGGACGAGAAACAACCGCCCGTCATCATCTAGCAGCAGACATCGCCGGAAGAACGATGAACCTATTTGCAACTAGTTTTTCTTAAACTTGGTCAGCATTGTTCAGCCGTCAACAGCAATAAAAACTGGGGCGACAAATATGTCCCCAGATGGGGTGCTGCGACCCGGTTGGGTTTGCTATGATTGAACATAAGTTCGTTGAAGCGACGATGTTAGTTTCGAGGGAGAACTAGTTTTCGCTGTCATAACGCGAAACTTCTTTTATCGGGTTGTGAATTGCATCACTGTTTACATTGTTTCACTAATGAGTTTTACAACCGTTTTCGGAAAGCAATATCAGTTTCTTCCGCTCACGATTAGTTCGCCCCTGCAAGGAGGAAGATACTCACGAGCAATTTAGAATTGCACGTAAACAGAAGGAAAGCTCATTTTCTATTTTCATCCCTTCTCAGCTAGTGTAGCGAAAATTTCCTTCCTAACCACATTAGGGTGACCGATAGTTTCTATGGAGTTCACAGTTAATGGTTGCCACAAACTTTGAACAGTTCGATTCCGTTTTCGGTTACCCTAACAAAGTCGATCGATTCGATGAAAGCTATTATCAGAACTCCCCTCTTCTAATGTTCCTTGTTCTATATACAGGATGGTGAAATAGAAATTAGAAGAACCGTACCCACTGAACGCGAATGCCGTTCCGGATTACCGCGAGCTGGAGAAAAGCACGGTTCAGTACTGCTAAGCTGCTACTCCACCCACCATAATACTGCGCGCGAACGAAACTGCACTACCCTTTCCTCCCAATCGGATCGATGCAGAACTCATCAGATTTCGAATTGCTTCGAAAAACACGTTCCCGGTTAAACCTACACTCCAGCTCCAGCTCTAGCGTAGCTGCTGCATCGCAAAACAAAGTGCAAGAGCTTTTATTGCAATCCTACGCTGCTTCCTGCATCCTGCACGAAAAAGCGGTAGGAGGATGTTGGCAAATGCGAACCGTTTATTGTTTGGATAACATCAATAAAGCGCGCACTGCATTACAGTTGCTTTCAGAGGGTTTCTATCGAGTAACCTTGTACTAGGAAGCACTTAGTGGGGTTCACTGAGATGTGTTTACTCTGGGAATGCAATGGATATGAACTTGGGAAATTGAGGGTCAAGGGGAAGCTGTGTATTAAAGTTGATTTAGATGATTTAGGGGTACAATATTGAACCTTCCGGCATTTTCGTTATTGGTACTGCACTGCACTGGGGAGTAATCAGTCAATTCTTTTTTTCTACACCAATGTAGTACCAGGTGTTTTAATCTAAAAATAGAAATCGATCACTTTCAGGTTTCGGTTTCAATAAAGCGTCACGTCGAAAACTCCAACCGTTGAACCCCCGTCATCGCTATCAAAACTAGACCATGGCTGCAGTATTGCCAAGGCACGTTTGAACAAAGAAAACACGCCTCGGAACAAAGCGGCAAACAAAGTGAACTTGATGCTGCAGCGTAACCTGCCCACCTGCAACGCCGCGCCGATGCAGCAGCTGGGGCACTCCTACTCCGGTCGATGTTTCTCCCGGTTCACATTGAAAATAGTGGCAATAGTAACGTCGAACTGTAACTTTTAGTGGGAGATTCGTAAAACTTTCTCGTCTATCAATACCGCTTGTAAACGGAGCATTTTTTTACATTAGAAAAGCGAACCCTCCTATGCGGTAAAAATAGGTCTTGACAGGCTGCTAGAACAGGTAACGTTGTTCGCCTCTGCGAGGCACGAACGATAACGTAACCGCAAAGGGTAATGAAGTAGGGTGAAACTCTCGGCCCGATCTGACTTTTAGTGAACTACCGAAACTAGCAGATTCGTATAGCGATTATATGTAAGTAAAGGTAAAGGTTTACTCGATGGATTCTATTCCTACACGAAAAAAATCCGTTCATAAATCCATGATCAACATATCACGATTTCGTTAACTGAACGATTTACGAAAGTTCCAGAAATTATAAATAATAAACCCGTGAATACTATTTATGTTTTCATAAAATTAGTGCTTAGCGCTTAGCGCTTGAGATATACATTGTAACGCCATGAAATGTTGGGTTGGGTTACTATGGTTGTTCCCTGGACATGTTCTTGTTCATAATTAGGGGATACACTAGTTTGTATAAAGCAATGTTTTCAACCGGGGATGAATGCACCCCCAGAAATACGGCAGATGATAAATTATTCCGGGTAAATTTCGACTTGTTATCCTAATAAATTTCCATCGAAATATTATCTCTATATTATAGAATTAATAATTCGATGGAAATATTATCCCCCGGTTGAAAAACACTGGTATATAGAATTATTATCAAAAGAACCGATATTTTAATGATATTGATGATATCAGGAGCTTTGTCGCGATTTTCGTAATCTCTCATCACGTTCCCGTGATATTTTATTCATGAGGTAACACAAGTGGAATAATGTAACTCATGTTCATGATACCAGCAGTTTAATCGAGATATTCGTAATTTCCCTTTGTCTCATCGTAATATGGCATTTTTTAAATACTCTCGGATTTTTTACTCGGAGTAACGTGATAATTTGAACTGTTTCATAAAAGTATGACTTTTTTATAGTATCGTGTTTTGTGATCTATATCACGAATACGCTTTGTGGCTCTATAATCTATTTTTAGAGCTGGTCCAGATAACACATTCAACCTTATCAAATGCATTGGTTTCTTATGTCTGCTGCTCGCATTTATTACTATTCGCTAGAAACTGAACATAACCATTTCATAAAAACCCCAATTTTTTGCGCATAAAATTGAAAATGAATAGGGATAGCTTTTAGATATCACAAACACTCAAGATAGATCGTGAGTCATGTACTAGAAATCATGAAGTAGTTCACGAATCCATGGAAATCATTTTATGATTTTATGAACTATTTCACGAGCATGAAAGGTCATTCGTGAATATTATACTAGGAATCATGAACTAGTTCACGAATCATGAACGGAATTCCACGAAGATCCGTCCGAAAATAATTAAAATCCTGACCGACCATTTTAGATTCCTATGAAACTTTACACATTTCATCGGCATGGAAGACTAAACATTCTCTACAATCAGTAAGATTATTTTGACTCAAGAACAATTTTTTAAAAGGGCGTGAACATTTCTAGGTATATATTTCCAAAAAATTTCTGTTCGATTACTGTATTTTATACAGCAAAACTTTCTGAGAACGAGTTTCAGAGAATAAATATTTATGTGCGAAAAAAATATACACTGAAAAAATTAGCAATTTATTTTTGAATCACAAAATTCAAGTAGAAATTTGTCTTCTTTTGTACGACTTAGGATATATTGTTCACGGATATTAGGTTTTAGGAAATATTGTTAATGTCCAAGTTAGTTTGATGTATGCGATATCTACACAATTGGTATCAGAAGACAAAACAATTTTTGTTTAGTTTGTTTCCCTAAAAATAATTTGCGTCTTTTAGTATGCGATTTTCACGGAAATAAATTTAACCCATTCTATCCTAGCGTATGAAGTTACATACGCAGAACTATTCACCGTTTAACGCGTATTTACCGTAGAATTTCGACATTTAACTGCTTTGTTATTGCACTATTGGGAATATTACACCTCGTATTTCTTTGTGAAACAAGACAGCTGCCAATTTTTATTGTTTTATTTTTATTTTTATTTTTATTTTTGAAACGTGTTTAGTTGGAGCAAATGGCGGCTGAAAAGTAAGTAATACATTTAATTGAATTTTATTGTTAGAGTTAGTGCTAATAATTCCATTATGTGACAAAACGTCGCCACAAGGGTAAAAGAACTGTTCAGAACTATCAGAAAATCTGAAGAAGTATGTGAAACAACTTGAAATTTATTGTTTTCATTAAAGCAAATGATTTTTTTTTGCAATTTTAACCATTTTGAGCGGGGATTTTGTGTTTCCCATAATCTTTGATACATTTTTTGATGGAATTGAAGATATCACTGCATTTGGCTTACTTTAGAAAGTTGGGTTACGATAGGCTAATATTACACCCTTCTTGGCAAAGACCATATTTGTAGTCCTGCGAAAATCTGCAAAATGTTTGAATTATGAGAGTACTATAACTAAATAATGTTCAAACTCTGCTTTTCCCTGAAGATAAAGGGATATCCCATCGAAACGTTGCACTATGGGAAGACATGTGAACAAAAAATCGAAAACTACATTAACACTAATTTTATTGAAATCTTTGGGTATCTCAGAAAAATATTCAACTTAACTGTATAATATGTATGTTTCAAGATGAAGATTTTGAAAACAGTCATCATGTCACGTGAGTTTGGAAACTGTTCGAATCTCTATTGAATTTTGAATGAAACAGTGTCGACCCTATCTTAGTTTATTCATTTCTATCACGCGTTAAAATGGACCAGAAAATTCTATTCTGTGGAAAAGTCGTCCACATAAGTGTTTGTTAATTCTGTCACGCTTAAAGCTTCATTTATTAGTGTCGTTCATTATTATCAATCCTTATAGGAATGAATTTGGGACAAAATGTTTTAGTCACATGTTTGTATTAAACCTTCTTTAGTGTTTTATTTTTTTAGAATTCCGTAGCCAAAAAAAAAAACATTAAGCATTCCAACTAATTAGTGTCCTTTATAGAAATAAAAATAACAGACACCGTCAAGAAAATAAGAACGAAAACAAAAAGTTGAAAAAGAATTGAAACACAGCATTGTATAATGCATGTATATTAATTGGCCATTCTTTAAGTAATGGAATATTACAAAACATGCCAGAATTTTCGGAAACAATGGTTTTCAAATTCGTACAATTTGTCTTATTCGTTTAATTCATTTCAACCACATCTTTTAAAATTAATTCTATATACTCATTTTTTTAGATTTTTCGTTTCATGAATTTTATTCGTTCTGTATATTTTATTCATTTTGAATATTTGACTAATTCTAAATATGTGATCAAAACTCATTTAACTTATTCAGTATTCTTTTAATTTATTTTGTTCATTTGAGTTCATTGTATCTGTTTTAGTCGACTCACTCTGATCAGTTTATTCATTTCGTGCATTTTATTGATAGAATTATTTTAACTTGTTTTATTTACTATTTCTATTTTATTCATTTTTCAGTTAATACTTTTATTTAGTTTTTTCTTCTTTTTTGTAACCTGACTAATATTTTTCAGACATTAATTTTGCTCATTTCATCCAAATTATTAATTTGATACAAATCAACTTATTCTATTAATTTCGTAGCTTAATTCTCATTTAAATAGATGAACTCATTTTATTTTGTTTTTTTTTTGTTTTATTTATTTTACTAATTTTATTTAGTTTGTTTATTTATCAATTTTATTGGTTTTATTAATTTCACCAATATTATTAATTATATGTTTTATTTACTTTATTCATATCATTCTCTTTTATTTTCTTCATTCTGTTCATGTTATTAATGTTTTAAATTTCTGAATTTTATTAATTTGTTCCAGTTCATGCATTTTATTCAGCTTACTCGTTTTATTAATTTTATTGATTCTGATCGGTAATTACATTTATTTATTTAATCAAATTAATTATTTTGAATCAATTTAATTTATGCTATTAATTTCATATTTTTTATATTGCATAATTTTCCATTCAAGGAGCTGAACTAATTTTATTTATTTATTTTGATGGTTTATTTATATTGATTATTCTACTCATTTTATGAATTTGCTAGCTCATGTTTTTGTTTAAATTATTTTTAAATTTCATTTTTCATTTTTTCATTCATAAATTTCTATTGATTTTTTTATAATTTGTGCAATTTATTCGAGATTTTATTCGTGCAGAACTCGAAACTGTGTTCATCGCATCTCTAGTTGGATTCCAAATTCGCATGAGTTCTGGAAACTAATGAATGGCCAAACAGTAGTACATGTAATAGAACATCGCAATTTTTTTTTGAAATCTCGAAGGCCCCTCTTTCAGGTTGTGACAAATGTCAAAGTAAACTCAGATGCCAAATTTCACATCATTTGGACAATTTTAGACCCCCACCTGAATCTTTAGACATTGCCGCTATTGGGAAATATGAGGAAAAAATATAATAAATGCTATAACTTTTGAAGTAGCACTCGGATAATTATAGTTTATACCACTTTTCAATGAAAAATTTCTTAGCAATGTAATGAAAGTATCTTCGTTTCTCATAAAATAGGGAAACCTAGAGTTTTTAGGATTAGGATTAGATTCTTAATAACCATTCTGCTCTATGCTGCAAATCATGCGTTTTTGCAGTTTTTCTATTTTAAAAAATCTCAGAAATAGGAAGAGACCTCCGGCTGGGGTCCACTAGGAGGTTGATAACAGTTTATTATATTTCTTCGGACAAAACTCCTATGTCGTATGAAGCGACAAATCCACGTAAAATGCCTCGTGCATGTATACTTGCGTAAAGTGCTATTGACGCAGGTTTTATATCCGATCTCACATCTTGCGATATTTGTGCTGTCACAGCCAATATGACTGTTGATAACATAAACAAGAAATACGTCTATTGTTCGGCGTATTAGCCACACCTTCGAATGATTGCAAAAGGGTTGTGGCAGAAATGGGTTTCTCCTCATAATCGGCAGTGATTCCAATGTCCACCACATAATTTGGGGCAGCTCAGATATCAATGCGAGAGGCACCGAATTGATGGAATACTTAAGCAAAACAAATCTGCACATACTTAATGTAGAAAATCACCCAGCGTTTGCATGAGCTGGTAGAGAAGAGGTGTTAGATGTAACTCTCAGCTCTGACAGTATTACGCATGCATTAGCAAACTAGCTCGAACTGTCGCTATCTGATCGTAAGTACATCGTCTTTGATCATTTAAACGTCTCGCTAGATATCGTCACATATCGTAATCCCAAATCTACGAGATCAGATTCGAGATCGAAATAAGTAATCGCATGTCGAACTCAAATCGAAGAACTTTCAAATGCTATCTGCCTTCTATGGGAAATGAATAGGCAGATAAATTTGGCTAGAGCGGGCGCTGCGACTGACTTCGTTGGTCCAGAACTAGTTTTACCACTTTCGATAAGTTGAATACAAAATTCGCTATTGGGCTGCCTCCGAACATGCCAGTCACTAGCGTAGCTTGCGAACTTGCGTTCAAGCAAAGTCTTTTTCTGCCGGATTTGAATCCCAAAAATGTCAAAAAATTTGCTGCATTTTTCCAAGCACAACTGCAATATACTAGTCAGGGCATTGACTGGACATTGCAAACTCAATTATCACATGGCTACTATTCAGCGTGCTGAGTATTATTCGTGTGATTTTTGTGAATCCGATTACGAAACTTCATATCATTTGGTATGTAACTGCCCAGCAGTAATGCAATTGCGTATCCGGATTTTTGGTTCTCCATATATAGATGATCCTTTGAACAGAGAGCTAAAACTCAAGGATGTGCTATTGTTCCTAACCCAGTATGGTAAAGAGCTGTAGTTTAAGCCATATTTGAATGGCATTGTCTCTTCAGGGGTGTTGTCGTTCTGTTATCTCAATTTCTCTTCGGGGGTGTTGATATTTCTACAAACTGCTAGAATAAAAATTCTAAATAACTTATTTTCTATTGTGAAACAATCTCAGAAATCGAACGAGATTTTTGCGACCTTTGTCATAATACTTGAAGTTAGGGTCCAGGGCCGGCGAATACCGTTGGTAGTATGGGTAGTACTACCCACTCGAGAATAACAGAGAGGGGAAATGCCCACTCGAAAGTTTGGAACAAACTAAAACCTGAAATAAACCGCATATTTGTCTTGCGCGTAAAATGCATGCGTTTGAAATTCTCGAGGCACAATAATTTCATTTTTTTGCTGAGATGCAAATTTCTTTTGGCTTACAGTTTTAATTTCTTGAAAATATGATATAATATTTAGGATTTGTTTAAAATTTGAACTTATTTTTTTAGTAATATATTTTGACACATCTACATTCAGATCGATATGCAGAAAAAATATTAGTGCATTTTTATTCAAACTAAAGGATGCAGTTAGAAATATTTTCAAAGACTAGATATACAATGTTATTTTTTTAGCACGAACTATTATTTGATTAACAATTGAAACAAAAAGAAACACTATTATAAGGAAGGCAAAAGATATACACGAGAGGAATTGATTTCAACATCACAGTAGCAGAAACTGTGTCAGGCAAGGTGAAGAGAGGGCGAACAACAAAGTTAGGGAAAAGAAGAAATTAAACTTGTACCTTTATGGCAAACGGAAGAAACGGAATACTACAGGGCATCATGAACCCGATCGCCGACTGCCCCCCTTGGATCGACTGGGAACTCTTTTGTGACCAGATTTTCAGGTACCTGTTAGCATATCAACCAAATGACAAGAGAACTAAATCTGTATAATTGTGACGGAGATCTGGCGCTAGGCGCACGTCCAGACACCATGTTTAATGTTGAGATAATCGTCACCATAAGCGCAGAGACCGCTCTCCACGACCCCACTACACCGTAGATGCTCATTCAACGTATAATGACTGGACATAACCCGAGATATCATCCAAATGAAGTCACGAGCCTTATCCTTGAACCAAGGCTTGTTTGCCTTTGGGATTCCTAAACTTCCATTGTTCCACGAAAATTGCCAATTTTCGAGCGTCTTCTGATAAGAAATACTGAAAAACTTGTTGAAGCTACGCGATCTTTAATGAACATCACCTTCTAATGGCTAACTGTTTGCCTTTTCTTATTACCAATCTAATCTAAGTGTCCGGCTTCTCATTACCCGGAATGAAGCAATGCAAAAGAATTCAAACTAAGGTAATTTGATATGATTTTTCAGATAAAGAACTAAGGAACTCCCATGTTTTCCCCAAAAAATGCAAGGAGTGCTTTCAATTCTCCATCGAATCCTTGGAACTGTAACGATGTGGACATGGTAGTTGATGTGTAAATATCAAACAATCAATTTTGTGGGGAGAATGTTTGAGTGTAGATCATTATGGGACTGTTGACGCCGAAAAAGGATTCTTGGTTCCGCGTATTCCGATCAACGGTTTAGTAGAATACACAACGTAGAACCTAGCCATCAGATGAAACATCATTTTTCTCGTTCATCCGTCAACAAACCGGCGCCAATAACCGCGTTTTCAGCATTCAGTATGCTTTTCATTTGCGTTTCAAACGTTGCATATATTCGGAAAAAAAATCGAGTGACCCGATATTCAATCTGACATTCATTCTGAGTGCTCTCTACCCACCACGAAGTGCGAGACCGTCCACTCTGCTGTTTGCGCCGGATCTCGTTTCATTTGACCTTTATTCGCTGTTTCGATAATCAAGCCAGTCAAAACTTTGTATGCTCCCACCGGGGGAATTTCTTGTTTTGATTCGATTGTTTCGGATATAGTAGACGCGTAGCTGTTCCAATCAATAAGTACACTAATTGAGGTCGAGTACAATGAAAAATGCAATACGCTTGGCCGTGGTGGTGGAATTGTCATGATCATATTGAAATTGTCGCGAATATCATGCAGTAAGATAGATCGGTTATCAACGTGAAGACAACCCTATGGCATACCGTGGGAGTTGAAGTCTTCCTGAACCAGCTGAGGTGCGATCTATAGATGATATGTATGTATATGAGGCAGCTTAGGAGAGGAAATGATTTTCTTTTTTTTCTGAAATTTATAGGCACTGTTGATAACACTCCGCACTGGTTCACTTTTCGTCGAATTTGTAGATAGAAACTCGCGTGTGACTTTAAACTACGGACTTTATTGAACTGAACCTGCTTTATTAATATTTTGCATGACTGGTTTTATTGTACTTGACTCGATGATAATGTGGTAACGACTAAAATGTACATCCTATATCCCGTACTACCTAGCCTACGATCAGTGATCGGTGATAACGAGAGCAAGAGAGGATCGAGAGAATGATAATCCGAAGCTATATTCACCACACCACTCTGCGCTTGGTCTTCTGTGGCTGCTAGGTATCGCCTTAGTAGCTTTTAGATGATCATGTCGCGTCCCTAAACTACTCTTCTCTTCGTTGCTCCAACAGGCACATTAGAACATGTTCCTTCAATGGGATTGTCAGACTCTCGCTCTTTAGAGGACAAGGGAGCGTAGAAATTAGTCGTTGTTTCTACGTTTCTACATTGGGTAGCTGTTTGGTTCAATTGTTCGCAATAACGGCATACCCTGAGGCACAAAAAGACGAACAGGTAGACAAAGTTTGGAAGAATAGATCCGGAAAAAGGCTCGTCATGGCACTGATGGAAAATAAGTTCTTATAATCCTCGATTTATACTGAACGCATTGTTTACAAACCAGAATTTTCACTGACTGAAGTAAAGGTTTTTGGAAGGAGTCAACCCCATATTTCGCAATTAAGGCCCCTGTTGGAGACTACACCATTAATTTCTACTTTCCAGGCAGGTACGTAGACAAGATACTTCTTCGTACACGGCCGAGTGTTGTTTAGTTAGTTTACGCGATATATCAATGATGTTAAATGGGTTATATTCGGTTTGGAAGTAGACCTTCCAGGGGCTTGTTGTATTAGATGAATATAATTTATATCGAAAGGAGATTTATAGGCACTGATACCATCGGATAAATAATCAAATTGACCTTCATTACCTATCTACGCAAAGAAGGTTTTTTTCGGAGGAAACAGAAAATTAATGCTACGAAATTTAAAACAATAGAGTAATTGGTACTTAGCTGTGGAACATTTGTAGTATCAATAATCAATAAACATATTTTCGCTGAGCCGTCGGTCACACAACTCGTTAACAAAGGGTATTTGCAAATAGCCACCAGGTATTATCGGGAAATTTTCACTTTCACTTACATTTACAGACATAGTGTACTGAACTTTCGTCACCACGACCAGAAATCATTCCGAATCTTACTACCCACTCGGGAAAAAAGTGTTTCGCCGGTCCTGTTGGGGTTGTAGGGGATTTTGTCATTCATATCAAATTTAATCATTTTTTCGTGCATATATCTATTATTCTTCATTAAATGTTTTATTAAAAGTACCCCACTAATGTGTAAGAAATGTCTCATCTCACTGCTAGGTGAATTAAGTGGGGGTTTTTTTAGTCAAACAGTGTTAAATGTCGATTTGGTTCACTTTGCAGTTTCCAGCTAAAATAATGCCTGAACTGATTTAATTGAAGTCTTACATCATTGCACAGTGGTTCAGAACGCGAATTTTAATTTTGCATAGCTCTGTAAAACTATGATTTCAACCTTCTAAATTGTGGTATTACAAGGCGGTACTTTCTTCTTTTAGCGTCAAGTGTTTATTGCAAAATTAACTTTATTTCTAAAAAAACTTAAAGTGTCGAAAGTAAAACATGTTATTGGACTACGAGAATCAGGCCCGTAGCCAGGATTTTGTTTCGGGAGGGGCTTAAAAATTATTGCATAAATGTATTAATTCTGATGACTTGAAACAATCACTGGAAACTGAACGTAATTATGAAAAGTTCTTAGTGAAAACAATTCCAAAAATAAGACAATAGACACTAAAAACTCTAATAATATGTTGCTTGTTACAAGAAAGGCTATAGTGCATCGACGAATTAAATTTGATTATTTTTGATTTACAAGTTAGAAATTTCTCGAGTTACAAAAATGAATAGTCAAGAGCTCAAAGTATTAAGGGCTGCTTGAAAATGCTACGCTGCATGCTACGCTGCTTGAAAATGCTACACATTCGATACACCTTTACAATTTGTAGAAGACGCTAAATTGGAATGAGTAGAAAAATATCCAAAAACCCGTCTCATGAAACTTTACACGCATTTACTAATCAGAAGAACGAAACCAACGTCAAGGTTGTCCCCATGAATAGGAATATATCAGTGTGAAATCAAAGTTTACCGTTGCAAAGAATGTCCGAACAAAGTGAATGTCGAAATTTGCTTCAAATCTTCTGATAAGGCAGGCGATTTGTAGATGCAGAAAATAGGTTCAACTCCTATTTTCATGATCAGGTTTCTTTCTACTATTACTAGCTCTTTGACTTCATCCGAAGTTTGCGTTAACTCGACTTTATGAAATTTTCAATTTAAATGATACTGATCATGTCGTAATCAAAACAATCCTGAAAAAAACACATGTTTTTTTTCATTTGACTCTCATAGGTAATGGGTTAAAGACTATCTTCGACAACATTATCAGGCAACTCAGAATAACTATCTTTTTATCTATTTAAGTTGATTCTTTTTAGGTACTTTTTATATCATTGTACTTATGAATTAAAAATATCGTAGACTGATTTTCCTAGATCCCTAAAACTATAGTAAAAGTCAAAATGTAAAGTGAGTGCAAAAACTACTGATTTCACTACAAAGCAAGAATGCCTTAGCTCTATTGACTTTTGACAATCTTGCAAAACCGTTGTAACTTGAGAAGATTACCTAGATTAAGTAAATATTATATTTGAACATTTTGGTTTTATTTATTTATTTGAAGGTTTTATTTCGGAATTCGTGGGGTTTTGGACAATGTCAAATATATATTTCAATGATTTAATCTACTAATGGAAACTACCCAGAATTTAATCTACTGAGCGAAACTGCTCAGAATCTATTCACAAATCGAAAGAAAATTACTTAGCACTGATTACTCAATGCTTCTAATTTACATAAAATTTGGTAAATATAACATTGATGACACCACCAAAATAACTAGAGACTATAAACATAGATAATAATTTCAGCATCACTTGCTTCCGACACATGGAAGAGAACACATCGCACTTGCACCTAATTTGCCGAGGCTTTCTTTTAGAGTTGTCTGTTTTAAATTACAGCAAATTATCCGTTTCCTGTAAAACTTTTGCAAAACTCTTTGCCAATTCATTAAACAAATATGAACACTAATCTGTTTAGTAATAGGTTTGTTTGTGAATAAAAATAATTAGCTCTTGATTTTTTTCAATCATCATCAAGATTGGAAGAGATGTATGATTTCTTGAAGAAAGTTGTAATGTTTGTCTGATTACATGTTTGTTTTATCACTATTTGGGAAAAAGTTTCAATTAAAGTTGTTGCACCTAACGCAACGAAGACGAAATGAGAAGATCAGAGCGCAATTCGGAAAGAACTCGTATTGAGTGTATAGTAAAGATAGAAGAGTGATCTTGAGTCGATTTAGATTGGTTGATTTTTTCCTCTCTTTGCTCTCTTATTTAAGATTATCTCTCTCATTTTATTCCATGACGAGCAAAAACGGAACGAAAGACTGTCACATACTTAAGACATGAAATCGAAACTGTTATCCCAACTTATTGACTTATAGATTCAATCAGTCCCAACATTTTAGTCCCTCTTCGTGATTGACTATTATTTTACCACTTTTTGCCCGGTCCACTTTTAAAAGTATTTTTTTTGCACGTTTGTCGAAGATATCACGGATTTACGGATTAACAGTGTATTAGTACGGAACGAATTACTCGTAACAATGAAATGAAGCGTTAATAAAAATGGTATTGCGTTAAAATGACGCGAAATGAAAATTCTATTCTCGGCTCAATCTTTCTCAGATAAATTGAAATACTTTTTGTGTAGCGCAGAGTAGTGTACAGAGAACAGAGTGTACAGTGTGCACTGACCTAATACAGAAATTCAAAATTGTGTGCAATTCAAAAACTTATCATTTAAAAATAACAAACTGGGTCGTGGGTCTTTTATATATTTCCTTATGTAAACAATAAAAATAATATAACGAGTTTATGTGGTTATCCTACAGATCTCGCGCAAGCGCTTAGCCATTGCACGTGAAAACCTGTTTACGAGGCGAGGAAATATTTTTTTCCTCACCAACTATGTCTTGGGGGGAGTAGTTCATTTCTATCTCGCTATTGTACATTTCCGTGTCATCATCGTAGTTGCTGCCTTTATGTTCGCGAATATCTTCCTTGCTTTTCGCCCTCAATAATTGCCCATCCAAATAGATTCCATTTCTCCCAAATGTGACATTAATCTGCGAGTAAGCGGTATCCGATCTTGTAGCGGAACATTCATTTTCTCATAGTCCATATACAGAAGGATCTTAATTATAGCATTGTCACACACAACCTTGTGCTTTAAGTTGTGCGAAATGAATGGTTTCGTCTGCACTAATTTGTTGAGCGCTAAATGCCTGCCATGGTAGAACTGGATAGAGCCGGTTTCCGAAAGTCTAATCTCTATTTACACCTTCAGGATGCGAATGATCAATAATTTTATAATCACCGCATTTGGCTGGAGCACCAATTCTTGCTTCTGCTAATCACTAATCTCGACAGATTATTACAGCTACAATTAAAGTAACAGTCTCTTGTATTCTTCAGACAAGGCACACAATATAAAAGTTACTTTTTGCCTTTCTCAATAGAAAGGTATTGCAATTGCTCTGAAAACCGACTTTTTAACGGAGGCCCGGAGGGCCGAGGGACATATACCATTCGATTCAGTTCGTCGAGTTCGGCAAATGTCTGTGTGTGTATGTATGTGTGTGTGTATGTGCGTCTGTGTGTGTGTACGCGAACACAATCTCACTCACTTTTCTCAGAGATGGATGAACCGATTTTCACAAACTTAGTCCCAAATGAAAGGTGCAACGTTCCCATAGGCTGCTATTGAATTTCTAATGGATCCGACTTCCGGTTCCGGAATTACAGGGTGATGAGTACGAACACGCAGAAAATGTCGATTTTAAGAAATTCTGCAATGAATGTATAAAGGTGAAAATTTTTCCAAAATATGACCACAACTGCTTCGATTTGTAGTATTAGGTCACTAACATCCATTCAAAGTCTATTTGGCCACATTGGCTACCATCATCGGTTCCGGAAGCCCCGGCGGAAGTATCTAAATTCAGAATAACAGTCACATCGGTTTCTCGGAGATGGCTAGACCGATTCGACTAAACTTGATCTCAAATGAAAGAAATTGCGTCCCCGTAAATGGCTATTTAATTTCATCTTGATCCGACTTCCGGTTCCGGAGTTACAGGCTGTGGCGTGCGATCACATAGCAAATTGTGATTCAAACCGATACTCCGATGAAAGCAAAAAGGTAAAAATTTCGCTAAAATGTCTCTCAAATAACTTAACTTTGCAGTTCTAGGTCACCGACGGCCAAACAAACTTTCGTTGACTACATTGACCACCATAGACGGTTCCGGAAGTGCCCGGGAAAAGCGGCCATCTTTCATAACTAGCAAACTCATATCAGTTTCTCGGAAATGGTTGGGCCGATTTTCACAAACTTAGTCCCAAATGATAGCTATATTATCCCCACAGATGTCTGTAACATTTCGCACGGACCGCTTGTATGGTTCCGGAAATATAGACTGAACGGTCCGGTCACACATGAAATTCCCATATAAGCCGGAACTCAAAATTTTTTTCAAAGGGACCCCATGAAATTTCAGAAATCGAATTCGTATTTTTGATTCCAAACATCTTTAAAATGCATGAAACGTCGAGATTTTATGTTATCTCGAAAAAATTTTTTTTTATAAAAATCGACTTTTTGGGACTTTGCCGATTTCGCACCTTTTTGCCTTTCTCATATAGAAAGGTTATGCAATCACTCTGAAAAACGTCAACCTAATCCCGGCCCGGAGGGCCGAGTGTCATATCCCATTCGACTCAGTTCGTCGAGATCGGAAAAAGTCTGTATGTGTGTGTGTATGTGTGTATGTATGTGTGTGTGTATGTGTGTGTGTATGTGTGTGTGTGTGTGTGTATGTATGTGCGTATGTGTCAAATAATGTCACTCATTTTTCTCAGAGATGGCTAGACCGATTTGCCCAAACTTAGTCTCAAATGAAAGGTGCAACCTTCCCATCGACTGCTATTGAATTTTGGATCGATCGGAATTCTGGTTCCGGAATTACGGGTTTCAGAGTGCGGCCACACAGAAATTTCTCATAAAAACTATTGGAAAAATTAAAAATAGAATTTTTATTTTTTATGCTAAATGTATTCAAGGTGCATAAAACGTCGAGATTTGATGCAAACACGAAAAAAAATTTGACGAAGATTCACTTTTTTGGATTTTGCACATTTTTGCCTTTCTCATATAGAAAGGTTATGCAATCACTCTGAAAAACGTCAACCTAAATTTTTTTTTCGACTAGCATAAGGTTTCTGGATTTTAACAGGGGCGTAGTTGATGGTTTACGGAGAGGGGTTACACCCCCCTCTACTGTTCACTCCCCTCCTTTAAAAATCTCCTTAAATCACCCCTCAGACCACCACCTCATACCCCTCCCTTTCAACCCCATCATCTTTAAACCACCACTATATTACAAAGCATACCAATTTAAGCTGGGGAGTCGTTCGTTCATGGGACTTTCGCCCTCCTCACATGCCCATCCTCGCATGACAAAATGAGTTAGCAAGCAGATAACATTGATCTAATGCTGATTAGGCGAATGGAGTATGATATTTTTTTGTTTCAAGTGTTTCACCGTCGACACGTAGCTCACCAAGTTCGTGGCTGGCATGCCATTGTGTATAAGTGCAAAGTGTACTAAGAATGTAATGGACATTTCCACAATTATGTTGAACATAAAAAGCCTCCGTGCCATAGTTTCGAGAAATGAGAAAGGCACAATTGCACCGCTAGGTGGATTAAAACAGGTTTTTCAGTTCAATATTACCGAGGCTGTTTTTTCTTTTCCAAAATTTTAGAACTCGAATAATGATTTATTTTCCTGTATATAGTTGTCATGTGATGTATAATAATAAAATGTAATATAAGCATTTAAAAGTTTTTAATGAATATAAACAACGCACACATTCTCGTGATTCATGATTGAGAAAGGCACAATTGCACCGCTAGGTGGATTAAAATAGGTTTTTGTTGTTCGCTTCGCACTGGCTCGAGCAAAAGCATAAAGCACACTGAATTTCGTGACCATTGCCTTCGGTGGTTAGAAATAGCCTTCTTTAACTTTTTCTCAATAATTTGTTCAAACCAAATAAGCAACAAGTTTTGTTAAAAGTCACCGGTTTTTTAAATTTATTTTTGAAAAATTTCGGGGGGGGGGCTTTAGCCCCCTAGCCCCCCCTCTGGCTACGTGCCTGACGAGAATCTATGGTGTCTTTCGAATCCTAATCACTTTGCTAGTTAATTCCCTCGCAACATCTGCCCGACGGCGTGCCGACAGTGTAAACAGGCTGAATCCGCCAACCTAGCAAACAATTTGCCGAATGACAGTGCGCTGACCCACTGGTTCGCTAGCTGGCTGCATCCAAACCGCAGCATGATGCTATGCTACTGGGATAATAAT
Organism: Topomyia yanbarensis; assembly: GCF_030247195.1. NCBI lineage: Eukaryota > Metazoa > Arthropoda > Insecta > Diptera > Culicidae > Topomyia > Topomyia yanbarensis. Next base: position 89,298,797 of record NC_080672.1, on the reverse strand, counting down.
TTATGTGCGCTACTGACTTTTGCTCTTTCATTTCGTTTCGTTTCGTGTTGGGGTTCCAATTTGTTCGCTGCTCTTTTTGCTGCTGCTGCAGAGTTGCGTCACCGTGAACGATCAGATGATCGGATGTTCTGACCTGTATCATATTTTAACACACTGAACACGGAGCATCCGGGGATCACATTCATAACCTTAAACCACAAAAAGTGCAGATAGCGAACGGGTGAGGGGGGTAAGAAGATATGAATCGTCGCCACCAGCTGCTGCATAAATTCGAGCTAGAAGAGAAAGATTTATAGGAACGGATTTTCGTGGAGTTAATTTACCCACATCTCTGATTTTAGCTAGATTTAAATCTGTTCGGTAGATGAACAAACTCTCGGATAGTCAATGTGACAAGGTTGATATTTGAACGGAAGGAGAAACTTTATAGTTTTGTTCTTTCCGTTGAAAAGAGCTAGAGGACAAAAAAGCATTCCCGACTTGGAACAGATTAATCGAGAACCGCAAGTTCCTAAAAAATTAGAACCACACTTTTATTTCCGAGTGACTAGAAGATCTATAGCTCGCTAAGGTGCATCCGATCTTCCTAAATCACGTTGAGCTACCCAGCTTTAAACAAGAGAAACATAGTGAGCAGTGGGTGTGCTTATGAGCACCGACAGCGGACAGCCACTGCTCGGAAGATCCGTGCCGTTTCGATGAAATCTTCGCGACTTGGCAGTTGCTGGGCGAAACAAAAACAGCGCCATTAGGCCAATGTGAGATGAAAGTGATTTTCTGGGGCCGGGAGCTAAATTGAGCTTAACAAAGCACACACGTATGGAAACAGACTGACGCGTCGAAAAGTAGCATAGTTGCAGTCATTTGGAAACAATTTTCCAAACGGGCACCTACTTTCAGTTGTTTGGGAGTTGATCAATTTCCACACTAATGGTGCAGCTGGAGTCGTGCATGTGCTACTTCTGGGCGAGAGTCGAGCATTTGCCTCGGTTGATTTGATTGAATTTAATTTTTTGGAGCATTTCGCCCTTCTCGGTCTGCCTGCTGGCCGCTGATGGTGTCCGACTGAAGTAGTTTTCTAGGTTAATTGCTAGTTATTAAGATATGGGAAAAGAAAACCTTTGGCAACTTCAATTAATGTTTTCCTTCTTCTTTGTCTATTTTCAGGTATTAAAGCTAATCAGAAGCCGGCAGTGCGTTGTAATCATAAATCAGACTTCCATGTCCGTAAGTAGAAAAGTAAAATGATTTATTATCCGTTCGTGGATGCAGTAAGACGTGGATCCGCAGAGGAATAGAAACGAGTCAGCTAATTTCTAAAGATAATGTACTATCCATTAGCCGTGCAGCATCCAAAATCAAGATTTAAGCTATGAAGGTTTTGCTATACATAATCATAATCATAACTATCTGTCCGAGCGTCGACATCGGTTCGGTGTGCAAGTCTCTACCAAGCTGGGTGACAGAATACACATGCAGACGATGCGACGTGACAGAAAAACACATCTTCCGCATGGCCGCAGTGTAATGTCCTGCCTAGTTAGTGAACGTCCCTGGCCCTGGCTAACGAACAGAAAATTGAACTGTCTTTCAATTATCATACACATTCGCTAGAATTTTACTGCCCTTTTGCGCCTCCGAGTGTGGACACGAGAAAACCGAGTCCCATCGCCATGTTTCACATTATTCAACAAGGTTGAACTTGGTGAAAAGTGTTCATTTTCCCGTGCTGCTGCCCACATGTCGCAATAAATTCTCACGCTTCCCGACGTGACCTGCGAGTGTCACCTGTTTCTTGTAAGTTGGCGCTTCTAGCCAGCAGAATGTAGTGTCCACTGTCTGCCGGATAGACCTGCCTGCCATCGTTCACGTCCGATCCACCAGCAACATTGTAGCAACAGCATGTACCCGCCCAGCAAGAGTTCCAATTTTGCACCAAGTCAAACGATGCTATAATTTACTACCCAGCAACTGATGGTATGCCACGATCTCTGCCGTTGTCGGTGCCCTGTGGGAAGGACATTTTGGGTCGAGACCACATCATCTTCGTGGCTCGGTGGCACACAGTCCGTCAGTGTGCGTGTATATATGTGTGTGTATGTGTTTCGTGGTTTCCCACCATACAGCTGCCAGCCGAACATGGTGCACGTATCCGGTCATAAACCTCCGGAAAACTGCAGGGTCTACTACAAACAAAATGATTATTTCTGCTTCCCTGGTCCGACCCAGAACTCGCAAACCGGTTCATCACTATTTGAACTTTTGGCACGTTGTGTTGCGGCGATACACGTTTGCCACTGTGCGCTGGTGCGAATCCGATGAACACGGATTTGTAGAACCACATCCGGCGCGGTCAGGATCTCATCCGTAATTCTTCGACTGGGTAAACTTTGCGCGAGCGTTTTTAATTAATTTCTGAACAATATGCATCAGCAAACAAATTTCGGTAATAGGGACCAACACTGGCGACCCCCAGAAGGTCGATTGCATGCGCGGGTGGCAACCAATTTTACGGTTTCGATCGATTTTGCTCCACATGCCGTGTGACCGAAGGCAATCTGTTCGAAATGCTGCTTCAACTGGTCGATTGACCGACCGACCGACCTACCGATCGATTGACCGACCGGGAACAAATGAAAATTGAAATTCCGGCATTTGGGTTCTATTCAAACATAATATGACGATATTTGTTATTAATTAACACTGACGTTCGCCTCGGGCGGCATCGGTGGGATATTGGTTCCGATTTATCGCGATGAAAACGGTTACCAGCTGGCGGGCTGGCGAAATTGGTTCCGTTTCGGCGAAAGTCGATTAAAGTTGCTCGTTAGCGGCGATGGCGTACTGCAAGTCAGGTAGACGCCGAGTACAAAACATATTGTGCAAGATTGTAAGCCAATAATGTTCACCCAAATTAGACAGTTGAATGATAAAATGTAACTATAAGTTAAATTTGAATTACTGATCAAAAATAATCGTAATCTTTAAACTAACAAATATAGTTTCAATTTTCGCGTGTCCCCATTTCATAATATTACACCTTTTTTGTTTCGATTGTAGAGTTTTTTAACCTTAGGGTATTTCGTTTCTTTTCCGGTTAAAATTTTTGTCTTTAGAAAAATCTCTAACCCCACATTCGGGGGTTGGGAATCGAATCCAACTGAGCTGCACACAAGGCAATTGATTTACCAACTACGCTATGCCCACCCTAATATTACATCTTCTTTACTAATCTAGAACACTAAATGATTCACTATTGTTCATACATTTGAATTTTTCTTTTACGTTGGTTTCTTCTTTTGAGTTTTGTTCTGTTTTTCATTCATTTGCATTTTTTTAAATTTTTGTGATCAACATCAATGGGTTTATAAAACAATTGAATAATGTACTTAGTATTATGTACTTGGAAAAATCTGTTCATAAATTCATGAGAAAAATCACGATTATGTAAAGTGAGCCGTTCACTAAAATTTAAGACCAATCTCATTCCGCAAACATGAATGATGAGCCTCGTATTCATGAAACCATTTGTGTGGTCAAAAAAACCCGTTTACGCAAAAAAATCTCTCATTTGGTTACTGTGCTTGATACTCGAACATGTTTTGTTTTTTATTACAATTCATCGAATAACAGAGCCGGGAATTAAACGATGTTCAAGATTTTATGAGCTTTTTGAAAACTTTTTAATTTCGATTTGCGCTATCTCGACAGTGTATGTTTGAGTTTTACATCTTATTTTTTCATAAAGTAATGTAAATCATATTCAAGATTTAAAAATTGGATTTTGCACACGTAGGAATGTGACTCATGTTCAGGGTATCAATTTGCATATTTAGATGTTTAATTCATGAATCAACTTTCAGTTTTTTCATTTGGTTGCTTACGAATTTGTAAATTATTTGTGTGTTCGACGGTATCTCATGGTTTTATGAACTGCTTTTCGATTTGTGAATCTGCAATATATCTTTGTCGCTTAGTGCAGCTTTCATTTCTTCCAGACATTGAATCTTATCAAATAATTACACTAGTTTACAAAATTAAAATGAAAATCTGAACTTCAAGATTCGAACACCATTTCTGATGTAAAATTTCGTGCTGAATCCGAAAGTGAGGTCCAAAAAATTTACAGTAGAACAGTTTTCGAGTTACAGTAAAAAACTGAGTTTCACCTTTAAAATAAAAAGTGCGTTCAGTAAAATCCAAATTCCTTCGGTTGTAGTGCATCGATATGAAATATTATAATGTTGAATTAAAGGTAATTGAATGCACTTTCGATCGTTAGAACATTTTGTTTTAATGCGACCACTGGTTCTGGTTTTATTTACGAATCTATTATACTTTTTCTTAATTTCTTAATGATTTGAAGAACGTAGAATATTTTGTAATTGTACTTAGATTTTTTCGTAATATATTGTAGTACATTGAAGTTTTGTGAACCAGTACAGTAAAATCGATACATCGTGGAAGCCAATGTGAATCCAATATAATTTCAAATTATAAACTTCAAGACGTTTTTATAACGTAAAATAAATTGTTAGTAGACCAAAACGTGACGAAATCGGTGGATAAGTCATCAGTCGTGAAGCTAGTGTCCGAATTTAACATTTTGCACCGTCATAAACTTCCGATGTCTGTATCAAGGCGTTGTGGAGCGTGCACTTTACAACGTATTTTGAGCATACACGCTTCTGTATGACACATGTAAAGATTATGCGTATTTTTAATGCCAAATTTTTGATGACATTACTCCACTGAGCCTGTAATTATTGTTATCAGAAGTCTTGAATCATTTGGATTTGAGTCCGAATGTTACCCCACATTAAATTCTCTTCAAATTATTCAATTTACTTGCTTAACTGAATTATGACAGAGAATCTTTCATACATTATGAAACAAACCCTAGAAAAAATTGGAATCGAGACGGTTCAATAAGTTGACCCAGAGAAACTCAAAAATCTCCATTCTACAAAAAATTGAATAACTTTCGTAATTTCCATCCGATTTAACCCAATAAGTGCTTATTTTCATTGGTTATTAGCAGGCTTTAATTTCCCATACAAATACATTTTTTGGAAAGCTTTATCTTGCCCAAAATATTGACCAACCGCTCATTTTACTTCAAAAAATTACGAAAAATTAAGAAAAAGTTCAATAAATTCGTAAATTACGCCAGAACCAGTAGTCACACTGAATCAAAATGTTCTAACGATCGAAAGTGAATTCAATTACCTTAATTTTAACATTATAATATTTCACATCGATGCACTACAACCGAAGATATTTGGATTTTACTGAACGTACTTTTAATTTTATAGGTGTAATTCATTTTTTTACTGTAACTCGAAAACTGTTCTACTGTAAGTTTTTTGTACTTTATTTTCGGATTCAGCACACGATTTTACATTGAAAATGACCACCAGCTTATTTAGTTCAGAAAAGCTGTAAACTAGTGTTACCGATGTTCGAGGCGCTAATCAGGCTTACAATAATATAGAACAATCATTTATACAGTTTTTATAGTCATTTTGAAGCAATAATATGTGTGTTCAAATATTCCGATTTTTTACTAATTGAATATTAAGACGACCCGTTATTATAAGCCCATTAGCGAATTTAGATAAAACGGGGATAGTGACAAAATCGGGACATAATTTTTGAAGTAGAATACTTCTAACGTTTCAATATAGGGGTTCCGTTTCAAAATTTTCTGCCGGAATTTAACCCGATTTTTTAAGCGTGAAATTTAACGTTTAAATCTGCCGTTGTACTGAATGGAAAAATAAGATTATTTCGCTATCCGATTGGAAATATGTACAACAATTTTGTATCCAATTCCGTAGGATGTATAATTACCAAAAATAACGGAAATGATGGGTTTTATGAAAGTAGTAATTATCTGATCCATGATTGGTCGGTACAATTCACTCAAGTAGCAAGCGTTGCTAGGACTGCCTCTTTTTCATCGAATGAACTGCAACACGTGTAAAAAAGCTGCAGCTGCTGCGTTTCATGTCAGCTCTCATTCTTCGACGGTAGGTAATACTTCCCATGACTGCTGCCAGGCGCTGATAGCATTTCATTCTAATGATGTATTGGCGTGCCAGCTCATGCATACACGGAAGATAGGGGAAGATGGAGTAAAACGCACCCCCGGGGCAAAATGCAGCCCTTGCTTATTTCGATAGCTGCTGAAAATTTCGAGAAAAGGGAAGTCCGCAATAGTCAATAGCAGCTTGAGAAATAAACAAAAAGCAATAACATGCTCTACGCATGTAATTATTGTGGCGACAAGGATTTTCAGCTCTTATAAATGATGTTTCACTATTCTATCAGAGCATTCCAGTTCTATTTATGCCGTTGTTCATTATTCAGTCGCACTACATATGAAAAATGTGTAAAATAATTCGGGCAAAATGCCCTCTTTTTGGATTTGAATGGTTTTTTAATCGAAAACAGAAAAACCGTTCGGTAAATCTACTAATTGCATAACTTAAGATTATTTAAAGGCATTTTTCAAAATGTAATTTTTAATGATTTTGAAGAATTGAATTATCTTTACGTCTTTGAACATTTTGCAAAGCGTTTTGATATTGGTTACAGAAGAAAATGTTGAATAAAGGATATCATTAATTAAATTCTCCCAATTGATGGAATATAGCTGAGTTATGATCATATTTCCTTAGGGGGTGCGTTTTACCCCATCTTCCCCTACAATTATGACACACCACAGAAAAAGCAGAAAGCTCTTTCTTTTGAAGCTGAATAAATGGATTGGCAATGGGGTGGCTTGATGCGAGAGAACCGCGCTCTCGCTCGTTAAATTATATGTGGCGTCAGGTGCGTGTACAGATAAATTCTGGAGGCGTGCGCCGCGCCGCCGATTCCAGGTAAAAATAGGGTGGCTATTTTTACTTGAAATCGGTGGCGCGGAGCACACCTCTAAAATTCACCACGGCGCGCGTTCCAGAGGGCACTGTGGTGTATACAATGAAGTTATAATTGACGTGTGCTCTTTGGTATGTTTTCCTCATGGCAAGCGGTAGTGCGGGTGCGATTGATGATTAGATAAGCCCTGGTGGTTTCGTTGTGTAAAGGATGCATTTTACTTATTTTGTTTGTAAATATCGCGACTACACAAGTGAAAAGCTCTATTAAATTCATGTGTTGGTACTGAATTCGTTATCGATTACCATACGTGAAAATTGCAGGGATATTGTGAAAATTCTACTCTAAGAAACCTACTTGGTTAAGGTTTGAGCATATTATTATGTATGAAAACATTTTATAAATATCATTCAACGAACATTTCCCTTTGTAATCGCAATCATAACGCTTTGCAAAATGTTAAAAAAGCATGTAAAATATTCATAATAAATTACGCTTTGAGAAATGGGCAGGGAAAAACGAACTTTTGCGGTTATAAACTTCACCACATCAAGGGGACATAATTCACTACAACAACGGGACAGAAAGTTCGTTGGGCAAAGACGTAATTTTGTTTTTGTCGGGTTTTCACAAAAGTGTAGGTTTAAATCGCCTTGTGCAATTGTTAGGTTTTCAAAAGAATTTTTCTGATTTAGATTAGAAAGATGGGTAGGCAATGTCAACGACATTTACTAATTTCTGGAAGGTTTTATTAAAATAAGTTATTTCGGTATTTATAATGGAAATAGCGAAATAACGGTACAAGTAAATCCGATTCTCTGCTGTTGACAAATGAATTGTTTCACTCTTATTGAATGTCTTTTCAGAGTTACCGTATGAGGATAAATATGTGCGAATATTTTAGGTTTCGATGTACATATACCGATATTTCGGCATTTCCATTAGAAATAACGAAATAGCTAGTTTTTATTATTCATCAGATTTTGTGGGGTCTCAGAATGCACCATAAAAATGGAATTGAAGAACTGGGAAAATTTAATTATAGATGACATTTGGAAAAATAATACTACTGCCCGGCAATCTAAAAGATTTATCTCATCAAATAAAATAATAACACAACGGCTGCTTAGTATGTCTAAAAAGGATTCAAGTACTTTCAGTGGTTTAGTAACAGGGCACTGCCCGAGTAAATATTGCCTCAAGCAGTTAGAAAAAATAGAAGATGATACCTGTCGCTTCTGCAACCTAGATAAGGAGAACTCAGCACATTTATTATGTAACTGTGTAGCACTTTTCCACAAAAGAAGCAAATTCTTCGATAAGGGGATAATAAAACCCTTAGATTAGAGTGCCCAGAAAAATAACGAATTTTTGAAAACTCAATCGGCCCACCCCTGAGTCGATTCCCAGTCCCACCAGAAGTACTTGCTCCAAGTTTGAAGCAAATCGGACAAGTTTAGCTACCGGACCAACGAGCCTGAAGTTTGTATGGGATTTTTCGACAATTTACATGGAGAAAACCCACTAACTCGCATTTTCGCCGCTAGGTGGCACTATATGCATCGTATTATCACTGTAAGTGAAAATAAGAAAAATAATTTAATTGCCTACAACTTTGTCGAAGACTGCTAGTCAATCCGGCTTTGGTAAAAGAAGTTATGTAACTTTAAACGAAGTGATGTCTGAGTCAGTTTTGCATGGGGCCTAGCAGCGCATAGTTGTGGATCGGTACTCGATTACCACCAACTATACATTTTTGTGAGATAATGGTTATATTTAGCTGAATAGTATATTCACAAGAATTGTAGTACATAATACGAGTTATGTTTTGGTTAGAAAATTTTAGTTCCACCTGCAACCGCGTAGAGGGCGCCAACACTAACTTTTCATAGAAGTGAGATAAAATATCGAGATGTTCGGAAGAATTATTTAAAAATGCTTGCTCTACAACTTTGTGGAAGGCACCTAATGTCTATCTCTTTTCGTTAAAAAGTTAGTGTTGGCGATCTCTATGCGGTAAAATGTGGAACTAAAATTTTCTAACCAAAACATGACTCGTATTACTTACTATAAATCTTCCGCACATACTGCGAATCAAGTACTGATCCACAATCATGCACTGCTAGGCCCCATGCAAAACTGACTCAGGCATCACTTCGTTAAAAGTTTAATAACTTCTTTTACCAAAGCCGGATTGACTAGCAGTCTTCAACGAATTTGTAGCCAATTAAATTATTTTTCCTATTTTCACTTTCTTTGATAATATGATGCATATAGTGCCACCTAGCGGCGAAAATGCGAGTTAGTGGGTTTTCTCCTTGTAAATTGTCGAAAAATCCCATACAAACTTCAGGCACGTTGATCCGGTAGCTAGACTTGTCCGATTTGCTTCAAATTCGGAGCAAGTACTCCTGGTGGAACTAGGAATCGACTCAGGCATGGGCCGATAGGGGTCATTTTTTTCTGTCACTCTACCTTAGATGTATGGACGACTGCACCCAGTAAGGCAATAAACTTTATACGTTCAATAATACCTTACTGGGACCATGCCTATAGTCAGCAAGACGGAATCACTCAGATTAATAGTGATACAACACCCTGATGTGGCATACAATAAAAAGGGGCCTGCTACAATAGATCATAACACTGGTCGCAGTGAAATATGTACCAAAAAAAAATCATGAGAAGATAGTCAAAATTGTAGCATTCGTATTAAGAGCCTAAAGTGTATTCTACTTCACTCCGGTTATGTCTCTGACATTACCCACCTATCTTTTTTCTTCCAGTGTGAAATGTAAAAAATAATTTGTTTTTATATTCGTATATTTTTGCATTAGTAAGGTAAGAAAAAAGGGTCCAGAACGAATTTGACTTGGTTTGTATGGTGAAGCACATCACAATTTTTTTTCGTATGAGTCTGACGAAATCGGGGATCATATAAATCCGGGGGCTTATAAAATCGGGTCTTCAATTTATAGAGAAATGAAATCGAAGGTAATTCTGGAGGAATATTACATATTTTTGACATCACCGACCAAACCATTACCTTCATATATGTATAACAATATCAATAAAATCAGACAAAGATGTAAGGGATTGTCGTATAGGTAGGGACAGCTCGATATTTTCGTTTCTGTGCAGTGTTGCCATCTGTTATTTTTAGCACATACTAGACGCGGTTGTAGCTCACTTTTTATGCAAAGTTGAAGTTATAGTTCATGCTTGTCTCAGCTGCATTAAGCAGTGTCAAAAAACGAGAGAAAAATCTTTTGTTGTGCTGAATTTTTGGCCATCTTAAATTGAATCTTTTTCATCGAAATTGCAACGTACATTATTTTAAAGTGTTAGGAAGTAACTGAAATGTTATTACCGATCAGGGTTTTGCGTTTGCTTCATTGGATTTTTTTTTCGAAAAATTGGTCGGAACGAGCGTATCGTATAGGTTGGGACACCATGCAATTACGCATGCGTACAAGATTGCGTAACAAGTTTTACATGTAAAAACTGTGAGTCAGACTAACTTTGTCAAATGGAAGTAAATAAGTCTTTCAGTTACCTATTCTTATTCTAAAATACCAATCAACAAACAAATATTAACCAGAAAATAAATATAATGCATTAAAGTTTAAATTGTCTTTAATTATTTAAATTCCTTGAAGTGTCCCAACCTTTACGACACAATTTTTTTGGCCATTTTGCTGACATGCAGAAAATTGATCCTGAGTTTTATTTAAAATTCCTAGTAATCATCCTCCATTCGCAGACATTAAGCCAAATAATACATCTACGAAATGGTGTACTACAAGCTAAAAAATATTGTCATGGAAACAAGATATCAGCTTCTAAACAACCTCGTCCCAACCTAGACTACATTCCCTTTTAAATTAAGCAACGCCAATCACGCACCGAGACCAGACCTCTTTGTTCCACTTTTGCGGGCGGACGCTATACTACGGAAAACCTTTCAAGGAAACTAGTCCAACTAGATTCCGGGTCATTAGGCCGAAGGCCATTCGGCGGAATGTCATTCGGTTGAAGGACATTAGGCCGAATGGATATTAGGCTGACTGAACTTTGGGCCGAATGGACATAGCAATTTTTATTTCAAATTAGTAAAAAACCTCGAAATTATCTCGAAATTTCAATGTAGTGGTTAGGTATTTTAAAAATTGAATGTGTATGCAAATTTTGAAATAAATCGGTTAGGTCGTTTTTGAATGGCAGTTAACACCGCAAATCATGTTTGTCCAGAGATGTTCTACAAAAAACAATGAAAAAATTACAGATTGTTACTGAAATAATACAATATAATGCACATAAGTTTAGATCAATAAACTTCACCCAAAGTTCCAAAGACAACTGCAAAGAATTTTTTTTTTCTTGGTGAAGCTCTTACCTCCCTCAATAATTCTGAACAATCTATTCACGAGCACTTTACAGTATACATCATTAGTGTGGCACGACTGCGTTGGATTTTTACCAATCTAGGCAGCTTCAGGATTTGGAGTCAATTATTTCTGATCAGATAGACTTTCTATTCTTCGGATTCTCTCATATGGCCTGCGTTAAGCCAAACCGAACTGAGCGCCATCATTTTTTTCTGATGCTTTTCATGCCAAAATTCATTTTTGAATAACTTACCATTAACATAGAAATTTTATGAACACTTATATCCTTTCATTTGCTATTTGAGTTCCCAGAAATAAATAAATGTGGGTGTTTCTAGAACTACATCAGATGCAATAGCGTTTTTAGAGAATATGTCTCAAAATGGCGCTTGGTCCTCTTTGGCTTAACACAGGCCATATATCGGTTAATTCTCAGCACAACTCAGTTCCACTCGAATTCAATGCCAGTTCATAACGGCATTCTGCTACTTAAACAAAAGCAGCCGGTAGTGTGGCGAAATCAGTTCGTCTCATCAAAATCCTACACTAACTTAGTGTCAGGACTAAGTTGGTGTCGGTTTGACGCTAGCTCCAAAATGAAGATGTTTTGTTTGAGCTGATGAAAACCAGTCAATCTGAAATTTGGTTCTGATGAGACAAATTCGAAACGCAAATTCCACAACTATTTAATTCACAAATTATTTGAAAATATGAAATGTACAGTCAAAGCTTGGAAAATGTTTCACATGAATCGCAAACCAACGCATTCGGAAAAGATGTGTAGTACCTCATCCCATCTGAAGTCATCGTCTACTTCTGCAACAGCAAAAATTCGACAAATTCAAGTCAATAGAACCCATTTACGATTCGTGAAGTCACTTGGTCAGAATTATCATTAAACCAATATTAGAGCGTGAAAAGTAGTACTCCAGTAGAAGCTCAGCAACAGCTTGAAGGCAAATTCGAAAAGTTTTTTTGTTGCCCGTTAAATTGAAACTAGGTAATATAATCTTAAAAAGTCGTGATTTAGGTAAGTAATTTTAATTTGTTTTTCAATTGTATTTCATTAAATACTAAACACGCGTCAATTGCTTGAACGTGAATTTGTGGCAAGTAATGGAAAGTTTGATTATAATACCGACGAGAAAGGCCTCGGAATGTACCACTGGGTCTCTGTCATTCTGAAACGGGCCATTAGAAAATTGGTTGAGCTGACACCTACTAAATCCCGAGATTGAGTTATTTGCATAGAATGATTAGACCATATGCAGCAAACTTTTTTTCATAATACACACACAATCATGAACTAGTTTACGATGATAGAAAGGATTCACGAAAAAAGTTCTGAGTTTCGTGAAATTGTTCACTAGAAAAGGTTTTGATTAAAAATACTAATAATTAATATTCCAGAGTCTTCCACATTAAAATTTAAGTTGGATTTGCATTGTCTAATAAATTTGATTCCTTGAATAAATTTGTTAAGTTAACAAGAAGAAAGCTACGCGGAAAAAAACTGTTCCCAAAATCATGAATAATGTGCAATGTATTCTGGATCAATCACGTTTTTACGTTACGAAAACAGGACCTTGAACAAAAATTGTGTTTTATAATTATTTTTTTTATTCATTTCGTTTATTTGATAGGCACAAATGCGTTAGCTTGGCGGTGCCAAATTCTTTTGTTTTCACATTTTGGATATTTTAAAACTAGGAGGTTACAATGTTGAAATATTTTTTTTTAAAGAGAAAAATTTTACAGTTATCTTAAGACTAGAAATAAGATTCTATATACAAGAGAGGGGGCAAAAGATTTTTTTTATGAAAAATTTTAAAACAAGGAATTCAATAGTAATAGTTTTTTAGGAAATATTGCCAGCTATCTTAAAACTAACAATATAGTTTGGTATACAAAAGGGGGAACATATTTTTAAGAGAAATTTTACAGATGTTTTAAAACTAGGGATACAATTCTATTTACAAGATTTGTTTTATAATTATGTTACATTTCCCTTCAGTAACGTCTATATATAGCATTTATTAGTGGAGGTATTTGTTTTTGTTTTGTGAACTTCAGTCACGGATTCCGCCGTACCATTATCAAATCGATTTTCTGCATGTAAATTGGTTTACAACATAAAAAAAAGTTGAATCGTGATGTTATTCATAGCTTTTGGAACATTATTCAGATTTCGATTATGCGACGTGAACTGATTTATGATTTGTTACATTGTGAACATGATCTGGTTTTCATTATAGTGAAGTAGTTTACAAAATAAAAGCATATTTTCTCGTGAACTATTTCACTAAATCAGGAATATCGTTCTTGAATACTTTCAATCAACGTGAACTAGTTCATGATTCCTAATATATTAGTCACGATTAAATATCAGTGCTAGTGAAATAGTTCACAAAATCCTAAAGTGTTATTCATGTATACGTGAATTGATTCATGACTTCTAGAGAATTAGTCACAACTTACCATTCATGTAAAATAGTTCACAAAACCATGAAATAATTTTCATGTATTCGTGAACTAGTTCATGGTTCCTAGTATAACAGTCATGACTTACCATTCGAGCTCGAGGAATAGTTCGTGAGATCGAGAGATATTATTCATATAAACGTAAACTGGTTCATGATTCCTAGCAACTAATCATTCGTGCTCGTAAAATAGTTCACAAAGTCATGAAATCGTATTCATAGAAACGTGAACTGATTCATGATTTGTAGTAAAATAGTCACATCTGACCGTGCGCGCCCGTGAAATAGTTCGCAAAATCATGAAATATCATTCATGTGTTCGTGATCTAGTGATTCTGGTATAATTTTCACGAATAACTATTCGTTCTCGTGAAATTGTTTCAAAAATCGTAAAGTATTAGTCCTGAATTCGTGAACTGGTTCATGTTTCACTCTACTTGTGACTAGAATATCACGAAACGTGAATTGAAATTACAAAAATCGTGACAAAGATCCTGAAATCATAAACATAAGTCCCACTGCTCTGCCAGAATAATTCGACACGAAACTAGCGAGTAAAATATCACGAAAACGTGAACAGAAGTAACGAATATCTTGACTAAGGGGCTGAAATCATGAACATAAATCGTGCTACTCTACTAGAAAAATCCGTTAGCAACCTCACGAATAAAATATTACGGTAACCTGATGAGAAATTATAAAAACCGCGACAAAACTCCTGAAATCATGAACATCGTTTAAATGTTGGTATTGTACCCAAAGTATGAACAAGAATCATAACAAACACTAAACATGTCCAGGGAGCAACCACGGTAACCCAACCAAACATTGCAATGTAACGCCATGTACAGTTTTGCGAAAACTAGCTTTTTCGGATACACTAATAGATTAATGAATACGAGGTTTATTATCTATAATTTCAGGAACTTTGTCACGATTTTCGTAAATCGGTCGGTTCACTAAATCGTAATTTTTTACGTGAATTTATGAACGGACTTTTTTCCGTGTATAACGAACACATTGAGTAACAGTACACGCCACCGAAAAACTACCTAAAATTCAGTACTTTTGACTCCATCTCGTGGTATCGTGCATGAAGGTAAAATTAGGTAAACCGTGTTGAAGGTAGTTTCCATTTAACTACGGCAAAAGTAATAACTCAACCTTGAGTTTAATTTACTTAAATTTAAGTTGAATTTACTTAATTTTGAGTATACCCCCAAACAACTTAAAAGTCGACTGAGTCGAATCTCTCGTTTTGTTTTTGACAACACTAATAAGTGCGAAAGCGACGCACAGCTCAAAAGTACCTAAATTTAAGTTAAAAGAACTTATTCTGTAGGTTATTTTACGGTTGCGTGTAGAGAAAACTAGTTGGGAGAACTTGTCAGTTCAACCGTAAGATTTGAAACTCATATCACTTGGGATGCTTTGCCAAATAGTGTTACGTGTTTTCCAAAATAAATTTTCTCTTCAATCGATATCTTTCAATCTTAGTTGATTTAAAAATTGTTTAAAATTAGATGAAATTTCGACATGGCACAGATAGATGCTACTGGAGCTTACCATATTTACTATTTTTTTATTTTTGATTATAGATATTTTACCTTAGGGTCATTTGGCTCTTTACACGTATTTACTATGCCAATATACAATTTGATGGTTTGAGTTTGTTACTGTGAAAACAAACGTCTCTTTACACTATTTGCTGGTTGAAATGTTTCAAAATGCACGGTCCTTCAAACTCAAAGTTCGTAAAGCTCCGATTTCTCATAGGACTACACTGTTTTGCACGTTCTAGGAAGTTACGATTATGTTTAATATCATAGGAAAATACTGCTGTTGTTTTGTCAAATTATAATACTATCAATTTCACGACCTTCAAAACAAATCACAATATTTGGGGGAACTCCCTTACCACATTTCGCCAAGAATCCTCTTCCGGCGATTATTTCCCTCTAACCGAACCACAAATCCCAACGAATCTTACAATGTAACCCTCACCGCCGCGATCCGATTCAGCGTGACGGCAGCTAAACAGAACACGAATCGCATAGTGCTGCCACTGACACTTGGCGTGTCAGTTGAAATGAGATCCCGAAACCCTATGTTGTTTTTTTGTGTTCCTACTTTTGCCTCCGAGGCCGATAGCATCAGCAAGCAGACCAGCAGACATTTAATATGCTAGCTGGATGGTGGTTGGCTGGAAGGCTGGAAGAACTCCCAAGTCCCGTTCGTTCGTTCGTTCGTTGGTTTGGTGGATGATGCACCAGTTACAGTTAGACGTGTACTTTTCTGTTGCATACGAGTCCAGATGTGCTCTGGGGTAAGGCAGGCAGGCGGATTTGGTGGAATGCATTTAACAACAGCACCATCAGCGGTCGTCGTAGCAGATACAGAATCGTTTCGCAGACCGTCCTGCCAACAGCCGCACATGAATGCATGTGTGTACACGATCATAAAAACGCTAGAAAATAAATCTACTTTTTTACCCTCACTTTTGAACGAGTTTTTTTTTATTATTTCGTAGTCCGTAGTCACGGATGCCATATCTGGTCGCTCATTTGGCCGGGATAGCTTTGCACGTTGTTATCATAGGGGAAATATTTTATTTTAGCTAATAAATCCAGCACTTTTTTCGCTGGGTAAAAAAGGAATGGTGCTACTACTAGTAGCACAGTCAGCCTCCGGAAGTCAAACGACTTATTCCAATGAGCTGCCCGTTATTCCACGACGGAATGGTTTTTTCACAGCTTCTTTGTTGGGTGCTGCCGTCGTCGGTCAACTCATCAGTCAGATTTCTGTCTGTAGGTGACACACGAATGTAAATGAGTAACTGTTTCGTACATACTTTGACCTCTAGTGTTTCATAACTTGCCAGCACTTTTTATGTTGATTATAGCAAAAAGCGTTCAGTGGAACAACTTTTGTGTTTTTGGCACGAGCAATTGATTGGCGCCAAGTTAAAAATGTAACCACTTTGACCTACGAACAATACTGCACTGTTTCGTTTGAGCGAGTTTTTATTCGATAAAGTTTCTCCGCATACAGTTAAAAACTTGAACGGCTAAAACAAACCAGCAAAAAAAAACTACCATCGCTATCCATTTCTCGGTTCAACGCACAAACCGATCCGGTGACGATTAAAACGCAAACTTTCCAGACATGACTCTGATTACAAAATCAGCCCACGGTGCAATGCCGGAATGGCGGAACACAATGGTTGCAGCAGCAACAACAGAAAAAAGTAAAACTTTGACGCTTTGTGTCCGGTTTTTGTCGGCTGCACCTAAGCAAAACCCCGCACGAGTTTGAATAATCTGATCCGAATTCGCACTGGGTGAATTCGCGCCGGATCAAAAGCGATTTTGTCAGTGTTTGTTTTCCACGCTGTGTCCATTTTCCACACCCTAAGCCAAACACCAAGCTACCGTCTCTGTTCCCGCCCACTGCCAGATCCTTGCCCCAGGGCTGCTATCCATCTGTTTATTTTCCATAGCAAACCGGTGGCGCGATGCAGTTCCCCTTGTTTGCCAATGACCTCCACTCCCTCAACACCCCTTGACAACAGAACCGATGATGATGACCTTTTGATCTGCCTGCCCAGAACCCGAATGTAGGTTTTGGATATCACTCTGAAAGATAACAAAAAAACGAATTCAATGGAATCAGTCGGGATTCGGCGGCTGTACCACATTCGGGGATATCCAACGACAACGAAAAAAAAATATCTCCATAGCCCAAGGTCAGGATTTTTCCGCATCTGTGTTCGAATCGAATACCGACCCCTATCGCACCGCTATGCACCATTGGGGAATGAAAACGACAGACCAGTTTTCAATGAACACAGGCGTGAATCTGTCGCTCGTGTGGTATGGTTTTCCAGTTACCGATTTTTTTTGCGCCGGTAGTGATTCGGTACGGAACAACACCGGAACGACGGTATGTTGTTTCGAACTTTCACCGGTATTTATTTTTCTTAGTTTCGTTCTGGGCGCCATCATAACTAATAGAAATTCGGTCAGAAAACCAGTAGCAGACACAGTTACGAGCTGCATTTTCCGACGTAGCTGAAAAAGTTTGCTCCTAGCCGGAGTGCAAAATTCTGCCTATTAAATATTCAGCTTGAATTCCAAGAGTGCGAACAAAGGAGCAGCGATGAAATTTTGTTAATGCCAATATTGATTTTCCGTACTTTGTTTGCTGTGGGAAAACTGACGATGAGAAGCCGTCGAATGTTGCGACAACAGAAACAGTTGAGCTATTGTTAGCACAATGCACCTGGTGGTGTTGGGTACGAGATCTTTTCGCTTCACCGAACCATACGCTATATCAAAATTCGCCAGTCTTTTTAATCGTATATGTTTCAGTAATCTAGCAAACCTGCTAAGCGTGAAATTTTGGAGCAAAGATTGGTCGCAAACAACATATCCTGATGCGGAGAAAGTGCGTGAATGTTGAATTAATTTAATTTTGTTGCGCTAGTTGCTCTTAGTTTGGCAATAATTAAATTCTATAGTGTTTAACTTTAGCGTTGATGTGATGACATTGTAAGGGACACGTATCTGCCGGGTGATGCCAATCGATCTGACATTTCTTTGGGTTGAGCAAACTAATTTCCCTGTTTGTTTAGTGTTTATTTAATCAACTAGGGAACTAATCCACAGTGTACAAAATGTGCATGGGGAAAACGCATGGTCTTGTCTGAGTGGAATAATGACTTCCTTCATATGTGAGGCTTGAGAATTGAAAACTGAAAACTGAAAAGGATCGAAAACCAGTTACCAATTACCTTTAGTCATACCGTCACGAAGACTTTTTCTTCATATCCTTGTCGCGAAAGCAGTCGACAATTTTTAGTTGTAGCCCTAGTTTGTTTCCATTCTTATTTTTTTCTTATTCGAAACTTGTTGTTGCTATTCCTTTTGCTAGTTTGTCTTCTGTAGGAATAATGTTTGAATTTAATATTTCTAGACACTGTCTCATTATTCTCTATTACAATATTTCCAAAATGTATTTTAAGGCCCAAATGAGACTCCTGGTGCCCGGGCGTCCAGAGACTCCTAAAATCTTGAACAGCGTGCGAACTCCAGCGCAAGCGAATCCCTATTATCTTTGCTAACAATATTCCTCCTCCCGTGTCACCTGTGGAGTGCGTAGTAGTACATATCCCATGTAACAATTTAAGTTTTATAGCACACTATAAGAGCATTCTAAGTTTTAAGAGAGACTTAAAGAGCACCATAAAACTTCAATTGTTACTAGGGATGGCCTCTAGCAACAGCAAGTGTCGGACTAACATTACTTCTCTTTCCTACTGAGATCTACGTTCGGGCCTGGCCGGCACCGGTTTTTATCAATAAACAACTTGGGATTATCAGGAATTGTACCCAGGCATTATCATCTATTGATTCTTTATGCAATTTAAATCTGTCCCGATAAATAACGGAGTAGCAACTAGGGGTGGTCACAGAAGCTCAAGGTCAAGCTCAAAAGTGATGCATATCTGATAATTGCGGAAAAGTTATGCAATCACTCTGAACACGGTCAACACAATCCCGGCCTGGAGGGCCGAGTATCATATACTATTAGACTCAATTCTTCGAGATCGGAAAAGTCTGTATGTGTGTATATTTGTGTGTGTGTAAGTAAGAGTTTTTTTATAGTAATGTTTAAAAATCTTCAAAAGACAGGCCTGTAGTGTATTAGCACTGTATGCGACTTAGAACTCACGTTCGTAACTAACCACTAAAAACACTCCTTACTCTTTATGCCCTTCTTCCCCACAGAACTACGTCAATTATTACTTTGTGGGGGAATTCGTTGTGCTTTCGTCGCACCTCTTTCTTCTGCGCTATCTCGAAGCCTCACTTGGTTCATGGAATGGCTCGACCTTTGAGCTTTGCTTCAACTCTCAACTCTTCTGTTGCTTCTTGTCTCCATCTATTAGGATCGTTTAGGTGCTGATTCCTTGAGCCATTTAGCTCATGTTTCCCTGAGTCATTCAGCTCCCGGCCTTATCACGATATGCTTGGATAATCCCCGACGGTGGACTCATCGATAGTTCCCCGACGGAGGATTTTCTCCCGACACTGATATCCGCTTCGCTTCCATGAGCAATTTAGCTCCCAGCTTTAGCGAGATCAACTCGGATATTATCCTACACCGACTGAGAGTTCCCCGACAACGGAATTTCTCTTGGTACCGATGTTTGTATCGTGAGTCAATTAGCTCCCTTATTGTCACGATTCTGTCGGGTAGTTCACTACGGAGACTTCGCCGATGATAGAATGTCTCCCGCAACCGTTATTCTTCCCTCGATGCAGTCCGGCGGAATGCCGAGGTCAATCGCGCGATTCCGGATAGAGGATTGCGCCCGGTTCACTGGTACCCCGACGATTCAAACCAGCGATTCGCTACGGACTACTCGGAATAGTCCCCGACGGTGGATCTTTCCTACTCCGACGAAGAGTTCCCCGCCAGTGGAAGATCTTACGAAACCGATGCTACGCGGGCAGATACCAAGGTCGGCCCTGCGATTCTGGGTGGAGGGTGACTTCCAGTTCACAGACGCCAAGACGACCATATGCCGATGCTACTCGAACTAATACCCGGCGGTGGACCTAATCTACTCCGCCGGAGAAATTTCCCGATGTTGAAATTTCTCTCGAAACCGTTATCTCGATGCTGGTCGGTTATATGCCGACGTCAGTCCTGCGATTCCGGGGGGAGGATGACTTCCGGTTCTCAGGTGCTCCGACGACCTATCGTTGACGATGAGTTCGCTCAGTCTAGTCTCCGGCGGTGGATCTAACCTACTCCGGTCACGCCCAGTGGTCTACTTTATCTCTCTTCCTCAGACTGACTTGTCAAGTGCCATGGTCGGTCCGGCGATTCCAGGTGGAGAGAAACTTCCGGTTCATCGGTGCCTCGACGACCCGAGGCCGTATACTGCTACGTTGCTGATCATTGCTCCTCTCGCCAGCTTCGTTGCAACGCTGACATGATCTGAACGACTCTCGAAAGAAACCGTCATCTCGATGCTGGTCGGTTAGGTGCCGAGGTCAGCCCTGTGATTCCGGGGGGAGGATGACCTCCGATTCTCAGGTGCCCCGACGACCTATCGTCAACGATGCGTACGCCCAGTCTAGTCCCCGGCGGTGGCTCTAGCCAACTCCGGTCACGCCAAGTGGTCTACTTTATCTCTCTTCCTCAGGCCTGACTTATCATGTGCCATGGTCGGTCCGGCGTTTCGTGTTGGAATGTAACTTCCAGTTCATCGGAGCTTCGATGGCTCGAAGCCGTGTACTGCTACGTTGAAGGCCTTTGCTCCTCTCGCTAGATTCGTTGTAACGCTGACATAATTTGAACGACTTTTCTGTTCACCGCGTCCCTTTGTCCGTTTCTTTGTCCGCACATATTGTTTCGACAATATTGGTCATGTTAACGTCCTCACCGACAATGGTTCTCATTTCGTTTTGCTCGTGCTCGAATCGCGGGCATTCGAGGACCACGTGCTCAGGCGTTTCCTCTATATCTCCGCACGCGATGCAGAACGGAGAACTCGCGTGGCCGAACCTGTTCAGATACTTTTTGAAACAATCATAACCAGACAAGAACTGCGTCATGTGGAAGTTCAACTCACCGTGCGCTCTGTGCATCCACTCACACCGACAGGCATGGAATTAGTCGATGGGTCCATCTACCATTTACAGCGTTATCCCACTGATGCTGCCACTTGATTAGGGTGTCAGCTTGGACTCGTTTACGGACTCCTCTCGTGCCTCGATTCCTATAACACTCGCTATCTTCTTCGAGTAGAAGGCTTATGGAAATCGTTCCAGCCATTACGAACTCACAAGATGGACGCGCAAGACACCCGCATGGCCATCAGCCTGAACGTGCTGTTCAGCCGAGATGTGTTCCTCTTCATCTGCAATGCCGTCACCAAAGCAGGTCCTGCGTATCTGAACGCCAATGTGGAGACACTCGCCAGTAGTCGCTTTTACTGCTGCTGATCGCCGAATTGTTGGGCATGATCCGAGATAGTGCCGAGATCACTTTTACGGCCCTCCCACATGCGTGGTCGATGTGGCTATTGAAGCTCAGCCGGTCGTTTAACATCACTACAAATTTTCTAACTTCCCGCTTTGAGTTGACTTCCCGCTTTGAGACAATCTCGGTTTTGTGGTGAGCTAACGTCAGCTTCTTCTCGCGCATCCAGTCTTCCACAACATCTATCGCCTCCGCTGCGAGTACTTCTACTTCCTTTAGTGATTCTTTGATCACTGGGAGCACCACGTCGTCCGAAAAAACCGACAATCTTCACGCCCCTGGGGAGGCTCAGCTTCAGCACTCCATCGTTCATAGCATTCCAAAGAGTTGGGCCGAGTGAGGAACGCCCGCTGTTACGTTTACACATCTTTTTCCTGCGTCAGTTTCGTAGATCAGTTGCCGGTTCTGGAAGTAGCTCCTTAGAATCCTACCGATGTAGTCGGGAACTGTGGAGTCTGTGCATCAAATTGGCGATTGCGGCCCAACTAGCGCTGTTGAAGGCATTTTTTGTTAAGTCTAGTTGTAACCATTCCGCAGTAGCGGTTACCTCTTCTCTTTTGCTTCTGTACAGTCTCCATAGTTTCCACGACCGTTCGTATGGCATCCACGGTGGATCTACCTATCCGGAAACCGAACTGCACATTGGATAGCCCATTCTCTTCCTCTGTGTATATTGTAAGCCTGTTAAGAATTACTCATTCAAACACCTTGCCGACTGTATCCAACAGGCATATCGGTCTGTATGCTGAAGGATGTCGGGGAAGTCAATATCGTCGATGCATCTTTACAACGTGGTCCTAAACATATCCGGATTCGATAGGATTGCTGTTTTCAGAGACACGTTGGGGATGCCGTCTGGTCTCGAGGCCTTCTTGGTTCTCAAGGCTTTTGCCACCACCATCAGCTCCTCGTTGGTGACCCGAGCTTCTTCTTCGTAGTCATACTGCTTCCCGCATGGCGTGGGCGGCCATGCCATCGGTTCATGCTGTGTAAATAGCCCAATTCCACCAGAAAGCTGGGCGGCGACTGTACCTTAGTTTACCTTCTCTTGGCATGGTTGCTTCGCACGCTCTTGTTAACGCCGTTGTCACTTCGTATGCACTAAAGTCAATAAGATTGCACTCACGCCTCGACCACGACTCCCCTGTCGAGCTTCGTTGTTTTCCCCCTCCGCTCGTTTGATTGAATCACACACGCTTCCGACTGTCTATTGTTTCGGATAGTGTACCGGATCGCTTGGTGGTCGCTGTGGGTGTAACCTTCGCACACTCTTCTATTTAAAACTTGCAACCAGCCCGGGGCTGTAGAAGGTAACGTCAATAACTGAATGTCGTCCTTCGTAGCGGTAGGTTCTAGTTGTACCATCGTTTGCAACTTCTACGTTTAACTTTGCAAAGGCCTCGAGTTGACTACTCCCCCTTGAATTGGTAAAACGGCTGCCTTATTCCACTGCCCAAGCGTTGAAATCGCTGGCTGCAAACGACAGGTCCTCTAGCGATAAGCTCTTCTGTGGGTTATCGAGTATTTCTAAAAATCGATCGTTCGTCCACCGCGGAGGTTGTAGTAACTACAGAAGAAGACTCCATTGATGTTGGCCATTACTAAGCCTTCATCCGCACGATAAACCACTTCCTGAAATGTATATCTCCCCGTCTTCCAAATCACCTCTGATTTTTCGTTATCAGTTATCCAGTTTTCATCGCTGGCCGTCATACGATAAGACTCCGAAATGACTATTTCGCATTCAGACTCCGCTACAGATTGCCGCAGCAAGTGTTGTGCTGTGTCGCAGTGGTTGAGGTTGATATGCGTTACCTCCACTGTGACTTCGTTGCAGTCGCCTGTTTGAAGGCCGGACATCGTGGACCTCCTGTAACGTGGATGTTACCATCTTCGGTTGCGCAGATCAGACATCTCGGAGCCTGCCGGCAGTCTTTTGCCATGTGGCCTTCTTCTCCGCACCTTCTGCATAATTTGCTCCTGTCAGATCCACTGCAGTTTTTCGCGCGGTGGGCGAACTCTTGAATCTTGAAGCACACTTCCGGTCGCTGAGAGACACTCAATGAACATACCGACCTGCCAACTTTGATCTTCCCAATTTTAAGTGCCTTGTTGGGTGCTTAGACTGGAAGCCTAACTGAAGCCGCTTGCGCGCCGAAAGGTCCCTTCCTCATTCGGAACATCATCTGCACTTCTCCAAGCTCGCACTGTTTTTACAGAGATTCTCTTAGCTTTTCTTCCGAAGATATCTCATCCAAGTCCTAACATTTGATGGTTGTCTCCGGACACAAGGCTCTCACTTTCATCGCTTCACCCATAGCTTTCTCGGTGAGCTCTTTATAAGTAGAACTGTTTGACTTCGGATCTATTTTCAGTTCCAGAATCATCTCTCCGGTGCGGATGCGCCTGATTTTCTTGACGTCTGAGCCCAGCTGTTGGTGTTTTATCCACGTTGGTGGCTGCTTCGTTCGCTAGGCGTACCACTAAGCCGGGAGTCTCCTTGTGTTTCTTGGAACCTCCTGGTCTCGCATCACCTGGAGAAGCTCTTGACCTCTTCGGTGCAGAGAGGGACGTCCCCTGGGGTTTGTCTTTCGCCTCGTGAGTATCCCTCACTTTCACTGTTTGCCTTATTATTAATCTGATTGTTTTTCCAGATATTTCTTAAACTCGCAAAAGAAGCCCTCGCCTTCTTAATCCGTGCTCCTATGTCGATCTTGGTTCCTTCATCAGACGCCGTTTGGCTACCAAGATATTGGAAGCTTTCGTCACGGAATCCTGCCAGCTGCCGTCGGAGAGTTGCGTCAATCTTCTCCTGTATCTTTGCAGAGAACTTTGAGAATGATACACAGTAACATGATGCCCCGCCAATTATCGCATACAGTCAGGTCATCCTTTTAGGGTACCTTCACTAAGACGCCTTGCAACCAGTCGGCCGGAAAAGTTGCGGTGTCTCAGATATTGTAGAATAATTAGTGCAACAGTTGTCCAGATACTACGGGGTCAGCTTTGAGCATCTCTGCTGATATGCGATCGGTCCCTGGGGCTCTGTTCGATTTCATGCTCCGGATGGCTGCTTCTATCTCTTGCAATGATGGAGCTTCGATGTTGACGCGGGTAATACATCGAACCCTTGGCGGATCATGCCGAGTTGTTGGTGGCGTGACCGACACTTGAAAAAGGTTTTCAAAGTGTTCGAACCAGCGTTTCAGCTGGTCAGCGCGGTCGGTTAACAACTGTCCAGACGTGTCTTTCACGGGCATCGTAGCATTAATCTTTGTCCCACTAAGGCGGCGTGAGATATCGTAGAGGAGACG
The DNA here is from genome assembly GCF_030247195.1 of Topomyia yanbarensis. Taxonomy (NCBI): domain Eukaryota; kingdom Metazoa; phylum Arthropoda; class Insecta; order Diptera; family Culicidae; genus Topomyia; species Topomyia yanbarensis. The sequence goes on along the minus strand of NC_080672.1, from coordinate 89,273,675 downwards.
GATGTCGCCAGTGTTTGCGGCTTTCTCACCTTCGTCGGCTAGAGAGTCTGCCCACACTCTTTTGTCCCTTCTACTTGAGCGTTTCACTTCCTTCTCTAGAGCCGAATAGCGCTGACTGGCTGCGGCTTTGGCTCCTCGTGTTTTAGCTCGCTCAATCGCGGCTTTGGCGTCCCTTCGTTCCTCTATCTTCTTCCAGGTGTCATCTGTGATCCACTGTAGCGTAGCCTAGCTCACCCAAATTATTCTCGCCGGTGGAAATGAAGGCGTTCTTGATGGCGGTCCATTGATCTTCTACGGTTCCACCTTCCGGAATATCTGCAGCATGTTTCTCCAGCTCCTCGACGAAGGACCTTTTTACCGCAGCATCTTCCAGACGACGTGTGTTAAACTGTCACCCGATCTTCTCCTCCTGTCGATGAATCCTTGCAATACGCAGCCGGATCTCGCCGATTAGGAGATGGTGGTCGGCGCTACGCTTGTTACGCACATCAAGGAGGCTCCTTCTCCATTTCCGGCTGATGCATCTGTGGTCGATTTGATTCTCCGTGTCACTTTGTGTGCTGGCCGATGGGGGAAGAGCGATCCCCCGATCACCATGGCATTGTTGCTACAAAACTCTGCATGCGGCTCTCCATTTTCGCTCAGTTCTCCGAGGCCATGACGTCCCATGACATGCTCATAGTCCGAGTTATCGGAGCCCACCTTCGCGTTGAAGTCGTCCATGTAGATCTTGATATCACCTTTCGGAATTTTATCCACGACAGCATTCAGTTGACTGTAAAAGTTCTCCTTTTCTTGCATTTCGGCAGCATCAGTTGGCGCGTAATGTTGGATCATCGTAAGGTTTCGTGTTCACCTCGTAGACCAGAGTAAAGCAGAATATGACCCGACGGCAATCTGTGTTTTCCAAAGTTCGGCCAACGGACTTCGCTCAGTCCTAGGATCTCAAGCTTCATGCGGCATGCCTCATTGGCAAGTTGTGCCAATTTAATCTGCTGGGATAGCATTAATACATTCCAAGTTCCAATTCGTGTCCGCTGTTTCATGCTAAAAGTCGTTGCCGTTAAATCAGTTTGAAATCTTTCTTTTTCGGTTTCTAGAACGGTTTTTTGAATTTCGGGAACAGTAGACTGGTTCAATTTTTGACTTTTAGCTCCACCAGGCTCTACTGATTCCTTTTATGACCCTTAGTAATAATGCAAATTTTTTAAGAATTTATTTTCTATGTTCACCGATTTTCCATACTGATTTCAATATCAACTTTGAAATTTTTGTAGGGTCCGTAGAAACAAACGATCGGTACCAAAATTTGCACAATTACTGAGGGCCATAAAAGGAATCAGCAGAGCCTTGTGGAGCTAAAAGTCAAAAACTGAACCAGTCTAGTGGTTAGCCTAAGGTTCCCTGAGCTGCCATCGTAGATATAGCTCCGGAGAGAGCATTTAATTTTCAGCCGCTGGATACCAGAACAGACGCTGTTTGTGCACAGTTTTGCTTAGAGTCCCTCGCTGTCATTCGGGCGATGATCAGCCGCCTCTAACATGAGGAACAGACGCTGCTGTGGGCCGCTCCTAGCATGGAGAACAGGCGCTCGTTCAGGTTTGCAGATGCAAACCCTTCCCTGTCAGCGTATGACCAAAGCTTCCACCGGGGTTGGTTACCCGATCTTCCCTAAGGTTGCTCATACTCCAGCTGGCTCCGCGAGGAGGTAGGGATAGGAGTTGCAGGGCAGAGGCTAAGGACCATTAGAGAGGTCTGTAATCGCGTTACCCGCCATTTACCATCCGAGGCTACCTTGTTTCTTCAGGACCAGTGTCTTGATATCCTTGTGCACATTAATCCTTTTGTCAACAATGTTGTGCAGTTCGTCCACCAGTTTTTTAGCTACTGCTATACTCGGCAAGTTTTCCTGGTGTTGAAGCTGCGGCTACTGTTTCTCCTGGTCGAGCTGTTGTTGCGCTGGTTGGCTTTGCCAATGTGGTGGCCTCGTTAAACCGCTTTTGGCGAAGCGATTTACCGCGTCTACTTCATAGTGTAAGTTTCTTGCTCCATTTTGCACTCCGGTTGGGCTAGAGTGCTTTCATTGCTAAGATATTAGATTATTAGAATCTTAAGATCTTAGCAGAAGCGGCAGAGACTCGCTTCGTCGGAGCTGCTTTTGGAGTTATGACTTTTTAGAGGTTTAGCAGAGCCCAACCCAAACCCCACCATTTGCTGGCAAAACTCCCCAACTCGCAGTAGGGCCGGGGGCCTGTCCTTCCTGTCTCTGCTGCCCCATGTGTGTGTGTGTTTGTATGTAACGAACAAAACTCTCATTCGTGTTTCTTAGCAATGGCTGAACCGAGCTTATCCAAACCAATTTTAAATGAAAGGTCTATCACTCACTATTAAATGGTATTTGATTCTGATCTGTAGTGTGTGGGTGCGTATGCGAAAGGTACAACCTTCCCAATGGCTGTTATTGAATGTTATGGCGATATTAATTCCGGTTCCGGAGTTACGGGTTTAAGAGTACGACCACACAGAAATTTCCCATATAAACTGGTACCCCTGTGATATCTGTGCACTAAGAGTGTTATTGAACTTAAACAGCCATGGAGTCATAGTTTGGAGAAATGAAAAAGGCTCAATTGCACCACTAGGTGGATTAAAACAGGTTTTGCCTTTCTCCTATAGAAAGGCTATGCAATCAGTCTGAAAACCGACTTTTTAATCGAAGCCCGGACGGCTGAGTCGCTTATACAATACGACTTAGTTCGTCGAGTTAGGCAAATGTCTGTGCGTGTGTACGTATGTGTGTGCGTGTGTATGTATGTATGTGACCAAAAAATAAGCACATCGGTTACTCAGGAATGGCTGAACCAATTTTTACAAAATTAATCTCAAATGAAAGGTACAACGTTCTCATAGGCTGTTATTGAATTTCATTGAATTCCGACTTCCGGTTCCGGAGTTACAGGTTGAACGCATGGAATTCCCATATAAATCGGATTCAGCATGGTATCTAAAAGATGCAAAACTTCAGTTCAGTTCAGTTCAATTTCAGCTCACTGATGCCCAATCAAACCCACGTTGACCACATTGGACAACTTCGGCGGAACCGGAAGCTTAGGGAAAGTGGTTATGTTCCTGAGTTGAATTCACATCTTCTCAGAAATGTCTGACTCGATTTTCACAAAATCATTCTCAAATGAAAGCTAGAATATTCCTGTTGAATGCTATTAAATTTCCTTTGAATCGGAGTTCTGGTTCCTTTGTTACGGGTTGAAGTATTCGGGCACATGCGAAATTTTCATATAAACCGTTAATCAATATATGTACAAATGATGCAAAAATAATTGAAATGAGTTACAAATTGCTTGAAATTGTTGGCCAACACTCTTATATCATTCGACTCACTTCGTTGAGTTCGGAAAACGTGTGTATTCGTATGTGTGAATGTGTGTGACCAACAATTGCGCAACGGTTACTCGGAGATGACCTAACCGATTTTCTCAAAACAGGTCTCAAATGGAAGGTATGATATGCCCCACTTACCCTAACACCTCCATCTTTCACCACCCCTCCCCCCCCCCTTGGTCACCATCACACCCGCATTAGAGCATTGCAAAAAACACTCATTTTTGAAATCTCAAAGACCTCCTATTGTGACAAAAAGCAAAGTAAACTCAGATATCAAATTTCATATCATTTGGACAATTTTAGACCTCCGCCCATTTTGCTTGAAGTTTTTGACAATGATTTCATGGGAAAATACAGCGTGTCCCACATTTATACGTTCACTACAATTTCTCAGAATTTTTTTTTTCTATTCAAAAAAACTGCATCAATTTTTTAGCGTTTATTTTGAAGCTCAATTAACGATGTTTCTTGAAATTTAGAAGCCCTGGTGCGTTTTGTTCGTTTGTTATGGTAGTTTAGGTGAAAAAAGTGATGTCCCATATTTATATTTCACCTTACTTTTTTGCCTTTCTCATATAGAACAAACAACGAAAGCTGAACCAGCCTTTAATCCGAGAGAATAAGCTGAACAAGAACTGTTTAAGCTTTTATCCAGCTAAGTTGTTTGTTGGGTAAGCAATTAATCTGAACATCGTCAACCTAATCCCGGTCTATCCCCCACAAGCCATCCTTCCCTAAACCCATCTTCCCTCATCAATTCCCCACCTTCATCGAAGAAAATTTCCTAGTTAATTCTAAATAAACTTCCCTAGTAGGTCTGTAAAACCAGTGAAAAAATTGGTTTGAACTGATTTTGAGTTTGAAAACTACTTTAAAATTGAAACTAATTTGAAATTTGTTAACAAGTTGAAACTTTTCGGAGGGGTCCGGACCCCCCGAACCCTTCTCTTGGATCCGCTGCTGGGTTCAAGTGTTTCAGCTACGACACATAGCCTCTCAAGTTCGTGGCTGTCGATCCATTTTATGTATGTGCAAATTATACTGAATATGTAATGGACATTTCCACTATTATATTGAACATAAGCCATGGAATCGTACACGAATAAAACCATAAATTCATGAACAAAAGGTCACGATTTCATAAACTAAACATTTTACGAAATCCATGACTAAGCTCCTGAAATTATGAATAATAAACCTCGAATTCATGAAACTATTTGTGTTTTCAAAAAACTAATTCGTCCCGAATATATACATGACGTTACATTAGATTGTTTGGTTAGGGTACTGTTGTTGTTCCCTTTACATGTTCAGTTTTTATTGTGATTCTAGTTCATGATTTCGGAGTATACAACCGACAGTCAAATGATGTTCATGATTTCAAGAGCCATTTCGCGATTCTTGTGATTTCTTGTCACGTTATTGTGCTATCTTATTCATGAGTTTACTATTGCATTTTTCGGTCAGACTAGCGGGATCAAAATTCATGATTTCAGGATTTTAGTCCGATTTTTGTAATTTCTATTCACGTTATCGTGATTTTTTGCAACTGCTGTTCATGTTATCGTAATTTTTAGTCATAAATAGAGTAATTCATGTTCATAATTTCAGAATCTTAGTCACGATTTTCGTAATTTCTGTTCATGTTATCGTAAATTTGACACGAAGATTAATATAACTAATGTTCATGATATCAGCAGTTTTACCGTGGTATTCGTAAATTCTCTACGCCTAATTGTGATCTATTACTTTTTGGTTACCATCGGTTTTTTTTATTCGAAATAACGCGACAACACGAACTGGTTCATAAAAATATGACTGATTCGCGATATCTTGTTCTGTGAATTATATCACGCACACTATTTGGGATTCTCAGCGCAGTTTTCGTTTTCTATCTAGACATCACCATTAACCTTATCAATCGAATAACGATGTTGGAGATCCTAATAGTTCCGAATATATGAAAATTTTTTGATGATTTTGGGAACTATTTCACGAGCACGGATATTGGATCATACCTAATATAATAAAGATCATGAATTAGTTCACGAGTGAATAAAATTTTGAATTTCGTGAAATAGTTCACGAGAACATATCAAGAATATTTTGATTTTGTGAGCTAAGGCTCCTATATCTATGAAAATCATCATGAGCTAACCTTTGGTTTTATGACATAAACTTGTGAACTAGTTCGCATACTGAAAATCGCTTTAGAAATAGCTTGGCGGAAACCGTGACACAAAACAAAAACAAATAGTTTCACTCAGTCTATTTTCAACCATCGGTCACGATACTCAGTGTGCTCCTGCTTCTGTCCGTGCCAGTGCAAAGCGAACGAAAAAAAAAACAGTTACTTGTATGCATTGTCCGAACAACAAAGGATACCGTTATTTTTATTCTTGCGTGATCTATTAAGATGACTGAGTCTCATCAACAAAACGTGATTATTCGGCCTAACACAGTGACGATTGACTTCAGGTCTTTTCGCACAAGACCAAGTATTCGTGATGTGGAACATCTGCTGATGGTGACAATGCAGCTTCGGTTTTCGGAAGTTACCTGCATACAACTTGAGCACGTCAGGCATGCGGTGCTGATAACCTTCAAAAAATTCGCCCAGGCGAAAAGATTCAATTCGTAGAACAACTTAAAACACGTGCTTGTTTGTGACAACGCTGAAATCAAGATCCCTATATACATGGATAATGGGAATATTGAAGTTAAATTATATGATTTATCTCCACTTACTTGCAAAGTGGCAATTAAAAGATTCATGTCAAATTTCGGAGCAGTGGAATCTATTTCGGAGGACACATGGAGAAACTACTTCTCAAATATTTCAAATGGTGTCTTTGTGGTGAGAATGTAAGTAGACCAACCCATTCCCTCCTACCTTACCCTGCAGTACAACACAGAAGGAGGTGATACCATTACCCAGCGAACTCTTTATACATATCAAAGACAAACTAATACGTGCCAGTTCTGTGAACAAACGGCACATTACGGACAACAATGCCCAGAAACAGCTGAGGAAAGCTCATCTTCAGAAAGATATGCCAACACACAGGCTCCAATATCTATGCCTGAACCACAAACGGTTGCCAAATTTGTGGCTGCAGTTAAGGAAATAATGACAACTGCAAAAGCTTCAAACTTAACAACTAATACCACCAGAGAAGCTACCACCAAGGATGGAGTGTTTACATTCGGGACCCGCAAGGGCAAGAAGCCAGTAAGAGGCAGTAATCAAGATAATGATACGGACGTAAACAACAACGAGACAGACGTGGATGGCGAAAGAAGGAACATCTTTCCGACGCGTAAAAAGATCTCCGCTCGCAATACAAAGTTGCGCGCATGGGATTTTACAGGCTCAAAATAAAATTTATTGTTATTTTTATTTTTTACTCTGAGTAAATATATAAAAGACCCATGGCTCCTCTAAGCTAACACATTGAGCCCTGTCAAATAAACGAATTAAAAAAAATAGTTTCACTAAAATAATCGTTATTCGGGCGTTATTGAAGGGAAATTGAACATAATTATGAAACATATGATTTTTGCTCATGATCCTGTTTCCATAACGTAAAAACGTGATTATTCCAGGATTCATGGCACTTTATTCACGATTTTGGGTACAACTTTTTTCCGTGTAGTTTCTATAAATGAGAAAGGCACAATTGCACCACTAGGTGAATTAAAACAGGTTTTTTAAAATTACATCACCCGATAAGTCGAATTTTGCGTGTATTTTACAAAAAAAATTCTATTTTTTTAAGACTTCTTGGTGGTATCCAACGGGGAAAACAGATAGTGAAAGCAATTATGTGAAAAAAATCTCCCCCAGAAGCAGGACTCGAACCTGCAACCTTTGAGACTCCTGCCCAATGGGCGAGATTTCAGTGAAAAAAAATGATATCTTCTAAAGCGATGAAAATTTTTTCGCCGCTTGTTTGAACAAACTTAATAGACACGTATTTTTGGATTTTGCCGAAAAAAAAAATATATTCAGAAATATCGACATTTTAATTTTTCATGAATCAGTGAATGCTTCTAAATCTACTCCTGATTGAAATGCATTATCTCTCGTTGTATTGATCCGATATATGTTAGTTTTTTGGTTTTACTCGTTGTTAGATAAGCTGTAAGACTGCATTTTTTACAAAAATTTTGGAGCTAAAACTTTTTTAATGACGATTATATAATTGAAATAGGTGAAACATGCATTTGCACCAGGTGAAATCCATCATGTTGTTCTTTATTCTAATGCCTTCATAATCCAGTTTATTGAAATTTGTGGTCTTATTCGAGTCGTAAGATGTTGTATATGTTCGAGTGCAAGTCATGCCAGTAGTACTTCTCGCTGAGGCCAAAAACCCATCATCCATAACCTTTGGTCTTCGCTGGTGACAAACATGAGTGGAAGAGTTTGCGAAGACTACATGCGTAGTGATCTCCTGAGAGTTCGGTACAACATTGGTACACTAAATGATGCTACAAGGACAAGGACATGAATCTGTTTGTGGAGGCACAACGCGCACTCTAGAATGAGGATTGATGTAATCAAATAAGATTACTCTATTTATTTATCCTACAGTAGTTACCAAGGTAAATCCGAGCACTTTTAGCACTTCCCCTAATGCATATTTCCGCTAAATCTCGTTCGGAGGGGATTTCAACCCTACAACCACTAATACCGCCTTGATCCTGTGCTATTATCTTGCACCAAGTCAAAATGAGCCATGGAAGCTGCTGTAAAATTGAGCTCGGTCAAAATTGGCCCAGCATAATCCGGCCGGTTTAAAAAAGTGCCCATTAAAAGATTGAAATAAATGCGTAATGCCACCGCGGTAGAAAGGCGGGAAAAAGCATTAATCGAAAAAACCACCGACGCCCATTATCAATAATTAATTGCACCGGAGCGAATCAATCACGCAGTTCTTACGTGTGGTTTTTTTCGGCCCTCACTTTTAATTAGGGTTCGTCGCGGTGCGGATGTGGGCGGTAAATGGATAGTCCGCACCGCAACCGCAAAAAAATAATAAAACCGCACCGCTTACCGCAACCGCATTGCATTTACCGCACCGCACCGCGCGGTAATGCGGTAAATGCGGTAAAAATTATGCATTATAAAAATTGTGTTGAAAAATTAATAATTTGTTTTGTGTAGCCATATATAGTAAAATGTTATTCTTATTTACACGAAAATTACCTTTGACGGACTCCTCAGAATGTAACATTTATGAAAATATTCAACTTTGCAAGTTTTATTAAGAGTGGTAAGGGTTTTGGCGTGAAAAAAAAACACTTTTTCTCGATTTTTTTGAAACTTTGCGTGAAGCGAACTGATCAAAACTTTTGTACATTATAGTGTATCATTTCAATAACATACTGTAATTTTTCCATGCAAAAATATCGACAAACGACTCGATGACGAAGCTTTATGTAGAACGTATCTGGAAAAATATGATTTGCGGTGTTACCTTCCATTCAAAAACTACTTAACCGATTTCTTTCAAACTTTGTATACAGATTCTATGTAAAAATACCTAACCCCCACGTTAAAGTTTCGAGATAAATTTTCAATTAAAGCAAAAACTGTCCAAACCATGCAAAATTTGGCATCTGGCATAACTTTGACATTTGTCAGCAGACCTTGAGGCAGACTTTGAGAAACACAACAAAAATCGCAATGCCCTACACTAACTTCGAAAGCTTTACTTTCAAAAAGTTACAAAATACTCCTAACTGAAAAAAATTATTCGTTAATTTGGTAGAAAATATTCCCAGTTGGACGAACGATGGACCCACGCGAAAAAAAACTCCTCCAAATTCGTTTGGTTTGATGATGATAATTACATTCTTTGGATTGTTTTTAAATCGTAGTATCATTAGTTCATTTCTAAGTTCTCCAAATTAATCAAAATCCACTGTCGAGAAAATGCCGTTGAAAAGGATTCATAATTCCACGATTACCAAGAGGAATCAGGAGAAATGATGCATTTTGTAATTGGATTTGACAGAAAAATTCAATTGTTTTCAATGATTGGATTTTGCGTTTTATGTATTTGAAAAGGTTCGTTTGTAAATTTTTTCTTTGAAGTATAAAACAAATAGTTTTCAAAATATGTCATAAAAATAATGGTGCCAAATTATATTGGACACAGCTTATAGATTTTATTTCTTAGTAACAGTATGTTTTATCATATTTGAATGACCAAAATGTAAAAAATCAAGTAGCGATAGGTCGAATACAGATTATATTCGGATTTCTTTTCAAATCATTGTCAAGTCTATGGAAATTAGAGCAATTAAATGTTTATCATGCTTCTCTATTGTAGGGTAATAAATAAAAATCGAACGTTCTGAGAGAGAGAGAGAGAGAGAGAGAGAGAGAGAGAGAGAGAGAGAGAGAGAGAGAGATGTTCCTAATAATGAAATTGCTAAGCATTCATTCAGAAAATAAATCTAGTTGCGTCCTTCTCAAATGGTAAAAGTCATAGTTTTAATTCACTTTTTAATGCAGACTGCATACTTTATCAATTATTTTTTGAAGCGCGGTTGCGGTAATACCGCGCGGTAAATGCTCATTTCCCGCACCGCATCCGCGGGAAAAAGTGTCTCACCGCACCGCAGTTTTTGCGGTGCGGGTGCGGTAAATACCGCGCAGTTGCGGTAATTACCGCAACCGCGACGAACCCTACTTTTAATTATGCTTTCCCCACGCATTATTGTCGGGGCGAGAGAGAGACAGAGCGAGAACACTATCAAGCATCGCAGTGACCCGACCACAAGCATAATGACGACAAGCAGCTCGTTAAAGTTTGATAAAACGATTTCAGCGGTGCCTCGAATAATGCTGCAGCACTGCTGGCTGGATCAAACCATGATTATAATTGGGTCACTAGACTACATTGATTCTGCGTCCTGGGATCCAACCCCACCGGTCGATATTCGCCGATTCCAGTTCCTGATCCGTTGAGCGAAAATGCAGAAAAAAACTGAAATTCTCAGCTGTTGGTATTTTTATTCGAATCCGAAACTCTGACCCAGTGACAGCATGGTAAGCTTCGAGTTGCACGAATCGAGGGCTGACAGGGTGGGAGCCTAGCACCGTATCGAAGCTGGATAAATTGGCAGTAAATATTAATACGAAAAAAAAAATGGCTACCATAGGAATTATGCAGAAAAGCCGGTCCGACTCGGTCTAGGTAACAGCTGGTGTCTGCCGTCCTTGGAAACCGAATATTAAAACGATGGTCGCTGGTGGCCGCAATGAGATCGATGGATTATTTGGGATTTATTTTCACGGAAAATAATACGGCGCACAGATAGAGCGGTTTCGGGTGTATGGGCGTTTATTATCGATGGATTTATAATTCATTGCATGTAGATGAATTTAATATACATCCGTTGACACTCTGAATTTCCGATTAATTAAAAGAAGTTCACTCATTGGAAACAAAAATTCAGTCTGATGCTAGTACCCATTAAATCAAACAATCGTATGACTCAATAAACAAATCTAAACCTGAAAGAGGGAAGCGACTTTTACAAAACAGATTGTTCACTTGCAAGGACATGCCTTCCAATTCTCGAATTCTTTGTTCGACTATGTAATCCTACAATTCCACAGTGCGTCGTGCAATTGAATCGGAATCCACTCTTTGTCACAGTTTGTTTGCCTATCTTAGCGACTTCTCCGAACATCATTAAGATTGCGTCAGGGATAACACTAGCACCCGGCAGCAAAGGCGTCGACAGACTATTTTTTTATTCCGTCCATTATCTATTCCATTTAGTCGCTTTCGCTCGGCATTCCGTGTATTCTGTGTACAACGGAAAGACCGCGTATCCTTCGGAGTGGAACATCCACCACCACACGCGGCATGAAGATAAAACATGAATCCCATTTTCTACCAGCAGGAATCTGCGTTATGCTGTTCTCCTACTACAAAACTGTTTGCTAGCTGCGTCGCACAGTGTCGCCTAGCCGGACAAAACCTCAAAATTTTATTTTAAATTTTTCATGATTTAACATTTTTCTCTGCTTCTTAACAGGTTGAATAGAGTCTTCTCAAAATATTAAGTCCCGAAGACGAGAGTTCAATTTTTTACAGAACTTCGACGGTGAAATAGATGATGAATTCTGAAGAAAACTCTTTTCAAACCTAAGTTATTTAATTGATTATATCTTTTTAGTTAAGATTCCGATTGGGGTCAAACTGATTTCATTTGAAAGGTTATTCACTGGACTTATAGCTGCCATTCGATTTAGTCGATACAAGCCTTTCTTCTCGTTTAGACATGAAAAATAAAAAAATAATTGAGCAATTGTTTAAAGTTATAATGTTCAAAATGACTGTACTTTTTTTTGAAACGGTTCGGAAAGATCGCTTGTTGTTCATTATACTTGAAAATTAGTGTACTTTCCGAAAATGAATATCTGGTTTTACCCCTTTCTGCCCCGAGGTATGAAAAAAGGGGATTTTTCATGATAAGTCTGAAGGAGACGCATTGTAGCCTTTGACTACCCAGGGTTCACAATATAATTTATAGATGTGTCTTATCAGTTGAAAAAATGTGTATTCTGCTAAAAAATTCACCGCACCTAATTTTTTGAAAATGAATTTTCGGAAATAGTGCGCTTTATATTCGTAAATGTTGAATTTTCGAACCACCCTAAGTACCAAAATTTAGAGGATTTAAAAAACAGAAAAATAAACATCAAATATGAATTCAGCGCCACAAAATTACCCTAATGTGAGGTTTTCATCGAATTCGGGCCACTTTTGAGGTTTTGTCCGACTTTTGTATGGAAGGTTATCACTGTGCGTCGGCGAGAGATAGAGAGCGAAAGAGAACGGCGGCGCCCCGTTATCAGTAAATGCGATTTTCCGCTGGCTCCTTTGCGCCAACTTCAATACTCCAGCCGGGATGGTTAAGGCGCTGACAATGAAGCCTAGATTAAATTTCTTTCGCTTGAGATGTGATGAATCCTTAAAGAGTTTAAGAGCATGGCGAATGATGGCGTTTGTTGGCTGGCTGGCTGGTATGAAGATGAAAAATCTGATCTGACATCATCAGCAAGCTAGCTGTGCCGGCCGCCGGCGGCGCCATCGTCCTCGTCATCTTTGTCGGTTGCGAAACCACTGCATGCCGCTGAGGTTCGGTGGAAAAGCTAACGCGGGTGACAAGGGGTGGGGAATAATTTTGCTTTGGGTCTCCTTTTTTTCATCAGACTTGCAGTTTGGTTAAATGGGTCTCGGAATGCCACGATAGAACCACGGTTTGGCTATCTTGGAAACAAGAAAATTTTAACGTACATTTCTGTAATTATGCATTTTTCCATGTATATTCTGGGTGATGGAAATTTGTCATTGTGTTGGATCGTGTCGCGACAATTAATTTCGGCATGTTTTATATTTCTATCAATTAAATGGTATCCTTATTCATCAAGAACTCAACGGACTAAAATAATCACTTTAACGAGTGTTTCAATTCTTCATTTGCCCAATTAATTCTAGTTCCTTAAAATGCAAAACCTTTATTTGGTATTTTCGAGACATCTTTAAAAACCTGTTTTAATCCACCTAGCGGTGCAATTGTGCCTTTCTCAAACATGAACACGAGAATTTTTGCGTTGTTTATATTCATTATAAGCTTCCAAATGTATATATCACATTTTTATTATACACGACATGACAACTATATACAAGAATAGAAATCATTATTTGAGTTCTAAAACTTTGTAAAAGAAAAAACAGCCACATTAATATTAAATTTAAAAAAAAGGTGCGAAATCGGCAAAGTCCCAAAAAGTCGATTTTTATAAAAAAATAATTTTCGTGATGACATAAAATCTCGATGTTTCATGCATTTTAAAGATGTTTGGCATCAAAAATACGAATTCGATTTCTGAAATTTCATGGGATCAACCCTTTGAAAAAAATTTTGAGCTTATATGGGAATTTCATATGTGACCGGACGGTTTAGTCTATATTTCCGGAACCATATAAGCGATCCTTACGAAATTTTATAGACATCTGTGGGGATATTATAGCTATCATTTGGGACTAATTTTTTGAAAATCGGCCCAACCATTTCCGGGAAACTGATGTGAGTTTGTCAATTTTGAAAGATGACCGCTTTTCCCGGGCACTTCCGGAATCGTCTATGGTGGTCAATGTAGTCAACGAAAGTTTGGTTGGCCGTCGGTGACCTAGAACAGCAAATTTAAGTTGTTTGAGAGACATTTCAGCGAAATTTTGACTTTTTTGCTTTCATCGGAGTATCGGTTTGAATCACAATTTGCTATGTGATCGCACTCCACAACCTGTAACTCCGGAACCGGAGGTCGGATCGGGATGAAATTAAATAGCCATTTACGGGGACGCAATACCTTTCATTTGAGAGCAAGTTTAGTTGAATCGGTCTAGCCATCTCCGAGAAACCGATGTGACTGTTATTCTGAATTTAGATACTTCCGCCGGGGCTTCCGGAACCGATGATGGTGGCCAATGTGGCCAAACAGACTTTGAATGGATGTTAGTGACCTAATACTACAAATCGAAGCAGTTGTGGTCATATTTTGGAAAATTTTTCACCTTTATACATTCATTGCAGAATTAAAATCGACATTTTCTGCGTGTTCGTACTGTAATTCCGGAACCGGAAGTCGGATTCATTAGAAATTCAATAGCAGCCTATGGGAACGTTGCACCTTTCATTTGAGACTAAGTTTGTCAAAATCGGTTCAGCCATCTCTGAGAAAAATGAGTGATATTTTTGGTCACATACACACACACATACATACATACACACATACATACACACATACATACACACACAGACATTTGCCGAACTCGACGAACTGAATCGAATGGTATATGTCACTCGGCCCTCCGGTCCTCCGTTAAAAAGTCGGTTTTCAGAGCAATTGCAATACCTTTCTATTGAGAAAGGCAAAAATGAGCAGGCGGTTCTTCTTCAAAAGAATTGTTCTGACCACATAGTTAAGTTGAAAGTTACGAATTACATAACAGTACGATGGTTCATAACAAATTGTAAAGGGTTGTGGTCCATTAGGAATCACAGTGACTGTTATTACCTTTTCCCGGACAAAACCAGCATAGAGGCCATGTGGAATTCGGTGAGTTGAGGTATCCACTGGGTTCCTGTTCCTATATCCTCGCAACTTTTTATAATAATAGCATGACAAATCCAGTTTTGTGATTTGCCTGTTGAAAACGTACACAGAAAATATGATGATTCGAAAAAAGTTTTGTTATGCTCTATCAGAAAAGGGCTTTCACTCATAATCGGCATTAATGCAAATGCCCATCACATCATATTTCGTAGCTCAGGTAGCAATTTGTGAGACACTGAATAGATGGAATACCTAAGCAGTACAAATCTGCATATACACAACGTAAGTAATCGCTCAAAATTTTCACTATTTGGCAGGAAAGAGGTGTTATATGTAACCTTCTGCTCTGACAGTATTTCGCACGATTTGTCAAACGGCTCACTAGATATCATCACATATCGTAATCCCAAATCTACGACCTCTATGAAGAGGAGATGGCGACTAGGTTTCATGGGTATTTTCCAACGATCGATTCTCCAAATGACTTGGATCGTGAGATCGTGAATCAAACAAATTAATTCATAGTTGCAGAATACCAAGAGACTTTCAAAGGAACCCCTTGGTTAAATGACAAACTTGCGAGACTCAAAAAATTATATAGAAGAGCTTGTAAACGCAAACGCAGGGGACGGGTCGAAGGCCTTTAAGTTGGCTCGCAAAGCTTACATAAATGCCCTCCGCTCCTCTGAGCTAAGTTGTTAGAAACGCCTTTTCACTAATATCTAAAGCCTCAACTAGTAGTTTTAACAAGTTACTTTAGAAATCGAATGATTTTAATACCAGTACAATTAGAACAGTTAGAGCTAATGGTAAATACCTGTCGAACAAAGATGAAGTACTCACTTGTCTTTTCCGCATACACTTTCTTATGGGGGTTTATGGAACCATAATCGAGGACTGTCCCCGAGTTCTTTTCAGGTAATTTTTATTCTTGGGCGTTTGCTGGTAGAAATGTGACAACCGGATCAATCAAATGGGCGATTGAAAGTTTTGGAATCATTCAGTTCTACTTCAAAGAGGATATGAGCATTTCAAGCAAATTTTGAAAATAAAAGTCCTTACTTGTACTCTTGCAACAGAACACATTTCAATAGCGTGGTGGATAAAAATTATGAAATTCATTGCCAAAGGCCGCGTTGCCTATGAAGAGGCGAAGAGCTTTAGACACATTAGTCTGACCTCCTTCCTTCGCAAATCAGTGGAACGTAGCACCGCTTTTGAAAAGTACTCTCGCACTAAAGTACTTGTAGATAACTCTTACATTAACGAAAATGATTTTAATCCACCTAACAGTGCGATGAGACATTTCTTATAACTCTTATCCCTCTCTTTGAATATCGATTATCGATTGAGAACATTTAGTCCGGGCCGCCGAGAGAGGTGGAAGGACGGGGTGTTTCCTCCCGGGTCTGATTTGTGAAGAGGGCCTGGACCTTGAACAGAAGGAATGATTCTGTCAAATATTATTCCAATAATTTATTTGAAAATTCAATAGAGTTTCAATATTGCTATGATTAAATTTCCTTCAATTTCTATCATGAAGTTAATCGTACAACACATTATACAGTTTGTACGGCATGAAAGACAACAAAAGAAAACTTCGAAACTTAGAACTCAAAAACAATTTTAACGCGCAGTGGGTAAAAAGACAAAAGATCTTTTTTTGTAAATTGTATATTAAAATACTTTAATTTATTTTCTATTTCCTACTTGAGCTTGAGCTTGTGCGACCACCCCTGGCTGCTACTCCGTTATCGATCTGGACTAGCTGAAGTTGCACCGAGAATAAGTAGATAATTATGCTTGGGAATAGCGAAACATCTTTCAATGTACAACTCCTGGTAATCCTAAAGTATTGATCAATACCGGCGCCGGCCAAGCCCGAACGTAGATCACGGAAGGAAAGGGAAGGAATGGTTAGTCCGATAGATGCTTTTGCTAGAGGCCGTCTATTCTACTGCGCACTCCAAAAGTATCACAGGAGGAGGATATTTTTGTTAGTAAGAGTATAGAAGTTGGATCACTTCTTCTTTGTCGACGCCAGAGAGGTGACTTCACTATCTGGACTAGATATCGATCCACCAAACTCATAGACCGGGGACCAACGGCTTTACTTCCCTTCCGAAAGAAGACGTCACCACAGATTTTTTCACCTCAGAAAAATCTCAACGACCTCGGCTGGAATTAAATCCAGGCAAATTGGAATGAGTGGCGGTCACGCTTACCACTCAACCACCGGCGCCGTCTTTTAATTTATTTTCTATTTCATACTTTACAAAAATTATCTCATGGATTTTGACCAACTATTTAAATAATTGAGTTAGTTAAAAGTGAAAGTTCGGGGCTCTCGAAATTGATTTTGATTCGTATTACAAACATTCAAACTGTGGATGGAATTCAAAAAACAGTGGTTTTTCAATCATTAGGTAGTGTTATTGAGATGTTCTATCTTTTAGGACGATATATGACTTTTATTTCTTCTTATTTCAATCGGTGGTTACTGTTAAATGAATCACAAAAGAATCTATTAGAAAGAAGAAGAAAACTCAGCAACCTTCTTTTAGAATGCTCAACAGGTCAAATAGGATTTGTCAAACGAATTCTGAATAACTCTACAAATCAAGAAAAAAACATGAAAATCCATGAATAAAACGATCCATAGTAATTTTTCGTTTTCATCTGAAATTTTTTTTTAAATACGGGAACCCGAAAGTTTTTGTCATCTTTAACTCACTTTTTAGATTTAAATGACTTTTCCATTTTTTCTCTTGTAACATATTTGTTTTTTATTTGTTTTTCCATTTCCTCCAGATTTTGTATTCTTTCTATTTTCTTCATTCAATCTTATTTTACATTTTGTACATTTTGCCCTATATTTTGCTTTTTTTTTATTTTATCATTTTTGTTTCCTTCTAAAAAAATTTCGCATTTTTTTGTATTTGTTCCATTTTTTCATTTCTTTTCATCTTTTCACGTTTTTTTTCTTCATTTTTTCGTTTTCTATATCGTTTTATTTTTTTCTTTTGTGCTTGTTTGTTTAGTTGATTTCATTAGATGTATTCAATTTATTTTTCCACTTTTTTCGACTATATGTGGTCACATTTTCATTTTTACATTTTAACGACATTCAATTAGCTTGAGATTACTGGGTTCAAGAGACACAAGTCTGTTTTTACCAGGAGGCATGTTGATGGACCTGAGTGATTCGTAGTTATGCGGCCTAAGCTCGACCCCCTTCGACAGAAAGCAAAAGATAAACCCGTAAAGTATTAAGCCTGTTCTAATGACCCTGCCACTTCTAGTTTTCTGATCTGTACACTTCACATCCTTGCACTCACTTGAGTACTATGGTTCTAAATTTTCGTTACTTTCCCTACCCAGTAATCTTTAGCTAATTGAATGTAGTTAAAATGTGAACAATTATTTAATTTATTTAACTAAACTTATATTTTCAATTGTTTATTTGTATTTTTTTATATCTTCAAATAAACTTATATTAGTACTTCTGGTGACACCCTTTTTTCAATATTTTTAATTTTGAGTTTCTCTCGTTGGCTTAAATTTTTTTTTCTTATTTTTTCGTTTTAATATTTTTCGTGTTGTGATTTTTTTTTGGTTCTTCATTTATTAGTTTTGAACATTGAGCTTCTAATAGTATGGATTATGGTTCGCAGTACCGACCCTTTCTGGCGAGAACCGGTACTACGGTACTGAAGCTCTCAGTACCGGTAGTACCGGTAAAGTACCGGTTCTCGAATATTTTTTTGAAAAAATCGAAAAAAAAGCTACAAAGTGAAATTGAATGGTCAAACTGATGACCTCATTCTCAGATGATTGATTTGTGCTAATCAAAAAACATGTTTATTGTTTTTAATTGATTCGGAATGGATGAGTCATTCATTTCAGCAGAAAATATTTTTCGTATGCGGCACCTTCTTTTATTTCGAAATCTAGGCCACTTTGAAATCAATAACTGCTAAGCGTGGCAACTTTTAACGACTTCAACAGATGGTGAATGTAAGAAACACTATTAACAACAGTATATCAAAGCGAGAATGGCAGTAAATCCGACCAGGTTGCTCGCATTTCTTCTCTTGATTTTCTGTAAATTGATTTCGTCTTGCATACCAAGGCCCCTTGCTTTCCTGTAGACTATGGAGTTTTGCTGAATTTTCCGATCACAATAATTACAAATCGCCCCATTCGGAGTAGTTCACCAAGTCTAAAATTGTTAGCTACTAAATCGCTGTTCGTTCTTCTATAAATAAAGGTTTAAGCGCAAACCAAAGACATGACTTAGACCATAGTCTTATTACGCGCCACCCAGTGAATAATGGAAACAAATCAGAAGATCGCTAATAAAAAAAAATCATAGCAAATTTTTACGTCTCTTACGCTAGATGTGAATATTTTGAAATTTAGTACAAGATCGTTAAAATTTAATTTCGACAAAATAAAGTAGGAATTTAAACATGCCGTTCAGTACAACGGGAGCTAGTAATGTTTAACTTATAGAAGATAATTAATATAATTAAAAGTCATCTTGCAGACCGATATTTTCAGACAGGTCCCCCTAGAGAGTCCACATATTTTTCATAAAAAATTGCATGGTACCGAAAATAGCGGTACTGGCTTTTGTTCAGTACCGGTATTACGGTACCAAAAATGGGTCGGTATTCCCGGGATTTTCGGTACCGGTATTACCGGTACCACAACCCTAGTATGGATTCTTGTCCTTTTTCTCCCATTTTTGTTTATTGGTCTGTTCCATTACCTTTAGTATTTTCCTGTTTTACCCATTTAAACAATATTGAATTCAATGTTTCCTATTTTGTTACTTTTTTCATTTAAATATTTTCCCTATCATTTTATTTCGATCTTTTTGCGTTTTGTGAATGTGGTAGGTTTTCCATTTCCTCAAATTTTATTTTTTTCCACTTTTACTTGATATAGATATATTAATTATTTAACCCATCCATTTTTTAATTTTTTCTCGTTTTTTATGTTAATAGTCCTGTTTTTTTTTCCATTTCCGGTTTTCAATTTTACCCATTTAAACCATTTTGATTTTACATGTTTGCTATGATTTCACTATTGTCTTTTTTGGGCTAGCACTTGTTTTCAATTTTTTCTTCAATATATACCGTCCAATTGTTCGCATTTATTCTATTTTCTTTAACTTCTTTGAAAAAATTGTCCATTTTTTGATAGCTATTTCATTTTTATCTTTTTATCCCATTATTGTACCTTATCATTTCTTCTATTTCTAAACATTTTTTACATTTTTCTATTTTCTTGTTTTTATGCTTTCCATTTCTTTAATTTGGTACTTATTTTTATATTTTAAGCATTTTGAATAATTGTTATTCTTATGTCTAACTCAGTATATCCATTTCTTTTATTTCTATGTTTGTCTATTGTAGCCTAGTTTTTATATTGTCTTAATTTTGCCTGTTTTTGGATTTTCTGTTTTTGATTTTGATACTTTTTTGACTATTTGCATATTATTAATCTTCTTCCATTATTTTAAGTCTCATTTTGTATCTTTCTTGTTTTGTTCCATTTGATCTATTTATTTGATTTATCTATTCTTCCTTTTTTTGTTTTTCTCTCTTAAAAGTCTACCTCCATTGAACGTTTTTTTTTATTTTTGTTTAAATTTATTACATCTCCATTTTGTCACTATTTTCGCAATTTGTGAAAAGTTTTAATTATTAGTTTTTCAATAGTATTGTACCAAATATTTAAAAGAATAACTTTCAGTTTTTCCTGAAACAAACCAAAAGTCGGCAACACCATCGAACAAATGAGAAATTGTATTTTTAGAGGCTAACAATGTTGTGGCGAACCGACTTTGTCGACTATGTTGTTTCTTTAACGAATTCTAGGTGAAACCAATAAAAATTCGAAAAATCCATGCAATACAGACATCTGGATAAAAATGAAAATATTGATAAATCGGCTACTTTCAAAGCCACTAAAACCCTCCGGAAGTCGCGCATATGGCCCACTGAACGAGCAGCCGCTGGTGTTCTAAGATGATTTCGCCAGATTTTCAGAGCAGCGTGCACTCAGTGTACTAGCGCAACTGCCGAAAGTTGAATGATTTCACGATCAAAATTCGGTCGAATTCAATTTGACGCATATTTCTGCACGATATTCAAAAAATCCGCAAAACCCTCATTTGCCTGTGTACTGAAAGATGCCTTTTATATTTGACATTTGCTCTTTAGTTATAAAAATGTCGTACAAGCAAGAGGAGCAACACAGTTAGTGAAACCGTTAAAAGTAACCAAATCAACTGTCACCAGCAAAATGGCAGCCGGTAGGAGCAGTGGCCAATATTTTTCAGCATAAAGCTGTTGAACTTCACGCAGAAATATCTGGTTTGGCAGGCTTTCTGTATATGTGGTTTCAAAAGTGACACTTTCATTGCGATCGAGCCCTTCAATAAGAGAATTTATGTGAAAGGGTGCATGAAAAAGCGTCTGCCACCTTTCGTGAAGCAACACGATCAATGCACGCTATTTTGGCCGGATTTTGAATTTTGCCAATAGTGGTATAACGCCTACAAGGTTCTGGTGGCGCCCAAGGACAAGAATTCTCCCAACATACTAGAGCTCGGCCCTATCAAGGAATATTGGTCCATCGTCGAGCAGAAGACCCAAAACTGTTAAAGAAAACTAACTATGGCGAACAAAGTGGACGAAGTGGCTGTACAAAATTTGATAGCAGTAATTAAAAGACGCTCAACCGAAAGCTTAGCTGAATATGTTTCTGTATTTATGATATCTGAATTTATAAAAAAATTAATAAAAATATCATCATTGTTGTTTGACCAAATTTTGATCATAGACGGCGTCGGTGGTTGAGTGGTAAGCATGGGACAACATCAGTGCGAGAAATTTGAAAGGCTAAACCAATGCAGGGAAAAACTGAATTTTTCATACTCTTAATAGTGTTTACTCAAATTTTCAACGTGACTGAGATCTAAGAACTGAAATTTATATCACGCTACTTACGCGAAGCGCACGTGTGCCAAAATCAAACTCAAAAACTGTAAAAACCCGATTTTGTAGCGAAAATCGTCATCATCACTGGAACATTTTTTTTTTACGATTCTTCGATAACCTTCCGTTACTTCCAGTAGTTGCACTGGGTGTGCGCTGCTCTGAAAATCGAGTGAAATCATCTTAGGTAGGGTGATCAGATGTTCTGGTTTCCCATGACATGTCCTGGATTTTAATAGACTGTCTTGGTGTCTTGGGACTTCGAAGAAAATGCTTGATTTGTCCTAGTTTTCCTCTTCCAAGGCAAAAATAATTCTTCGCTTGATTCATTCTAATCGCAACGTAAACAAACCGATCCGGTTCTGGACGTGGATCAAAATCTGGGTGGCATCGATGTTAATGAACCGATTAATAGCTGAACTTCTTCTTGGTTTAAATCGTCTTTCAATCCTGGACAGCGGATTTCCTCCACAACTTTTAAAAAGTCGCATCGCCGTTTGGGTGACCCCGCTTATTTACGTTGTACTAGCATCTCTTGCCAGTGGCATATTTACATCTTAAGATGGATTGTTAGAAATCCGCGAAAATGTTTCCAGTCCGTGAAAAGGGAATTAAGTGAGACGTCAATAACTATCGAATAGCTTCATTGCGAGTTGTCTCGAATTTTTTCGAGCTAGTCCTTATGAAACCTGGTAAGGCTCACTGACTGCAATAGCTTGGTGATGATCAACATGGCTTCACATCTGGACGTTTGACAGCAACTTACCTTCTGTTACGAACATCCTACAATATCCTTATAATAAATGGTATGGAATGTCGAGAATAACCAATATTAATCAATAACATTGTTTGTGATTATGCAAATTCCCAAACGGGAAAATTTTGGACTATACCAAATTTTTTGTGCATAAGGACACAATACCTTACATAAAGTATGGTTTTTGTTTTAGTGTTTCGGATTCTCCTCGTCAGTAACTAGCACCAACTGGGTGTCTAGTTAGACGATGTATCTAAACTAGTACCCAAATTAGCACTAGTTAAGTAACTAGTAACTAGTGCTAATTTGGGTACTAGTTAAGTAACTAGTAACTGGTGCTAATTTCGGTACTAGTTTAGATACATCGTCTAACTAGACACCCAGTTGGTGCTAGTTACTGACAAGGAGAATCCGAAACAATAAAACAAAAATCATATTGTTTGTGATGATTTCGATCCTACTTCGCGAGAGAGATTTCCAGGTACCCATATTTACTTCAACATCAACTAATTTTTCATGGAAGTCAACTGATACCGTTGATGTTTCTACTGTACTTCAATGATGTTCTTTTAATGCTGAAGACTTCACGACTGTTCTTCGTGGATGATCTTTAGACATTTCGTCTGATTTGTTCAATTGAAGATTCTCAAACATCTGCATCCAGTTTTTGTTGATTGGTATAGAAAGATCCGCATGTGCGTAAATCTGAAATAGTATCCGGTGAGCACTTGAAATAAAAACCCGCTTGGTTGCAACTATCTGCAGAAATTGAATTAGAATTTTATTCACTACAGAAAACCAGAAAATCTGTCAGGTATGTTCGAGCGAAGTATCGCCAATTTATTTTTGACTCAGCGAATCCCCTTACGACTGTCCTGGTTTTAAACTCTTCTGATATAGTCACCCTAACTTAGGGCACCCGCATTTCTCGTTCAGAATCATTTACGCGACCTCCGGATGGTCAAAACAGTAAAGAATGCAAAAAACTAACGTCTATTTTATAATTTTCAGTTCAGCGATTCGTGAGACACTAACTTATTGCCGGCAAACTTCCCATGAACATCGACAAGTGAATGGCTGGCGTCCAAAAGGAACTAACCTACATTTTTCCGAAGTCGAAATTTTTGCATTTTTGATAGTTCTAAGTAATCAAAAAAAAAATTTTTTAGATTTTTTGCTATTAGCAGTCAAAGTTGACCATGAAGGTAACCCCAGTACCAACTGGAGTTCAAAAGGGGCTAACCCCACATTGAGTCTTATGGAAATTCAAGTTTTCTCGTTCGTTTTCCGAGGTTTTAAGAAAAAGTAGTCAATCGATTCGCCATCAGTAAATTTTGTGTTATAGCTCACATATCGGTGAACTCGATTTAATACTGGTTTTAGTTGGATTGTCTTGTACGTTGACGTTTCGGCCCAAATAGTCGTTCCTGAAGGTAAGGGCCGCTCACACACGTGCTATGTATGGCTATTTTATATCTAATATATATTTCTAGCACAAATGTATATTATTAAGAATTTTTTTACCAAAATTCCAGTGAAGGTATCATGTCTCTACATTGAAAGTTCACCGAGCAATAAGGACTTAAGAGAAAAACGGTACATTGTGGTCGGAAAGTTAAAAAATGTGGAATCAATTATTATCTTTCGTTATAGAGTTACGTTGTTTTGGGAAAAGTAGCTGCACTGTTATCATCTTTTTAACAATGCTTGATATAAATGTGGTATCTTAGATAAAGTTGTAGGTGCTATCATTTTAAACATATCTTCTGAATATGCAAACTTTATTGGTCCTGTATGTTTCGAGATGGAGAAGGTTTTAGTGAAAACATTTACGTACAGATTATGTTTTCAAAAATGCGCCATATTTCAAAACCTGTTGGACCTAAAAAGTTAGTATCTTCAGAAGATATATTTATAATTACCTGACATACAACTTTTTCGTATACAACATTTTTCGTTCCATTAAAAAGTTGATAACAGCTCCGCCCTACAAACAGAAAAAAAAAATATTGGTAAAAGTAAGAGTGTTCCGCTCTTAGAAAAAAAAAACAACCAACGCCTACTATTAGGTTAAAAGTAAAACTTTTAAAGTAATCAAGAATGATAATCAAAATAAAAGTTTTCCTTTTAAGCTAATGAAGAATAGTAATCAAAGTAAAAGTTTTATTTTCAAACTAAGAGTATGCATTGGTTGCTAAGAGTGAAAAACTCTTATATTTACTAACATTTTTTCTGTGTGTAGCGACTGAATTCCGAACTAATATGAAATGATCAAATAAAGCGCTAGATATCACACAACAACTTTGCCAGAAGCACCACAACTCTAAAACGAAAGTAAGGATAGGATGTGTGAACTGTGGGTTAGCCCCTTTTGGACGCTTCAAGTTTGTACCTGTGTAGAAAATTTCGTGCACGCGTTTAACCTCAAACATGCTTTGGGTCGGTGTACAGGTTCACCTCGAACATCGAACTCAAGCGAACGATGTACAAACCCTAGTTCAAACATCCATGTACGTACACCGGGTGCGTATACGATTCGCACAAGGCAAAAAGAGTCAACGCTGTGATGATAAGAGTGAGAAAGAGAAAACTGGTATCCCGAACTTATGAGTAAGCATACCGTGTACGTACATGGGGTTCGGTTGTGCAGGCGAACATGTGCATGTGTTTTGGTACAAAATAGCGTGTTGGAGTTTGTACACGAAGTGTAGGTTTAATATGAGTACAGAACCAGAGCGAACATTGCGTACGATGTTCATTTGGGAAGACTGATTGCCGGTAACAAATCTATTTTTATTGGGTTCGCAAGGATTTTCCAAGTTCAGCAGGGTACATTTTATTAAAATTGATTGAAGAATAATAAATGATGAAACGAGAAAATGATAAAATTTAAAATGAATGGCAAAAGGCCATATAACCCCAACTTCTTTTATTCAGACAAGGGTCGCAAAGCTCGCGTTCAATTTCTGAGATTTTTTTATCTTAAAAAAACTGTAAAATATGTATGATGACCCAGTACCCCACTTTCCCGTGTTTTTGGAGAAACAGAAATATCTCTATTCATACTAAGGTTATTTCTTTTAAAAAGAGGTTTAAATCGTAATTTTCTAAGTGCTACTATAGCATTTAATACATTTGTCCTCCATATTTTCCCATTTCAAAAACTTCAAGCGAAGTAGGCGGGGTCTAAAATTGTCCAAACTATGCCAAATTTGGCATCTGAGCTAACTTTGATATTTGTCAGCACATGAAAGAGAGGGACTTTGAGCATTCAAAACAAATTTTTTGCAATGTCCTACAGTTTGCACTGCGTTCATTGTATTAGTGTTTCTATTGTTTATTTACTGAAAAATATCACCAACTCTTTTGAACACACGAATTTAGCCATTTAGTGACAAATAAATTAATTTAAAAACCAGGCGTGTAACTGCCCCGTATGCTATAAGTCGATTCGAACAATTATTGAAACCAAATATTTTATTATAAGTTTCAGTTTTTTTCCCCTCGTTCCATTATCTAAAAGCTTTGCTTTTCTCGCACCAGTTTAAGTTTTAAAATCAATTTATTTTATATTTGCTTTCTGAGCAAAAAAATAACATCAAAGCAGATACCCTACATCTGAAAGTGCTCTTGTACGTCGCATAACGACCAGGTATGTGATGCTGCATAACATTCATATGTTTTCCCGACAACAACGATAAACGACAAAACATGCGATAAATTACATTCACCGGCAATTTAAATTGAAACCGAATAAATGTAAAATTATTAAATGACAAAATAATTATCGAACGATTATTATTGCAGCTTCACTAATGAGGAAAAAAATGTTCGTTTCAATTCCGAGGATAACACAACTGTTCCGCAATGCAGCATCAGCAACAGCACCGTCGCATATCAAAGTGTTGCGGTGGGTGTTGATCCGTAAACGCGTTGGTCCTTCCCATTCTGCAGCTAGTGATGTTTGCGTATCCTGTTGAATGGCAATTGTAACAGGCTCAGCAGAACTGGTAATTTTTATGGTAACCATCCATTTAAAACTGTTTTTCTGTATTTTCTTTCTGCTCTTTTGGCGATTGATTTCTGTTGTTGCTTTCGCTAGCTGTGATACACGTGTGGAACTGATTTGCTTTCCTCCGGAATCGGGATGAATTTATTTTTAATTTTTTAATGGATTGTTGATTATTTAAAGCTGAATCGGAGTGGGGCTGACGTGGCACTTGCGGGCTGTGACTGGAAAGTGCTTTATTTGGAATACACTCGATCTCGTTTTAATCAATAAATAAATTGAATTCGCGTTTTTTTCGCTGGCGCGGCGCAATTTAATGCACTATGCATTTTTTGCCATAAGACCGATAGAATTGGTTGATGGGGAATCGCTTAAAATTTGTATTCATTGCGCACCCCAGTGCATAATAAACGGTGAATGTGTGGTGTGAGTTCTGGCAGCTGTGATAGTTTTGCCATTTTTTTGGTCCGTTCAGTTGACCGAAAATCAATTTGAGGATGCAGTTTGACGAAAAAGCAATTAGATAGATTGGCAGCCAGAAAGAAAACTAGAACGATCCAATTATCCTGCGCGGGTGGTGCAGGGACCACAATGGCTTCGAAATGTGACAGATAGTGTAGGTAGCGAAAGAAACCAAAGCTTGCGTTCCGGCTGTATTGAGGTTCACTAACTGTGCGGTCTTGGTTAACATTTTTTTTGCTCTTCAATTTGACCCGAACAGCTGCTCGCTGCTCTGGAATCGGTCACAAAGCCATTCGTCGGAATTATCATCACATGCGGTCAGCCGAGTGACAGTAGCAGCACCCACCAAACGCATCGTTCGGCCCGACAGGGTGCGTTGACGTTGAATCAAATAAACAAATTTTAATGAATTTTTGACCGAACAAAACAGTTGCCTCGGATATCGACGCGTTTGGTTATCACGGTTTGGTTATTGCATAGGAAAACAACCAAACCCGGGACACATTGAGTCGATCGAAACGCCAATAGTTTCAGGTCAAACCGAAGACAAGCGGTGAAGTTTTCGGTTTTTGTGGTGTTGCAGTACCAGCCAACGATTGACACCGAGTTCGCATCGATTCGGCTTCGATGGGCATCGATGTCGGTTTTGGGTAGTGCGCGCTTGGGAGATTATTGCGATAATAAGGTGGTTTACGGTACTGATACATGTGGGCGATGGATTAATCGAAGCATCTCGGGAAATGAGTGGTTGAATTGGGTGTGCATTGTTAAATGGTTTTTTGGGTTTCATTTTGATTGGATTTTACGGTTCAATTACTACAATCATATATATTTTGAAATGGCATTTGATGATCTCTAAAAATGTTCTTTTGCTGCGTTTCGAGTACGAAAATCATCGTGGTATTTTACGTGTAGGTTGATATATAACTAGTTATCATCAAAGGTTTGATGAAATTACAAGAAAATCAGGAACTTGCTGTGATCATGTGTGCCGCTTATCGTTCCAACTATGAATACATCCAGCAGGCGCTGAAATGATTATTTAACTGTGTGAGGAATCGCCAAACTTAATAAGGTGTCACACCAAGATTGTAGTAACACGCGCCAAAACGTTTGAACCGATCGTGTAATATATTGTATATTACTATGGCATCGGGTAAAGGATATAACCATACACTTCTTGATATTTACTCTCATTCTGTTTTCGTCACACCATAAGCATGCAATTCTGCAACGCTCCACTGTCTAGCATAATGATGACACAATGACACAATGATCGGGAATATTTTTAGGTTGTCCGCAAAAACTAATTCTTAAGATGACAGACAATCCGCAAAGTTTGAACCAATTTCTGATGTCGCAAGAAAATGTAGTTTTCTGGACTACATGTTTGCAAGCCCTAGTAACAATTGAGGTTTTATAGTAGATTTATAGCCACTCACCAAGTTTAGATTGCACTTGTAGCGTGCTATAAAACTTCAATTGTTACTTGGGAGGTGTAGAAGACACTAAATCGGAATAAGCAGAAGAATATTCTCGCAAAAAAAACCTGCACCAAACCCAGCTTTCCTCAACTCCCGGTACAGATATATTTCAGCGTTAAGCTCTAAATTACCGTCTCAAAGTGGGTTTGAGAGAAGAGAATGTCAAATTTTCCCCAAAATTTCTGACCAGGCAGGCGATTTGGGAATGTGGTGAAACAATCAGTGGCTTGAATCGGCACCTTGCCTGTTTCAACAGTTGTAGCATCAACGCGCTAAATCAGTATCATGATATTTAAAATTTAAAAATGAAGCTTTATTCATTCAGTCAAATAAGATTATTTTACCTTTTCTCGCACAAAGAAAGGGAACTTTTTCTAAAATCGTTTATTTGCCACCACTCACAGTGGTAGCTTAACGGAGCCGTGGATCTTTTATATGTTTGCAATATGTAAAAAATAATGTCAGTTGCTAAGCATTGCGTATATCCAGTTCGGGATATTTGAAGATACTCCATGTCCCGTGCTGCTTCCAAAATGGATTTGAAAGACACGTTGTCAATAGCACCTTTAATATCGAGAGAAACTCCTAAACTTGATTGCTTTTGTAAAAAAGCTTTTTCAATGATGTGGAGTGTTTTAAAACATAATTTTCATGCTCAAAAGTAATAGCATCTAAACCGTTAACTATAGAAGTATAGTTTAATAGTTTTCAAGTTATAGATTATTTTATATAGAAGGCCCCTTAAAATTAGTTTTATCGTCATAATTTTTTTAGCCATTCTCCTAGGTTCTTGGAATCTTCAACAAAGTTGTTTATGGTACCGAATCATATATTTTTGCAAAACAAAGTAGCTTCCTATCTGTTGGATTTAAAAAGAAAATCCAGATTTCGCGATATTTTTAGGGTAACTTCCACCTTAAACAACCCGTTAAGGAACAAAAAGGAGCAAATAACATAAAAAGTTTTTCGAGCGATAATGCCCTCATTGGATTTTGAAAATATAAAGAAAAACGACTTTAAATATTTCTTTCTTTGGGGCGGATATAGCGTAGTCGGTAAATCGAGTGCCTTGTACGCAGCTCACCTGGGTTCGATTTCAAACTCCGCACATACGGATAGAAATTTTTCTAAGCTGAAAAAAAGACCAATAACCTAAAGATTATTGGGCTGCGAAACGGTGAGTCGACAACCTGGAAGGAGCGTGCAACATAGCTCTAGTCCTCACAAGTCCCTCATGCTTCCCCGGATCATATGATTACAACGACCGCCAGCTAAGAGTTGTGTGCTTAGCTGGTAGTGCAGCCTGGGTACTATTGTCCTTCTGACTTCAGCTAGATTGAGGAGGTACGTCCTGAGCGTCTGTTCACCAAGGAAGTGCGGCTCAAACAGCGTCTGTTCTGGCATCCAGCGGCTAAGTATGAAATGCTGTATCGCGTCAGCTATACCTAAGGTGGCAGCCCCACCAGCGCGATGTAGGTAGCCCGACTCCGGTAAGGTAGACTACCGAACACTCCCACTTACCACGAAAAGTGAAGAAGAAAAGAAAATCGAACGATATTTGAATCCCATCGCCAACACTTCCTTCAAATACAACATCTCCTATAGCGGCGGCGTTATA
This sequence comes from Topomyia yanbarensis, assembly GCF_030247195.1. Classification (NCBI taxonomy): domain Eukaryota; kingdom Metazoa; phylum Arthropoda; class Insecta; order Diptera; family Culicidae; genus Topomyia; species Topomyia yanbarensis. Next base: position 89,243,784 of record NC_080672.1, on the reverse strand, counting down.
AGGTGGAAACCGGTTAGCGAGCGAATCTGTGTATTTAAGATACGGGGCAAATTCGTCAACTACAGCTTGATCAACATCTATGCACCGACAAACGATAAACCCGAAGACGTGAAGGACGCGTTTTACGAGTGTCTCGACAAAACCTATGGAGAGCGCCCAAAGCATGACGTGAAAATTGTGATCGGGGACGCCAACGCTCAGGTCGGTAGAGAGAACTTTTTCCGTCCAATCATTGGCAAGGAGAGCCTTCACTCTGAAACCAATGACAACGGCCTGAGACTAGTGACCTTCGCTGCAGGTAGAGGGATGGCCATCAGCAGCACTTACTTTGCACGCAAAGACATTCGTAAGCACACCTGGATGCACCCGAATGGCGAAACTTGCAATCAAACAGACCATGTGCTGGTAGACGGTCGACACTTCTCGGATGTTATAGATGTGATGACCTTCAGAGGACCAAACATCGACTGTGATCACTATCTCGTTGTCAGTAAGATTCGAGCACGGTTATCAACCGTAGCGAATTCAAGAACTCAGCGACCGTTGCGTTTCAATATCCAGCGCTTCTCAGCAGAAGGTGTGACGGACGAGTACCACCAGAAGCTTGATGAGCGGATAAGGGGAATCAACGTAGACGACAACCTCAACAATCTGTGGGAGCGGTGAGCACAGCAGCGCGAGAAGTAATAGGTACTGCTCAGAGACGACCCAGAAACGATTGGTTCTATGAGGAGTGCCAGAGAGTGACGGATGAGAAAAATGCTGCCAGAAGCCGGATGTTAGTGTCTGGTACCCGGCAGAGCAGAGAGCGGTACAAGGAAGCAAGAGGAGTCGGAAAAAGAATTCACTACAGAAAGAAAAAGCAGTATGAGGAGAACGTCATTACTGAGGCTCAAAACAGTATGGAACAAAATGATATGCGGAAATTTTATGAAACTGTCAATGGCGTACGGAGAAAAACAGCGCCGTCTCCCGTCATGCGCAATGACCGTGAAGGTAACTTGCTGACAGATAAAACTATGGTAGCAGCCAGGTGGAGAGAGCACTTCGAGACATTGTTGAATGGAGAGAATGTTAGCGCGTCAACGAACAGAATAAGGATAAGTGATGATGGACAGGCTGTGGAGCCTCCGACACTAGAAGAGGTGAAAAAGGCAATCAAAGAGTTGAAAAACTGTAAGACTGCTGGAAAGGAAGAGCTCCCGGTCGAACTTTTCACACAGTAGTGAGCAGCTGCACGAAATACTTCACCGTACTCTTTTGAAGGTATGGGAAAAAGAAGAACTATCTGCTGACTGCCTAGAGGGCCTCATTTGTCCCTTATAAAAAAGGGACACAGACTGGAGTGCGCCAATTATCGAGGAATATCGCTCCTCAATTCGGCGTAAAAATATATGTCACGTATTCTGTCCAACAGATTGAGGCCGTCGGAGGAGTCTTTCGTCGGCGAATACTAAGGTGGTTTTCGTGAAGGCCGATCAACAACGGATCAAATGTTTACCCTGCGACAGATCCTAGATAAATTCCGGGAATACAACTTGCAGACACACCATCTGTTTATTGATTTCAAAGCGGCGTACGATTCAGTGAAAAGAAACGAGTTATGGCAGATAACTGAAACTGATTAGGCTGATTTGTGCAACGCTGGATGGATCGAAATCAAGTGTTCGGGTTGCAGATGAGATTTTGACGTCCTTCGTAACCTTAGACGGATTGAAGCAGGGTGATGCGCTGTCAAACTTGCTGTTCAACATTGCTCTTTAAGGTGCCATCAGGAGAGCAGGCGTGTAACGGAACGGTACCATCGTCACTCGGTGGCATATGCTCCTAGGATTTGCGGACTATATTGATATCATTGGAATCGACCGGCGAGCCTTGGAAGAGGCATTCGTGCCTTTCAAAAGGGAGACAGCAAGAATTGGCCTCACAATCAACACCAGCAAGATGAAGTACATGATAGCTGGAAGAATACGTGGGACCAATAGTGATGTTGGTGGTGAAGTGGTGTTTGGTGGTGATAAAATTTAAGTAGTGGAAGAATTTGTGTACCTTGGAACTCTAGTGACGTGCGATAATGATGTTACCCGCGAGGTGAAAAGTCGTCTTGCAGCTGCAAAGAGGGCTTTTTATGGACTTCGTAGCCAGCTGAAGTCCCGTAGTTGGCAGACGAAGACAAAATTCGCGTTGTACAAGACATTGATAGTCCCGGTTGCCTTGTACGGGCATGAAACGTGGACGTTAAAAGAAGTTGATCGTCGCATGAATCACGAGTTATACCAAGTATATAAAGGAGTGGACATTGTCAAGCTAATAAAAAACGGCAGGCTGCGGTGGGCTGGTCACGTGGCACGAATGCCGGAAGAACGACAGGCGAAGATAATATTCAGTAGAGAACTGTTAAGAGGTCGACAACTCCGTTGCAGGCCGCGTACACGTTGGCTGTTTAAAAGCACTCAACGTCCAGGGTGACTGGAAAAAATTGGCCCAGGACCGGGTCCAGTGGAGGAGAATTCTTCACTCGGCATAGACTCAACGAAGCGAATTGTTGCCTATCAAGTATCAAGTAAGTAAGTAACCTTAAGATTAAAACCTCTATCATCACTATTTAAAAAATGCCTTATTTTTCCTTCATTAAAAATTCAGACTGGAACCACTGCAACAAATCACTGTAAAACACCGCGATTTTCACAGTTTCACTGAATTAGGATTGTTTTACTTCGATTAAATACTTCGAAACTAACTGGAATTGTTATTTATAGCATTGATTATTATTTTTTCAAACTATTTTCAAGCTAGCTTAGTTTGTAATAGTCATCGCAATAATAAGTCTCAATAATAACAATTTTGAACTATTTCTGGGTTTTTACAAAAATATAATAAGAACATAAAAATTTATTCGAAAATCCATTTATATGCTAAGGCTTGCGGAAGCAATCGATTTCCATCATATTAACGCACGGTACTGATAAATTTCAATAAATTGGTCCATGTAAAAAGAACAAGTTCAACTTAACACACGCGATTGAGTGTAATGGTGTACGATTAAAAGTTGCAGTGCAAATGGATGATGGTAAAATCGTACCGGAGAAGTGAGTCAGCAAAATCGATACAGAAGAACCTTGCGACAATTAAAACATAGTAACAAATCATAAACTAGAAATAATGAACCAGTTCCCGAGTCCATGAATATTACATGATTTTGTGAACTTTAGACGAGCACGTAACTATTGCACTAGGTATCATGAACCAGTTCACAAACACATGAAACATATTTTATGATTTCGAACTATTTAACGAGCACGAATAGTAAGCTCTGGCTATTATGCTAGGAAACACGAACCAGTGAACGAATGCATGAATAATAGTTTAGGATTTCGTGAACTACTTCATGAGCTCCAAAAATAAATCGTGACTATTACTCTACGAATCTTAATTTTTTATTTTATTTTTTGGTTTTATGATCTATTTCACGAGCACGCATGGTCAGTCGTGACTATTATACTAGGAATCATAAACCAGTTCACGAATGCAGGAATAATATTTGATCATTTTGTTAACTATTTCACGAGCATGTATATTGAATCGTGACTAATATATTTAGAATCATGAATTAGTTCAGAGGATAAGATTGTTAGATTGAAGGGATGCATGAGTAAAATTCTGAGTTTCGTGAAATGGTACACGAGAAAAGAGGCATACTGCTTTGGTTTTGTGAACTAATGTTCCTAATTCTACGCATAAAGTAAAGGTCAACCTTTGGTTTTATGAATAATGTTGATAAAGTTGTGAATTAGTTCACGTACAGAAAATTGATTTGGTAATAACATGGCTAAAACCGTGACTGAAGTTCATAGAAAAAAAAACAAATATTTCCACTGATACAAGCGTTATGCGGGCGTTACTGAAATTGAACATATTTATTAAATACAGTATTTTTGTTCAATGTCCTGTTTTCGTAACGTAAAAACGTGACTGTTCCAGAATTCACGACAATTTATTCACGATTTTGGGAAGAAACTTTTTCCGTGTACAATAAATAAATGAATATTTACTCAGAGCCGTAACGTGTTCTTTTGGCGCCATCGGCGGAGTTTCAGTTTTGCCCCCTTTTGGTATTTACTTTGGCTTTCTTTTTCAGTTCGACCTTCAATTAAAGGGTTACACCACAGCAGAATTTTCAAAAGAAAGAAATGTATTGAAGACTTTAACCGATTTTTTCTCAAAACCAAATTTTTTGAGTTGGCCGGAAACGTAACTCGAACAAATGATTTTTGATCGTTTTGAAATTTGCACAGTACATTCAAAATAGAATTCTTCAGCGACGTGCGTGGGATTTTATTTTTTTATTGGTTAATTTTTTTAAATCATCGATTTTGTATAAATTTTTATACTATTCACAGCATATTTTTACTAAAAAGAGTCCAGTCCAGTCAGCGACTAAAAAGAGTGTCATGTCACGAAAAATCTAAATATCGAAAAATCGTACGTGCGCCGCTTGGTATTGTTAGGGACCATCCATAAATGACATAGCATTATATGGGGGAGGGGGGAGTTTTGCAATTTGTGATGATGTGTGACGACCGGGGGGTTAGGGGTCGCTACGCAGCTTTTTAAAGGGGAATAATTAACATTGTTTTACATTTTTAAAAAAAAATTACGATGACAAAGGGGGGGGGGGAGTTACAGTCAAGCTACGTAATTACCAGGGGAGGGGGGAGGTATTTAGAGATTTGTGACGAAATGCTACGATGGGGGAGGGGGTGTTAAAAATCATTCAAAAAACGCTACGTCATTTATGGATGGTATAAGAAATCGAAAAAAATCAGTTTTAAGCTCTAGGTTAATAAGTGTGGGTGATAGGTTTCTGACAGTGGACCCTTTCCAAGAAGAGGTGTCTACGGGAAAAGGCTGCACAGCCGCCATCTTGTGGCGAAATTTCTTGAAAAAATATTTTTGTGCTTCACAACTAAGCACATTTGACAAGATCTCGATTCATCTTTTTATTGCGTCTAGAAATTTCTGAATTCCTGAAACAAGCCTATTATTTCGTGTTCTACAGTAGTATAACCCCTTAATAATTTGTGTACATGGAAATGGCCCACCTACTCCCTACTCAAGTCATGTTTGACTGTCGATCATTTTATGTAAATTCCAGCCAAAAATCTTTTTCTGTATAGTTAGAAAATCAGTTGACGCTAGGCGTTTGAAGGCGACGAAGGGAGCATCTATTCAGACGACTGTGTATGAGAGTGTCAATGGCATGTATGGAAAACAGGTGATCGTGAATTTAATAACCGGACGCATCTCAACAAAAAAAAGTTTAGCTCAATCGGACGCGATTGAGGGGTTGCGCAAAACGACCAAAGTGTAAAAATTTTCAACCGTGAAAAAACACAAAAGAACCCTTAGAATATTCAAAAATTGAATTCGAACTTTTACGCTAAATGGCTTGGGATATAATGAAACGTTTAGATCTATTGCCATCCTGAATTTCGCTTTAAGGTAGCCTTTATTCCACTTGGAAAATTTTGGATTTGAGTTGATACTTGGGTTTGAAAAGGCTGCTTTTAATTTATTTTCTCTGCCAAATCTCTGAAAACTGCATGAAGCAACGGATCTTGTATCTTCTCTTCTCGCCTCTCTGGTACTTTTAATTCTCAAACTGAGATTTTCAAATAAAAATAAAAAAACTTTTTTTTTTCGAATTGACACCCGATTTCGACGTTTCGTTGATTTCTAAACCATTTGGCATAAAAAAATAAAATAAAACTGCATTTCCAAACTCAAGTCCCATCTTAATTCGAAAATATTCCTTGTACCACAAAGACATTTTTTCAACATTACACCAGATCTCGACGCTTCATGGCATTTTTTCGATTGCGCTCAAATTTTGCATGGAGACTTATTTCGAGGTGCCAATACTGTTGAGGTGTATCCGATTTAAAATTTTAGGAAGACCATAAATATTGTCACTCTACCGTATATTAAGTGTACTCCTCAATTGACTCAAATGATCCTTAAATGGATGTCAAGCCAAAGATCTGAGCTTCCATTTAAAATCAAACATATTGAACTGGGCTTGACCGTATCCGATCTTCACCCGGATAAGTTTACCATTGTGAAATTTTGTCAAAAGCAAACATGAAGAACTAACGCGTTTTTATGCCCGCTCATAAAGTTGAGATCGATGGTGTAGTTATCGATTCGAACTTAGCATCCGTGGATCCTCTGATGGACGGGATTATCTGTTTCAATGACCCGCTTCGCTCACTGGAGCGAGGATTTTGAGTGACAATTGCACCGGATCTTCAAACTTCTGTTGGATAATCTTTTGGCGTGACTGCTTTACGTCTTCTTTGACAAGGATCGTCTGCATGATCGGTTGTTTATGCCACGCGTCATGCTTGCAGTATTGCACAAATTGCAAGCAAATGAGTCTTCGTAACAATTTTTTTTCTCTTTTGAAAGGCCGCTAAATATACCAGCAAGAAAAAGCTCCACCAAAAATCCGAAGCAAACATCACCTGGTCAATTCAGACAAAAAACAAAGAGTTTCCAACGCTTCCAGGAGCACCAAAAACCATGTGATATTTCAACCAGAGATTCAACTTAGTGCAGGATTGGTTAGACCTTGGTTGGAAACCGGCTACTATGTGATATTACGGAACTCCTCCCGGCATCGAGGAGACTTCAATTTTCATGGTACAGCATGGGGCTATCTTCTCGATGTTAATCGATCTAGCTTAATTTACGATCTGTAAAAAGGCGGCCAACTTTACTGGCCATGACCACATTTCCGTTCCCCTTGTTCATATGAAAGTGAGAAAGCGAGCGGAAAAAGTTTGCAATATTTTTCGCTATTTTTGTCGAAATTTGAAGTCTCAGTGATGCGCCTTTTTGCTGTCTGCTTTGGCTTTCTTTTTCAGTTGTAAGTAGGGGTTTGCCCACTACTCGGGTTCTTATATAAATCGGACCGTTCATTTCAGGTCGGCCTAGGTGCCTCTACAAGAATTTCGTATTTTCGTAACACCCACAAAAAAGGTAAACAAACAAATGAATTACTAAATTAACTTTTATTCACATCTCTTCTCTATGCACTCTCTGCCGCTTGTCGATCTGCTGCTGTTGGCGGGAAGACAGCGGTTTCGTCCGACCGGCCGGGACTACAACGGCCGAGTTCTCCCGGAATATCATTGGCTGCTCCGACAGCGGTCCTTGGCGTTTAGCTAGGGAGGTGAGCTTAACTCCTTTGTTGGAACCTCCCTAGCGACGTTGGCGAATTATCGCCGGATCGATCCTGGAAGTCACCGCAATGCACTTCCCAGGGGGAACCTTTGTCCTCCCTGCTTCGTTCTCCTTTGCGATTAACTGTGGAGGAGAGCTAGGCTCGTTCGAGCTTCCGATATCCGACGACACAACAGCACAAAACACTGAGCACCTGGACAACGGGCCGGCACTTTCGACGGGAATCTATCGTCGCACCCGCGCACTGAACTTTGTCACGGTGTGGTGGGAAACTCTCCCGAAAGAAAAACAAAAAACTGATCGGGGGTCTGTTCGATGACGTGGTCCGTCACTTTCTACTCTTTCACGATGGCCGCCTTTTTCACTCGACCAAACAACCGCAAAAAAACGCACCGCCGCATAGCTGTCATTGCTATGGTACAGCATTATCAGCAATCACTTTTGCAGCGAGAGGAGAGTGGTGACCTATCTAAACCCTTTGTTTCTTATATACAAACATAAAACAAATAATTACCACACCTATCTGAACGCACATTTTTGTATAGTTTCGCGTTTGTGAACGGTTTACAAACGCGAAACTATACAAAAATTTACAAACTGAATGTGAACGGTATCGAACAGCGGTGAGCATAACTTTAACGTAAACAATACACTCTACGGAGAGACTACGCACGAATAGATATATTTCCACCCAGTGCTAAATTGTTACCCTGGCGGGTTACACAGTTCGACTTTCAAACAATATTTTTGGTGTGTATCTGGGAAAGATACTCCTATCCTGACTAATTTCATGACTTAACCTCACTTATTTTAAAAAGCAGATAAAGCGATTAGCGCCCTCCTAAGGTTGGTACCTTTGGCGGGGCCAACCTGGCCAACCGCACGCTACGGCTCTGTATTTACTATTATTATATAACATAAATCAAAGTTCTCTTCGATGATGACTGCGCTGAATTCCTTGTCTCTATAATCCTAATTCCAACAACATGTTTTCATCAGACCCAGTGCACTACTATTGCACAACGCACAGATTGTTGTTCCCGCAAACAGTACATCACGTGCCAACCTCAAGAGGTCATCAACTAACAGCATCCCGTAGCTTACATTTCTCCCTTTGTTTTCCGTCTATTTGTCCAAGTGCTGGAATCCAACTCTGCCCTTGAAATGCTACGGAGATAGCGCTCAATTTCAAGGTACACTCGACTGTCGCAACCGAGAACCGAGCTCCTGGGAATGGATTGCACTTGGATAAAATCCTAGCAATGAGAGCGCGGGACTGGAAGCAAAAGCTTTCAAGTAGTTCCTATTTTCAGAAGAGCAGCACTGAAAGCAGTATAATCAAATCTCAATTCCTTGAATGGGGTCGGGTGTCTTTTTACCTTCGAATTCGAGTCCTTGGCAAAAGGCTTACCGGATTGAGGTGATTTGAATGCGTCGGATTGATTATTTACCAACGGGAATCAGCGAAATAATTTTATCCGAACCGAACAGAAGAGCAGATCACTTTGAATGGAACAAAGGGGAAAATCAAAAAAAAAAAATAGTGTGCTGAATGAAACTGAGTAAGTACACATGCACCGCACACAGACTGTAGCAGAACGTGAACTATATTTATGATCTCGCGAAGAAACTTTTTATTTGAATTTATTTTGCATAATACCCAAGTGTGTGCGCTGTGAAAAATATGGCGATGCTTTTCATACATTCACGGAACACAGCATGAATGTCCGTATTTTAGTTAACTTTTTTTTTATTCCGTTGCACTACACGGCAAAACTGCAATAATGCGAACCTACACCGTTTGATGATACAATTTTTTTCTGTTGCGATGCACGTTGGATGTTTGTGCACCGTGGGGGGAATAAAAACAGTTCAGTATGTTCGGATGCAAATTTAACTTCATTGGGAATCCGTCGTTCGCTCATCAGAAAGTTTGCTCATTTGGGAAATTTTCTACGGTGGCGGTCGTATATTTGTAACGGGTTTTTGCAGTTCCCATCCATCACTAGTCACACAGCATCATCATCAGGCAGTGCTTCTTTGAACTTCGCAGACAACGACGAGCACTTCCAGGTCCTTATTTTTTGTTCACGCCAGGTTTTCAAAGCTCCGCTAATGACATCACCGGAGAACTTTTCAACACGTTTTTCCGAAAATAGAATTTCTAATCACGAATCCAGCTCACGTTTCGGTGCGCCACTCGTCTAGGAGTTTGTTTGTAACATGACCGGGAGAATCAATGACACTCGGAAAAACAAACTGGATGGGGGGGGGGGGGATATGAGGTTGCTGCGAGGAACATTTGTCTTCGGCTTCCTTCGCCATTTTCCTGAGGATAGCTTTTTCGCTGTTTCCAAAATTGAACCCATAAATCATATCGCTTCGATAAGAAGTAGGTACTCTTTCGATAGGCTCGATTATTTCCGGGAAACTGATTTATTGGCAATATTGTGCTTCGTTCGAACTGGATGGGAATCCAGCTGTTCAAAAGGAATTCGGAGAATTCAATTTGAAAAGGTTGATGAATTTCTAGAAAGTTGACAACTCGGATGAAACATGGATGCTTAGAAATTGGATCCGGTGTGCAGGATAATCATTGATGTGCTGTTCCATTTTCAAAGGAAAAATTACTCGTAATTTCTCTGTTTCTCTCATTTTAGTTGCAATATTGAGATGGTTTTGACTTCCGATGCATCAAATCAAACTTGAACTAAAAAGTAATTTTAAATGTTTATAAAATTCCATGTACAATTTTGCAAAAACTTTAGTTTTCCCATTACACATCATACTCTTGCAAGAGATCAAGACATTATCTGGCTCGAACACCACATTAGCTCTTTTTTTTGGTCTACACAAGATGACTCTAGCTAGCCGCTAACCAGCTTCCTCATTCGGTTCCAAATCGAATTTTGATCACGTGCTGGCGCCAGCTGAGCGCGAGAACATCGCGTCAAACTTTATCCTGTACCGGTTGCCTTCCCATGTTGGTTCTGTCGAGTTTTCATCCATCTGAATGATGGGCTCCGGGCAAACTACATCCTGCTGCCAACCAACCAACGAACCACCCAACCGACCAACCAACCAACCAGCCACCAATCACTAGGCAGAGGCTCCTTCACAGCCATAGATCCTAGGAAAGATCCCAAAGATGGCGTAGTGTACACACGTACCCAGATACCGCAAAGCCCCCAGCCGAACTTGTTCTGCATAGTCTCTCCACCATGTGATGGAAAATTGGGGCGCCAGCAGCATTCAGTAATGCAACATTTTTCGCTTTTTTATTGAATTACCAACTTGGTCCTTTCAGTGCTGGAAACCTGCTGCTGCTGCTCTGGCGGTTCGCTGCTTTTACTTTACTTCCCATCTGCTCCGTGGGGTTGGCAGCTACACCGCCGCGTCATGTCCGCTGGGCTGAGAAGGGTGGGTGAGGAAAATTTGCTTTTCACTACCATCAGTTGTTTATTGATTCCATATTTTGCTCGTTATCCAGCTCGAGTGGTGGAAATAATTTTGCCTTTATTTATGGTAGCTCGATGACGATAAATAAAAATTGCTTCTCTTCTGGCATGAAAACGACCGATTTAGCATACACACACACACACTTACGGTTGGATACTGTGCAGTGGATGTATTTCAGAGATCAAAAGTAGTTTGTTTTTCCGGTGTCGGGCTGAAATACTGGGTTTAGCTCGCTTGAATACTTGTTAGATATGTGGTAAGCTTTTCCGGAACAAAATAAGCACTGGGGATCGGAAAACTTTCCACCGGCAACTGCCTCCAGTCCGAAAAGTTGTTCCTCCATCAAGTGGATGTTAAAATGTCACTTTTTTTTGTTTATCCAACGAAATTGTTAAAAAGGTTTAGCTCATTTGCGTAAAATTACCTCGGGAATATTTTCCGATACTTCCATTAGCGAAAGAAACAAATGAACCCCTTTTTAGAGAGGAAAAAAAGGACGATAATGAAATTAGAACGCATAACCCCATTTCAAGTCTTGGTAAGCCAACTGAATCCGTTATAATATAACTTTTTTCCTTTTCTTCTTCGACAGGTAAGGCAAACAATCAACCCACAACCAACGCAGCTCGTGAAGAGGGATGGCCCCTGACTGTCGCAGATAAAAAGTTTCGCGAATGTTGAAACAAGGTAGGGGGATTTCGGCTAAGCCGAGGGGCAGAATGAGAGAGAGGGGCGCTTGGTTATTTTAAAAATTGAGGTATTGAATTAAATTTTTTATTATGCAAGTACCGTTCCGAATACTGGATGCTTTTAAGAAATGAGAAACGCAAAATGTTTCCGGGGCTATCAATGACATGTTTGGTATCATCTACGCCAGTACCGTTTTTATCCAGGGGCACTGCCTTCAAACCAAGCTTGGTTTGATGAGACGAAGTTTAAATGCAAATCCCATAACAAATTTAGTTATAGGCTTTGTTTTATTTGTTTCATTTGGGAGCAGGGAAAAGCCCGGTGGCGCTGAAATCCTTTCAATCTCGCTCTCCAGCAGGCATAAAACCTCCTCAACTTTTGCACCAACAGATTACAAACATCCAAATGGTACATATAAAGGATTCACTATAACTAATACTACGAGTACAAAATTTACGCTTACAGATATTTATTATTATTGACATGAGAGGGTGTTATGGAACAATCGCTTTACAACATTTCGGGACAAGTGGAAATCAAAGGCATTAGAACAACGATTGAATAGACGAAGCATACTAGCAAATGGCTCATTATACCCATAATTGGTTCTGGCATTCTGTTCCCATCCATTGGCATTGGTATTCTTAAAAATGGATGACATCGGAGAAAGGTTGTATTGAAGTATTGAAGCCCATATATTGTAGGAGATTTGAGCAATCAATTTGTGATTCTAGCAGGTCAGCAATGAAAACAGCTTTAGAGACATCTTGTCGAACAGACAACAGGTCAAGATCGATAAGTTGATAGCGGACCTGGTAACTCGGGAGGTTTAGGGGATCTCTCCAAGGAAGTCGACAAAGAGCGAAACGAACAAATTTGCGTTGAATAGCTTCAGTGCGCTGGATATCGATATGGTAACATGGTACCCAAACAACCGCGCCATATTTATGCGTCGAACGAACCAGAGCACAGTGAAGTGCCTTTAAGCAGTATATATCGTCGAAGTTCTTCGAAATATGAAAAATAATTCTCTGTGATCCCTAAAATCCAGTTTAGAGTCCAGTAGAATTCTTAAGTCTTTTACGGATGACTTTCGCTTGAGAATGGTTTGCGAAATCGTGTAGTCATATTTAATTACCGTGCGTTTGCGGGAGAAAGAGATAACGGAACATTATGAAGGATTCAATACCCTAATTTGAAGGCTTTGTACCCTTCATGCGGAAATGTGGGTTTAAACAATTTTTTCCGCAGTGGAGATAAACCCAAACCTTCATAGTTTACTTAAACTTTTGTACACTTCTGTGTTTCCTTTCTGTATCAGAAACTCTCCTCTGCAATTGTCAATTCCGGCCGTGAATACCCAACTCCAAAGGTACCTTATCGCAAACCACTACCCACTCTAGTGTCGTTTTAGGATTTATCTTGGGAGATCGATTTACTCTTGGGTGATCTTATTCCCGGCTAAATTAAACCACTTAATTTAATTCAAATCGCGAATGATCTGATAAAAGGGTACTCGGCCGTAATTGAAATTATAAAGGTTAGAGCGAACAAGATTCGCGTTGTTTTATCTAAGCTGAAGCAAGCAAACGGAGTTGCTTGCGAGTAGCTCTGCACGTTGAAGTACCACGTATATGTACCTTCACGGAAAGTTAAGATTAACGGTGTTGTCATCGCGTCGAGTGTGACCGTCGAATACCTGCTGATTCGCGGAGTTGCCCGTTTTAAGGACATCTCGCCTCAGTCAGTTACGATGCGAGCAGATTGCTTTCGGTGTCGTCCGTAGATGCCATGGGGACTTTATCCCCATCAGACTCTTTCCCAGTCAATCTGCTCTACCTATCCATGTATATATTGACCATGAACCATGGGTCATGAACTGCCTTAAATGTAAATAGTGGATAAGATCTATAACCTTTCTTAGCATAAAGTATTAGTGTACTGTTTTAAATATATCTATATAATACCTATTTAGCAGAAATGCCTCAATTCTCAGTATAAACGATACAGTTATGTTCAAAATAATAGCAGTGGTTTTTTTTTGTTTCGATTATAGAAGTTTTAACCTTAAGTTCATTCGTCTCTTCGGGTTAGAAAAATCTCTTATGAAAAATGTCTAACCCTCTGTGCGGAGTCGGGACTCGAACCCAGGTGCGCTGCGTACAAGGCAATCGATTTACCAACTACGCTACGCCCACCCTCGATAGCAGTGGGTATTTCAAAATATAAAAACTGGAACAATTGCAAATGTATGCATTAATTCGAATGTACTTCTTAGTTAATACATGAAACTAGTTCAACCACACTTCAATATAGGTTTTATTTCGCAAAATTATTTTTTCAGTATTTTAAATTTCAGATATTTAAATCACTGCTCACAAAAATAGCAGAACGTTAGTTTAAAACAAGAAAATCATGATTTAAAGATATTCAGCGATCTGTTTGTTCTAAAACTTATTGCTACTCTTCAGTACTTTGTAGCATATCCGTTATTTTTAATTACTGCCTCGCATCGTTTCTGCATCGAGTCTACAAAGACTTGGCAACGTTAGACAGGAATTGCAGCCCACGAATCACGAACTACAGACCATAGCTCTTCTACATTTTTCGGCTTTGCTTCAGAAACAGCGTATTTCACATCTCCCTACAGATTTTCAATGGGATTAAGTCTGAAGATTGCACTGGCCACACCATAACCTCAATCTTCTTCTCCTGGAACCAAGCTTTAGCACGTTTGCTTGTAAGCTTTGGGTCATTGTCCTACTGGAACATCCATTTTAGGAGCATCTCCTCTTCGGCATATGGTAACATAGTTTCGTCGAGTATTTTGATGTATCCATGTTGATGCCTGGTATGCGATATATTGGACCTACGCCATAGTAAGAAAACCATCCCCACTCCATAATTTAAAACATGTCGTTTTGTCAATAACGGTACATTTCAAGGACTACGGGCATACAATTTGGCTTCCAGCAACCTTCGCCTGACAATAACAGGGCTAACATTTAAGTTCAAGTCATCCTTCATTTTTATAGACGTCGTCATTGGATCATTCCGTGCCAGATAATAATCTTTCGGTCGATCCTCCGGGAGGTACAACGCTTCCTGCCTCGATTCTCAGTTTTGGGAGTCCATTTTATAGCATTTCTTACCATTTTGGCGGAGCATCCCATAATTTCCTGGGTCTCTCTGTACGTTTTACCTTGTTTTATCAAGGTTTTTTCAGTTTTCGCTGCTCATCGGAACAATGTTTACCACGACCCATTTTTCTGCAATATACCAAAAAGGTGGAAGATAAAAATTAAGCAGCTACTAGCACTGCAAGGGAAGCACCAATCTTTATGAAAATATACTTTTCGTATTTCGTGATCTCACCGTTTTAAAGGAAAAATGGTGTTGAAACCCTACATGCACTAGAAAAAAGTTGGGCATGAAAGGGTTAAAAAATGCTAACCACTGCTATTATTTTGAACGGCCTCAAGTGCAGGGTGGCCAGATAGAATTCCTTAATATCGGCAAGGTCAGTAAAAGTTTACCAGAAGGCCGGGTTGTTGTCCCAAAAATGTAGTGTTGACATAGAATTGTAAAATACTGAAACACAGATCTCAAACCAAATCCAACCCAAAAATGAATGTTGAGTAGGATGTGTCCAAAATCAATAAAAATCGGTAGTTTTCGGTAGGGATAGCAAAATATCGGTAGTTTTCCTTCGGGCGTCTGTGAATCGGTAGGGAAGACCAAAATCGGTAGGACTACCGATGATTCGGTAGGTCTGGCCACCCTGCCCAAGTGAACACTTAGGTTTGTTGTAAAATATACACAGAATGAAATCAAAGCGGAACAAATAAATTTCTATTCTGATGGGGGATGTCACCACTACATACTGCTACGCTTGGTTTGCAAAACAGCTAACACACACATGAATAATACATGTAGCATTCACGGTTGATTCAGCGCTGCTATTTTTAGAACACAACTGTCATCTATTCTCACTGCCACAATCCACTTTAGCATATTTAAGGGTCTGTCTGAAAAAAATTAGCATATTGAAGGGTCTGTCTGATCCCGTAGTGAGACGTTTGTGAAATTTGTTCAAAAGGTTTCTTATGTATAACTTGACTGAAGACAAATGAGGGTGATTGCTATCCATAAATAAATAAATAAATAGATAAATAAATAAATGAACCGAGAAAATCAGCCTCCGACCACAGTTCGTATTGGCCAATTGTTCCTGTATCCGGAAATTGATGAAGAAAATAATCTTATGACGTCTCGATAATTGGGTTGAGGCAAATGACTTTGTTTTTTTTATTTAATCTAAATATTTATTTGAAACGGCTCAATGCGTTAGCACAACTGAGCCCAAGTAACAATTTTAGTTTTATCATAAACTTAACGCAGTTATTAAAGCTTTAACAATAAAGCCGTTAACAAGACTAGAATGTTCAGAGTACCTCTTCAGGAGTCTGTTAAAACCATTACTAGTGCAGGTGGGCCCATTCTATAAACGCGTTTCAGTCTATTTTTATAAATGCCTATTGGTTTTAATGCACCATACCGTACGATGTCCTAGAGATCTGGATAAAACCATTTTTAAAACTCTGGAGCAACCTGAAATGTGTTGTACCCGCCATAAAACAGTTTTATGTGAATATCTAGTAGGTTAAATAAGTTATATCTTTATTCTTTTTCCTCTGCAAAATTGCCGGTTCGATTTATAAAATAACTTGACAAAACTCAATACGTACCAATGTTATAAATATTTATCGAGTGGAAAACTAAAATCGAAAATGAAAAATTATGGGTTCAATGCTCCTGTTAACATGCGGATCAATATTTATGGCGAATATCAATTGGATAGGTCGAAAAAATATAACGCGCCGTTGAATTAATTGAAAATATTAATATAAATAAAATATATAAAAAATGTATGTTAGTACTATATATCACCCCGAACCCCAAAACACATGGATCAGTTAAAAATGCTCTGAGCATCTTAAAACATTTTTTCTAGCAATGTTTAGTAAAATAATTTTAGGAATTTCTGCATTTTAATTGTGAAAAAAATGCAATTCAAACATGGTCTCTACGATTTCATTGCATTATGGAACACATAAAGCATTTAAAACCTTTAACTCCACAAAAGTGCTTTCTAAAGATGATATCACTTTAATACTACCCGTTAAAAACATACCCACAGTCCATTAGGCTCAATAGAAAGCCTATAACTCTGACTGATAGCTAACTAGTTTTATGACAGCACTGTCTCAGAGTAACAGCCATTTTGTGTGAACGATAGTTTGACAGATCGTAACAAACTTAAAAAAAACAGTACTCTCTAGCAAGGTATATTTCACCTAGAATCTTACGGTTGTAGTTTGATAAACGACTGTTTAATATCCCTAAGAAATTGCTATAAATTAAGTGAAATTGCCTACGGTCAAAGATCAGCAATAAACTATATATTTTAAGCGTGTTTTATAATATTTCCAGAGAGTAATCTCCCACTGAAAAATCGATTTATCGGACATTTTCATTTTCAGTTTTGGTAGAAATTTGATTGCATTTGAGGAATTTTGAGCAGATTCGTTTTAACCATCTTTTTAAAACCACCAAATTTATTAATGTCTCAATGTAGCAATTTAAAAGCACTAAAGGTTTTGCATAAAACCATGCAGTTTTTTCTAACGCAAAATAATTATATCGTACACTACTGGCACTGCTTAATAAATACCTTCTTATTGCTGTCTTGTATTGAGGTTTTACTATGATCTCAAAGGCTCTCTTAAAATTTGTTTAGAACCTTGCAGCACAAATAAAATATCAACTTTATTTTTAGGCTGAAGAAAGTACTGAAAACTGCTTCAAAACACCTGGTAAACTTAATCTTATCGGGTATATTCAGCACCCTAATAAAGCCATAAGGTATATGTGCTGCTGTTATAAAACTTCTATAAAACTTAAATAAGATTTAGAGGACTTGAAAATGTTACTTGGGAGCCGTGGGTCTTTTAATTTTTTTACAATAAGTATCAGAATATATTGGCTCAAATGGCACGAGATCCCTTTCCTTGACGGTGAAACCGCTTGAAGGTCATTCAGTCTGCCTTCTCTCGCGTTATCGTTCCCGTCCATGTCATCATCGGTACTGTTTTCTTGTTGTTCACGATCAGAGGGTCTTATTTGTTTCTTGTTCTTGCGGGTCGCTGTTATAAATCCGTCTTCATCGGTATTTGCTTCTTCATTGGCGATGCTAGTTGTTGGTTTGGGAGCGTTTGTTAAGGTCGTTGTACCTGCATTATTGGTTAATTGGATCGTTATTTTTGGTTTATCTAAAGGTGTCGGTGGCTGCTTGTTAGAGTTGGCTGTAGTAGATGAGAAATGAATTTGTTATCAGATCGTCAACTTGGCTTTCGCAAACACAAAGGGACGAACGATTGTCTTGCGCTACTTTCATCAGAAATTCAAGTGGCATACACGCGCAAAGGACAAATTGCATCTGTTTTGTTAATCATTAAAAAAGCTTTCGATTCTATATAAAATGATGTTCACTCGGATACACTTCACCAACAAGGCCTTGCATCAGTTCTAAACAACTATTTGTGCTTCATGTATATAGAATCTTATTTCCAGTCTTAAGATGTAAGATGTATTTTTTTTCTCTTTTATAAAAAAAAATATTTCAACATTCAACATCCTATTTTTAAGATAACCAAAATGTAAAAACAAAAGAATTTGGCACCGCCAAGCTACCGCATTTTTGCATATTAAATCAACGAAATGAATAAAAAAAACTATTTGTACTGTTGGTTGTCTCATGGCGATTCGACAACTTTTCGAATAAGCTACATGGATCTTCCACAAGGTTCATGTTTAAGCCCTCTTCTGTACGATTCCTACGACAATGACATTGACGTATGCCTTACCAACTCATGCACGCTAAGACAACTTACAGATGATGGCGCGATTTCTGCCACAGAACCCAGAGCAATAGATTTGCAAAGACCGTTACAAAGTTCAGACCGTTGTACCTTGAGCAATTCGTTCATATCGGCTGAATAGCTGGGTATCGAGTTCTCCGCGGAGAAAACCGAGCTAGTCTTGTTATTCTAAGACGCGTGATCCAGTTCAATTTCAGTGTCTGCTAACGGGTAAAATGATTGTCTTCTTCTTTGTAAATTTTAGTATCTTGGGATCTAGTTCGACCCTAAAGGAACTTGGGGAGGACACATTAGGTATCTGATGACTACATTCCAACAAAGGATTAATTTTATTCATACAATAACTGGATCTTGGTGGGGTGCTGGTAACGTTATTTGATACAATCTAATCAGGTTGTATCAAATAACGTTACAATCAATGATCGAATACAGGTGTTTCAGCTTCCGTTCCGCCGCGACTTATATGATCAAATTGGAACGTTATTTGCGTATTGCCTTAGGCCGATGACATGCTTACGCGATTTGCGATGTGGTAGCGGTAAGCGAAGCGAATGCGTTTGACCTATCTCTTTGGTGTGTGCATGTAGAACGCGTAATACTGTCATAGTAAAAGCGGGGCGAACGCGGCAAAACACTATGACGCGTCCGCAAACGCTTCGCTTTCCGCTTCAGCTTGTCATCGGCCTTAGGTTGCAGACATTCGACTCACACGGTGCGACTTGAAGCGCTAGCTGGTATACTTCCGAGAAAAAGACCAGTTCTGGGATCTCTCTTCTTATCAGCTGCTCTGATGTGAAATCCGTTTGGTTATTGGAAATTTTGAAAGGCTTGTTGAGTTTCGATCGCCAACCAGATTTTCGACAGCGTACTTCAATCACATGGCGCCAGATATCAAATCCTTCTACATACGCTTCCATCCGTGTCAATCCCCGAGATACTTCCAATCTCGCTATGTTATTCGACGCGTCCATGCAAGAAGAGTAGCATGGAATCCCGGATTGTCCACGTTCGCGGGAGATCTGAAAAAGGTTTACAAAAAAATATAAATACTGCAACACAAATTTTATTCGCTGACGGTTGTCTCGTCAAAGAACGACATTCCATTATCCCTAAGGTATCGACGAAAGCATGGATGTAGGTCGCGTATTCATTCGCGTGGTATACAGGTTCCCCGATGCAATAACACGATTTTAACAGAATGCAGTTTTCGTAGTAAGGTATGTTATAAATCTGTTCTCATTAGTAGTTAAAATAACAGAAAAATATAATAATTAACAGCGCAAGATATTGATTTGAAATACTTTTGTAATGTGATTCTGGTCGGGTCATGTCCAATCACTTTCGTATTGGGCTTACTAAGAGTTGCGTTTGTGGCGGTTATCAAGACATCGAGCACATTGTTTGGTCGTCTGCGGATTTCATCGTGCTAGGTCCCCTTTAGAAGATTCCCTACGGAATGAGGAAGACCATTCTCTGGCTTTTGTCTCAGACTCTATGCTGTTCCGATATTGAAATATGCTGATATTAAAAATGATGACATCCGGACACATACCAATACATGAAGACCGGTTCAGGGGATTCCAAAAGACCACAAAGTAATCGTCACAAAAAAGATTCTCTACAAATCTGGTAAAATCCATGCTCTGGTGCAGCCAGAGAGCTGCATCATGAAATGTTCAGGGGTCAATAATTCACGGTTGGATATTTTTATTATAGCCAACCAATTTTTGGAACGAATTTCCAAAAAAAAGTACCGACTCACGGCGATCCCAAACTGTTGAAGGGCGGTTATAAATGTTTCTAGTTTTCGCCTACAATTTTGTGCTTAGGTAGCTTCAGTAAAATTTCATGCAATTTTGCTGCTCTTTATTTGGAATAGGTAGCTTAGTTTTTGTTAAGGGGGATGTTTCATTGTTTAAAAAAAATATATTTTTTCAGTCATTCTATATATTTACTTCTTTACGATATATTTATTGAGGTCTTAACCTTTTCAAAAATGCAGTCAATTTATAAAATTAAAGAACAAAAGAAATAATCGAGTATTATTTCTGTCAGCTATCCTGGGCACACTGCCTTCCATTTTATGTGTTAATTTTCTTTTGTGATGGTGAGGAATAGTCAGGTTTACCGTCTGCCGCTTTCTGACAATGTTTGCTTGCTCCCTCGCTTGTGTTTGTGTCCATGTTGTCATCACTAGAACTTTGATTTTCGCTGTTGCATTTTTAGTACTCTTTCGGATTTCGTTTGACTTATATTGCCGTCTTCTTTCTTTGTTTATTTCTTCCCTAGGTATGCTAACTATTGGGATGGAAATACCTTGGAATATTGTTTGTCCGGTATGTATTTTTTGGTCGACTGTCTGTGGTGTAGCAGATGCCGAAGTCTGTTGGATGGTGTTGGTTATAGTAGATGAGATGGTTTCGTTGTATAAAATAGAGTAATCGAACAATTAGGTTTTATAACATGATGCATGCAAAAACTTCTACGCCCTTTTATAAAAAATTCTCTTGAGTTAAAATGATTTCATTGACTGTGGAAAATATTAAGTTTTCCATACCGTTGAAATGTATAAAGTTTCATCGGAATCGAAGATGGTCACGGTTTTCTAGATTTCTTGTACTGAAACATTTCCAAAGTCACCCCACTGCCAAAAAGCAACAATTTTGAGATGACTACTTTTAACTAGTTTTTCGCAGTGCTAAACCACTGCGCGACGGTTAAGAGCGCTTTGCCTATAGTCAATAACATTAATTTATTGCGTAAGCCATACCCATATTCTATTCGTTGCTAACAAGTCGTCAAAAATTCGATTTTTTAGCAAATATGTAATACTCACATTTTGTTCCTACCCGATATGCTAGGAAAGATGTATACATTTTTTCAGTAGCGAATCGCATATAGGTGAGGTTAATGAGACGATTAATTTTTTGGACATGAAGTCAAAATTTCTCAAACGGGCCAGCAAAATTAAGTTAAATTACAATTTCGATGGAATATTTATTTCTTTTTTGGTAGTATATGGTATTGAGAAATCAAATCCATATGGACCCCGCGATGCTTTTTTGGTCATAACATTGATATTTGAAGTGTTTAACTCAAAAAATACCACCATAACAATTTTTTTCAAACTAAACAGCATAAGTAACAAATTAGTCGCTAGTTTTTCTGATCCAAAAAGATATATTTTGCTTTTTTTCACAATTGTTTATAAAAAATGGAAATAGGTGGATTTGACCGCTAGTTTGGTCGAAAGAAACCACACACAACTTTTTTATATATTTGTTTCCCTACATCCAAAAGTGATTGAAAAATGTTCAATTCTATAAATTCCAATAGTTCGAAAACTTGAAAAATACCATATTTAGGAATTTTTTGTGGTATCCAACGATGAAAACAGATCGAAATGGTGAGTTACACGAACGAAACTATGTGAAAAAAAATCCCGCCAAAGGCAGGTTTCGAAGCTGCAACCCTTGAGACTCCGGTGCAATTCTCAAACCCTTATACTATAACTGGACTATAATTACGTCCCAGGAAGAACACATGGTTATCGCATTGGCGACAGTGATCGTACCAGTTATTTCACGCCGATCGTCGTCGCGCATAGATTTCGAACAGCGGATTGAAGGCGTAAACAGTGTGCGTTGCTGCGATCCCGCATGGATTAATAAGGCTCTTGCAGCTTTTATCGCATTACAAAAAGACAATGAATGGAAGCACGGCAATCAAGCATGGTAAACATTTATTCCGCCCATAGCTTTAAATTAAAAGCAATGTGATATACATAAATCTATTGCAATTAATGCATGCAACATTTATTAATTTTTGGAATTCCTTGAAAATGTCTCATTGCGTTGACTCCAAAGATATTGGCTGAATAAGCAAAAATCTTAATTTCTTCGAATTTCTTAGAGCTGTCGGAAACAAAACAAACAAAATCCTTTTCTATGGCTAGCAAACGAGAATTTAAAGAATATGTTTGAACATTTTCAAAGCCGAATATGAAATCCAACGATCATAGACTTGCAGAAAAAGCCAAAAGTAACTTCTCTTCTTAATTGTCGGGACAAACCCACTTGAGGTGCTTTTTGTCGAACTACAGCTCGACTGGTCTTCATGTGCCTCTCGGTCCTGTAGAAGCTTCTCTGGGGCCCTACTAAGTTAGTTCCCCACATGCTAACATGCTGAGCGTTTTGTAAGACTCTGATAATGTAAGCTCCATAATGGGAACTCATTTAATGTGACCTACATCGGCAGGTTTCTTTCATCGAACACTTCAATGCAGTAACTGATAAAGCCTATACAGTACTAGGACTCATCAAACGAAACACCCAAGATTTCAAGGACGTCTACTGCCTGAAGGCACTGTACATCAGTCTGGTAAGCAGTATGGATGAGTTATCGTTTGGGCCCCGTATCACACCGTACATATTAATCGCATAGAACGGGTTCAAAAGAGCTTCGTCCGGTATGCCCTTCGACGGCTTCCCTCGCGAAATCGATTGGAACTACCACCGTATGAGGTTCGTTGTGCTCTTATCAACCTGCCTACGATATGAAACAGGAGAGTTTTTCTGCAGCGACTTTTTGTGTTCGATCTTCTCGCTGACAACATTGACTGCCCTCTGCTTCTCGGACTGGTGGTATCCAACTCTGCTTCTCGCTAAGCTAGACTTCAACGTTCCCGTTAGGTCTCTGTGGAGAATGGACTTCTTTCGGCACTCTACTCATCGCGCGCAGTACGGCCAGAATAACCCGGTAGATGTTTGCTGTCAGCTCTTCAATAGCGTTTTTCATCATTTTGACTTTCTTTTAAGTAGAGAAATGTTCAAATTGAAAATAGGTTTAAGTTAGTATAGTATTTCAGTCTGTACGAAAATTATTCATTCGAAGACAATATATATCATCATTTATAATAGTAACTCAGAAGACTTTGCGCAAAAAAAAATTTAATGTCGGTATGAGCAGCTAGATAGCAACATAGACCATGAATAAAGATGATATCACTGAAACCAAAGTGACTACATAACCGCCGCTGGATCTCCACGCGTACTGCCAAATTGCTCATAAATCTCACATCTTATAAGCCAAAATAAACCGCAAAACAGCACAAAAATATATCGACCAATTCAATTGCCAAAAAAACACACGTTCCGCTAACAATAGCAAACACCCGTTGATTTTCCGGTTTTCTTTTTTATTGAACCACCATTGTTCGCGGCGAATATCCGTATACAGTACACCAGAAGCCACCAGCAAAAAAAACTCCAAACCTCAACCGAAACAGACTCCCGGCCGTCACGAGTTTCGCATTCATGTTCGCTCATATCATATGTTTCGTTCCGGTCAACTTCTTTCACTCTAGAACACTCGCCGGCGCGATTCCGGGGCGCACCATCGTCATCCGCAGCGGATCCACTAAAATTTATGAGCATCAGTCTGCCACCAGTAAAGTAGGTACCTACCACCATTCGAGTCGTGATGCAAGCGGAGCCAATCCATTCGAATAGCCTTCATATATGTTGGGGTACTTCTTCCGACGGACGTTTTTATTCTGATCCTGCTGCTGCTGCCATCTTTCGGTCCCTCAGCAATTTATGGTGAGCGGGGTAGTGGTAGCTCTCGATAGAGTTCGATACGACACGAGACAGATGCCTTTTGCGAGTACCCACCTACCTATCTACCTGTCTGTCTGGTGTGGATTGACAACGGGTGCGTTTTTGTGTTAATCCAACTAGACGCGCGAACGGATCTTTCTGGGTATTCAACGATACGAATGGATCAAAAAAAGTTTTCTTAACACCGATTCTGCTAGTTCATTGAAATCATTTTTGGAATTTAGTTTTATTTTTTCAAATGATACCAAACCCGATCCTTCAAGATGAGGAATTCTTATGGAGTTTTCACACTCAGATAAGCTAATGCTGAATAGATTTGAACCCAGTTGACTGGGAACGGTTAAATAACATTTTAGTAGTTTTCTTTGTCGAGAAAGATAACAAAATCCTAAGAGACACCCCCGGACCAAGTCCGACTTTATTCATTCTGTTCTGGGCGTTGAAAAAGGACTAGCATCCGGTTAGTTTCATAGAATTTGAAGAGTGCGATAATAAATTTTTTTGGTTCGTTTGGTTTATGTTTGGAGCTCCTGAAGGAAGCGTATAAGTGGGGTGGGTGACTTCGAGGTAGTGGGCAGTAGATTCAATTGTTTGCTACGAATAGTATCATTCTAATTTGCGCTCACAGAGAACGTGGTTGAATTTTCAATTAGATGTGTGGTAATTGAACAAAAGCACACAGTTATGCAATCGTAACCATGGATTCTAAAGAATAGTTTTAATAGACAATCTCTATGGTCAAATCGATCATTTTTCACAATGAAACTATTGCTTTCAAATAGCAGTTTTGAGCATAATGCTTGATCCAATAAATTCGCCTACTGTTTATTTATGTCCTCAGGAGAGCTCTTGCATGGCAGTACTTCATGCTTCCCCAGCACATGATCTGCATATATGAAACTCACACAGCAGTTATACCTTATCAGCCCCGGTCGAAACACTTTCATCGCTCCGGGGTTCGGTTTCGGAAAAATAGAACCTACCGCTTCTGGAATCAGCAGTAGCAAGGAACAGTCGAAAATTGGACTTTTGCTTCTTATTTATGCATCACGAAGAGGGCCTTATCCGGATGTTGCTGCTAGTCGGGTATAGCTTCTTGAACCCCGTGCCCATGGGAGAGAAACAACAATCTTTGCTGGCCTTGTTTCCATATTAACAATAAATGAATCCCAAAAGCTTTGATATCACCCCTTAACCGAAAGTCGGTCTATTTTTGGTATCTTGCTTCTGCTTATTTTGAGCGCCAAATTAAGGGGAGACGGAAAAGCAATTCCGTCTTTGCTAGGTGATAAACTACTGGGCGAGCGGTGTTGGGTGATGAAAGCGGAGGCAGCTAGAAATGAGCTTTTACCCATTTGCTAATATCAAGGGGTGGTGGCCCCTGTTTATACTCAAAAGCGATTCATTGGGACAGGGAGGAGGGCACATTTTCCTAATAAAATATATCTTATTCTTGGTTTAAGGTTATGATGTACAGTACATCTAATTTTTCAATTAACCGGATACTGGAACTTCGGCAGTTGTAGGCATGGGAGTTTTTTAATTTAGTTATTTAGTGATATTTAGTTATTTATTTATCATCGGACAATGTATTCTAAATGGAAAAAGTCCGTTTAAGTTGGCTCCTACCAGGCGCCACCCTCAAATGGGCGTTAAAAACCACTATCTTTTTGTAAGGTTAGATGTACAAAATCAAGTAAAATTACATATCAGCTGTCTTATTACTAATACACATAATATTCACAGTAAACGCAATTTTCTTATTTTGCTTGCGAATATTTTCGAGGAGTTACCAAACTCAAAGCCATCCTCAGCACGAGATAAGGTTCGAATCACTAAAGACAGTGATGCATGGAATTCAAAATATGTCCGATGGAATCTCGGCAATAATAATGATGTGTCTCGTGTTCTCCTCGCTACTCGGAAATCTAAGCGGAACAGCAATTCAGGCCCATCACATTCTCGGTTTAAAATTTTCATCAAGGTAGTAGCTTGCTGCATACTACGACGGCATTCCAAGGTATCCAAGTTGAGCAGCTGGCAACGATTACGATACAGTGGTAAATTTAGTGGGTCTCGCCAAGTCACATTCTTAAGATCTAAGAGTATGAACCTTTTCTGTACTCTTTCCAATTTTAAACAACAAGTTAGGTGATGAGGATTCTAAACCGACAAGATGAACTCTAGTATTGGTCTGACCAATGTGCAGTATAGAGATTTTAGACAGTACGGATCCGTAAAATACCGCGAAATTTTCGAAATGAATCCCAACTGCCGATTTGCTTTCGCAATTATATTGGTCATATAAGAATTGAAGGACAGTTTGTGGTCAAGAATTACACCCAAGTCACAGACTTCATTGACTCTGTGCAGCGCAACTCCATCGATATTGTAATCGAAAATTAAAGGATCTTTCTTGCTATGAAATGTCATCACGGAGCATTTTGCAGTATTTCGACACCATTTCACAAAGCGATCCTATAGTGCTTGCAGTTGGCGGTAGTCCTCGATTGGCTGGATGACTAAGTACAGCTTAAGATCGTCGGAAAATATGAGTCGGCACCCGAAACCTAACACTACTGCACATCATTAAAAAACAGTGAGAAAAGCAGTGGGCCCAGATTACTGCCCTGCGGTACACCTTATCTATTGGTAAATGTAGCCGATATACAAGAGTCGAGTTTCACACAAAGCGTTTTGTGCGTAAGATAGGGGCGTAGTTATGACGTAAGCTTGTCGGACGCTCCTAACTTGTACAACTTTCTGAGAGAAATCTCGTGGTCGATTCGGTCAAAAGCTGCTTTCAAATCCGTGTTTATAGTGTCCACTTGTGTTTTCTTCTCCATGCAATTGATGCAAGTCGACGTAAATTCAAGCAGGTACGTTAAAACGGATCGCCCAGGCATGAAGCCATCTTGGTCTGGTGAGATATAACTTGCAGTACGGCTGAGAATGAATTGATTGACAACAATTTCATACAACTTTGATCCACCTGAAAGATTCGTTATTCCGCAGTACAGCTTGATATTTAGCTTATCTCCGACTTTGAACATCGGAAACATGGAGGATTGCTTCCAAACGTCGGGGAACTTAACCTGGTCAAATGATTGGTTGAAGATGCTTCAAGACAAAGGTTCATCTAAAGTAACTGCACAGCGACAGTAGACAGCAGCTGGAATCCCATCCGGTCCAGGGGAAAAGAGCTTTTTAGCTTTCTTGCATCGCTGTTTCCTAGATGCGTTGACCAATCCAGATGGAGCAAATAGTCACACAGCTCGGAAATATCAATCCTGCGATAATTCAGCATTTCCAGTGGGTTAGCTGGAACAACTACCGGCATAGCCGGGTAACTAGGCGATTGCATCATGATAACTAGCAGTGGGTGGTACGTGTCTACGGGCAGAAGAGGGACAATGACTTCTGGACCAAGATGTTGTGGTTCATCTAGCAGAAAATTAAGTCAAGGACCCGTCCGATCTGATTGGTATGTACGTTAAACTGGTTAAGATTTAAAAAATCCATTCCCTCCATAAAGGCGGAACTTGTAGGCGGTAACTAGGCAGCATTTTCGACTTGAAGGATGTTGTCATGTGGTGATAACCAACTCAAGCGTGGTTGATTGTAATCTCCGTAAACCAAGACAGTGTCCTCAATTGATCCCTTGTCACAAAGCTCATGCACTGATGCAATGTGTGACTCAATAATACAAACATCAGACTACTGTTATCTGGAGAAATTTATATTGCACAAAGAAGAAGCTTTCGCCCATTGATGGATGCCGATACACAAACTTGTTCCAAATTAATCCCATGGGTTGTTTACACGTGAACAGGAATGCTGCAGTGCAACAGCGATCAGAACACCTCCAAAGGTGGATTTTGCACTGTTGTTTTCGTTCCTATCACAAAGAAATACATTATAGGAACTGCCGAAGAGACTCGATCACATCTTCAGGACCAGTTTCTGTCATAATAATGACATTGAAGTTGCAATCACGTACAGCAAATAAAGCAGCATCAATTTTAGTTTGCAAACCGCGTACGTTCTGGTAATAAATCCAGTAGCACTGAATCGAATTCCGGACTATCTCTTCAAGGTTCTGAAAAGTTACTTCCAGAGCCGAGAACTGATCTACGAGACAAACATGAGGCAGAGGATTAGGGTCACGGCGAGAGTACCCCAGGGCTCCGTACTTGGCCCAACGCTCTGGAATATAATGTACAACGGAGTGTTAACACTAGAACTACCCAGGGGCGTTGAGATCGTTGGCTTTACAGATGAAGTTGTCCTGACGATAACCGGCGAAACCCTTGAGGGGGTGGCCATGTTGACGGTAGAGACAATAGGCATCGTGGAAACCTGGATGGCTGACGTCAAGTTGCAGCTGGCTCACCATAAGATCGAGGTTGCTGGTCAGAAACCGTCAAAAAATTCAGTGTGTCGTGATCAGCAATCTATCCCATCGATGCATGCCCTGAAGCACCTGGGTGTGATGGTTAAATTACAACACTTATGTCGACTATGTACGTGAAAAGGCTGCGAGAAATAACGGAGGAACAAGAGACAGCACGAGATTTTTCCTGGCGGGTGTCTCATCCTCAATACTGAGGTGTGGCGTACCGGCCTAGGCTGTTGCGCTGAACTCAAAGCGGAACCGGAAGAAGTTGACAAGCACGTTTCGTCTAACACCTGCTCGTGTCGCGAATGCGTATAGAACGATATCGTCGGAGACGGTATACATAATTGCCGGAATGATTCCCATCTGCATCATTCTGACTGAGGACGAGGAATTCTACCAGCGGGGAAATGCACTTGATGCAAGCAGACTGGTCCGAGCGGATTCGTTGGACAAGTGCCAGCAGAAGTGCGACAACACGGAGAAAGGAAGGTAGACCCACCGACTCATCCCAAATGTGTCTACATAGGAAGCATGGAGAGTTGAACTTCCATTTGACACAGCTTTTGTCCGGGCACGGATGCTTCTGGAACTACCTGCATCGGTTTAGACATGCTTCGTCCTCCCTTTTCCCGGAGTGTGTGAACGTGCAAGAGATACAGGAACACGTGATCTTCGAATTCCCTAGGTTCGAAGAAGTCTGAATCGGTATGCCTAATGTGACAGTGGGCAATATCTTTGAAGAGATGTGCCACGACGAGCATATCTGGGACACTGTCAACAGAGTGGTTACTAGCATACTCTCCGAGCTGCAGAGGAAGTGGAGAAGGGACCAATAAAAAAAGGCTAGAAAGCAGCCGTGAAACCACAAATCTGGTTTTGGGAGAAATTCCGCCGCCGGAGAACTCCCCGGTGGTGTATATTGGGTCCACCGCTGGGGATTAGTCGAGTAGTACACGACGTAGCACCGGGTTCGGATCGGCAGGGCGTCAATGAACCGGACGTCCGGCTTCACTGGAATCGCCGGACCGACCTCGACACCCTACCTGGTAGCTCGTGAGTAGGCTAGATCCAACGCCGGGGATTAGAACGAGTAGACCGCGTCAAATAGCTAGCAGCGGGTGGTTGGAGCGCCAATGAACAGGAAGCTACGCTCCACCCGGAATCGCTGGATGGACCTACTGGCTGTCCCGTTGAGTAGGATAGATCCACTGCCAGGGACTAGACAGAATAGATCGGCACTAAACGGCGAGCTAGATGGCTCACGGAAACGAACATGGGTATCGGGAGCAATCTACCGCCAGGGAATTCACGGTAGGGTAGATTCGGCTCCGCGGACTACCTGACGGAATCGTGACAAAAATGAGAGCTAATTGGCTCTCGAAACAAAAACCAGTACAGAGAGAAATTCCGTTGCCGGGTTGATCTCCATAAAGCTGGCAGCTAAACAGCTCAGAGAAACGGGAAACGGTGTCGGGGAAAATTCCTCCGTCAGGAAACTCTCGGTCGGAGTAGAGTGAGTTCACCGTCGGAGACTATCCAGGTAGATCGTGATAAGGTCGGGAGCTGAATGACTCACGAAAACATGAGCTAAATGGCTCAAGGAATCAGTACCTAAACGGATCACGGGACGAGAGCTAAACGGCGACGTAATAGATGGAACCATAGCTCAAAGGTCGGCCCATTCCATGAACCAAGAGATATTCCGAGATAAAGCAGAAGAAAAGGGTGCGACGAAAACACAAAAAGACCCCTCCCCCGAAGTAATACCTTGGCGTAGTTCTCTGGGGAAGAAGGGATATGCAGCGTAGAAAGTAAGTAGTGTTTTAGTGGTTTGCCACGAACGTGAGTCGTGAGTCGTGAGTCCTACGCAGTTCCAATACAGTACACGCCAGGCTTTTGTAGCCTTTAAACCTTACTATAAAAAAAACATCAGCTAGTAGTGAGGATGTGGACCCACGGTTTTGTTGTATCTTGATACGGATGGTTTCTACACGCCGTAAGACCGGTGGGCTCGCTGGGTTTCGTAATTCTTTCGCATTGGTTGCAGCTCGGGAGGCCGATGGTCGGTATAGTAGTGTTAATAGGTCGTGGGAAATCTCTCCTACACCCGGTCCGAGTGAGATGGAGGGCCCGTGGGATTGCACGAGTTAGATCGATGTTCGTGTTCTAGATACGTTCGAGGAGCTTCGCATCTCTTAAAAAGGAGATTAGAGTTTCTTCGCGCACTGGATCGTGTGCTAGGATATCCGTGATGGAGAGTGGCAGCCGGTGGAGGATATGGAGGTTGGTGCAGTTCAGATAAAAGGTGTTCCACAGTAAGCCTTGTTTGGCATATTGGGCACACTGGTGATTGTGTGTTCGTGAGTGATGTTAGTGTGACCAGTTCGCAATCGGAAGAGGGCTCCCTGCTCGAGTCTTTTAGGGCGGTTAATCATGCCAGCTCCCCTTTAACCTCCTGGAGGTGACCGTATTGCTTCCTCCAGTCAGTGGGTGGTGAAATGTTCTCTTGTTTTATTCCGAAATTCCGCGACTATATCCGAGGAGGGTACCAATTTGGTAAGCAGTTTCACGGTAAGTCTCTCTTGCGCTGCCAGTGCACAGGCTTCTTCATTTCCGCTGATCCCATAATGACCTGGAAGTCAATAAATTGTAATCAGCGAATTGCAGTAGATCTCGATTGCCTGTATTTACGAGTGACGGAATGTACCAGTTTCCAGGGCGGTGATTACCGACAGGGAGTCGGATAATATGACGTTTGGGATACTATCTGTGCAGCTTCTGTTGAGAATATGGAACCGATTGGAGCGAGGCGGATGGGGAGGCCTGTGACTATCCCCCAGACTCCCACTCCAACTCGGGCGACTAGCTTGGACGCATCTGTGAAGATCCGGATGGGGTTTGTGAGCCGATATTTTATTAGCTACCTCTGTGGCCGACATTCGTTCCAGGGGCCGTCCCGGATTCTATGAAGATGTGTCAATTGAGGAAGTTTAGTAGCGGTGTACTCCCAAAATGTGTTTTGCGTGGACTGTAGTAATGTGCAGTCGTTACCCGATGTCCTCTGCAGATATCTTAGGAGCATAATGTTGGCGACTGTCCACCAGAAGAGGAGAAGGCTGGCCTTGACACAGGCGGCTTCTGATGGGGTGCTTCGGAGTAGATTGGAAGTTAGTCGTAATATTGCAGAGAGAAGCCTATACAGTCAAGAAACCGCCCAAATTGTGGCTTGTAATCTCGCTTCCATAGTAGATCTTGCTATGAATAAGAGATTCTCCGACGCTGAGGTCTTCCTGTTCCAAGTTCCAAGTGCCGGTAGCTCATGATCTGGATTAAGCGTTTCCTGCTTTCGCAATCTTGTTTGAGTGATCGAAAGTGCGGCATGAAGGTGGGACGGCGATCTAGTGTGATGCCGGTTCCCGATGGAACGGCAATTTGGTAAGCAGTTTCACGGTAAGTCTCTCTCGCGCTGCCAGTACACAGGTTTCTTCATTTCCGCTGATCCCATAATGACCAGGAACCCAACAAATTGCCTAGTTGAAACGTGGTGCGAATTATATCAGTGGACTTGTTCCAGCCTAAACCCCACTGTTTTGGCTCACCGACCGACAGCGCTCACCACAATCTGTAACTTTATTCTCACTCGGATCGTTAACTTCCCTACTACTGTGATAATGATGCCATCGGCGTAGACAAAAATATGGACACTTTCTACGAGGGTGTCGAAGACCCATTTTATTCTGACCAAAAACAGTAAAACAACAAACACGGGTCCTTTGGGGACCCCGTTTTCTGTAGTGAAGATTCTAGATTGTTGACCACCAACTCCTCCACGGAATGTGCGGTGGTGGAGATAGTTCTTTATGAAGCTGCCCTAGTTCCCGGCAACTCCCTAGTTAGCCAGCTATCGGAGAACTTCCTCTCTGCTTACCGTGTTGTATGCCTTGGCGATGTCTAAAATAGCGATGTCTGCATGTTGAAGTTTATCTCCAAAAGCACCAAGATGGCATCCGGTCCCCGCTTCTTTATGGAAGGCAAACTGGCGTTGATCCAGGTGATGGTTCTCCGCCAAGAAGGTAATAAGACGTTTATTGATCATCCGCTCCATAACCTTCCCGAGGCACGGATGTAAGCTTCTGGGGCGGAAGGCGTTCAGCGTTCGGGATACTAACCCTCTCTTGGGATTAGGAGTTATCAAGGCCATTTTCCAAGATGATGGAAAAGGTTGTCCATCCCAGAAACGGTTGCGACATTCCAGCAAAACTCTTTTCCCGGCTGGTAGAGCATGTCGCAGTAAGGGCACGGACGAACTGCTGTACATCGAGTCCAGCAGCTCGTCCGCGCGCAGCGGCCAGGGCTGCTGTCAATTCTTGACCTGAGAATGCCCTGTCGAAGTTTTGGCATAGAGTCTAGTGAAAATGATACCTGGGTTCTACCTCGTTTCTGGTGACATGCCAGCAAGATCGACGGATATAGTACAGAAGTATCTACCGAGTTCAACAGCAGTTTCCTGTGGGTCAGTCGTAGTGTACCCGTTGACAACGAGGGAGAAGGCATCTTGCGTTCTCTTACCCCTGGGGGCATTTGTTCCCTCCACAATTCGGATGTAGTCGATTCGGGTGAGATGCCCTCGAGAAAGACGTTCCAGCGCTCTTTTGCTTCTTTGATGGACTTTCTAGCTGTGTTTCTGGCAATACGGAAGTTTATAACTCTCTGTCTGTCAGTGTCATTGTTTCCTTTTCAGAGATCTTTGAGCCGTGCGGCGATCTCTAATAACCACTTTGACCTCTGAGTTCTACCAATGAAGGCTTGTCACTACTTCGAGGTATATTATTTTCGGCTGCAGGGCGAAGATTTCCATTAACTGGTCGGAGGTGTATGTTGAGTCTTACGCTTGCGGAAATTGCGTCTTCCAGTCTGCGCAGTCGTATATCCAGCGACGACGACGGGTAGTAGTTGATGGAGAAAGGTCATGAGACAGACGAATCGGAAAATGGTCGCATGTCCCAGAGAAATCGGCGGAGCAGATGGATAAATCCAGAATCGACATGTATTAGCCTTGAATGTAGGTTATCGTTCAGTACGATAGCACTGCAGTCCTCGATAGCCTCGACTATCTGGTTACCCCGTTGAACGCTTCTGTTGGATACCCACAAGGTATGATGGACGTTAAAATCTCCCATCACAAGAAAGGGAGTTTCGAGTTGCTCCAGCGTGTTTTTAGTTTCGTACCAACATCTCGTACTTCGGCTGGGAGGTACAACGGGACGACCATGCATCTGACTGGATAAGAAATGATAAGCACGACAGCTATCTGTTCCGTATAAAGCTGATCCGTATCTGATGGAACGTCAGTCCGGATACTAAGGCCGATAGTCTGGAAAATGTTGTTTCCAATTTTTGCATCTGCGAGGAGTAGCGGTTTCTCAAACACAGACCATGACCAATGCTGTTTCGTGTGCGCGTTTCTTGTGAGTTCAGATAGATTAGCTGGGACCGGGCGATAAGCAGCTGTAGGTCCCCCAAACCGCTTCTAAAACCGTTCATGTACCACTGTAGAGCGACGGGTCACGCGAACCGCTGCTGAGCTTCATACTGTGTTCGTTGAACGCATGACGGAGGGTTTGCAGTTCGGCAAGGGTAATTTGACACTGTTTTTGTGATTTCGCGCCTAGTTGTTTGAGACACTTGATCTCCTGGTCCTTCTCCTCCTTTGTCGGTTGCTCTTTTACCTGTTTCAGTTGTCGGATCTCCTCACGGAGAGGTGGTTTTGTCACGGATGTCGGGTTTGAGTTCTCCGCAGACTGCATTGGCAAAAAGTCATGTCCGAGATTTTCTTAGCTATTAACGCCCTGGCTTCGGTGAATATCAGGTTTCCGTTGGTTTTGATCTTGACGACTTCTTCTTCTCCCACGCACTTTGGGGCATTTTTGGTAGCGAGTGTTCTTGACCCTAATTTACACATTTACTGGTGTTATCTCATCAATTTTTTGCTGGATTCGTGATATTGGTTACAATTGAGGTAGACCGACTGATTCGGGCAGGATCGACTGCTTCTACAGTTATAGCACAACATGGGTGCTTGATATTAAGGGCGTATGTTGGTATTAAAAAGTTCGAGGTAAATACTTACTGGTAGTTTGGAACAAGCGAAAGAGAGGACTACGGATGACGTGTTCGTCGGGCTACGTCTGATCATTTTAGTGACCCTACAGATCCGCACTACGCCTTGGTCTTGTAGTTCCTTGAGTGAGTCACTTTCACTCATGTTGATTGTATCAGGGTCATAGATAACCCCTTGTACTATATTAGGGGTAGGATGGGGCATAATCTCCACTCTTTGACCGTTTGCCGGCTTCTTTATGAACAGCAAGGCGTTGTAAACCTTTGTAGTACGGAGTACATAACTATGTCTCCGTGCTTCTCCGATCGCACTGACCAGTTTGTTCGGGTTGGCTTGTAGAACATCTCGTACCGGACGCATGATCAAGAACGGGTCCGATGGCAAGTGTTGTTCTTCTTGCCCGTCTTCGTTAACTGCCTTCATCAGCAAGGTTTGTCGGACGATTAGATTCCCGGAGTTTAGGTAAATCGAAAGGGAATGACTAAAGAGGTGATCTCGCCTCAGTCAAACAGACGTGCCGGCTTGTGGGAACAGCCCTTTGATTCTTGGATGACTTTAGCTGTCTGGTAAAAGCGCACGTACCTTATTTATGGCTGTCTCCTCTACCTCGCTCACTTTATTTGACCGCATTACTAGATGAATGGCGCGCGATTGTATCGCTATATCCATCAAATCTTTACTATCACTTGCTTCTGAATCGAATGTGTTCACCGACGAAATATCGCCAACAAGGACGAAAATACGCGAGGTCCTATAGTTACTGTCCCGTACAGGTATAGTAGGCTGATGAAGTTGTTAGGCTGCCTAGAATCACTCAAATTAGAACCTGCGAAAGCAACCTTGAATAAACATATATGCATTATTCTCATTGTTCCTCCTACACCCCGGTTGTATACGTATGATGTATATGTATTGTTCGCTGGCTGCTGCGGCGGGATATTTCCCTAGAGCGACATGTGTGATAATGGAATGACGTACTCGTAGTGTGGGCGCGGTAGGTATATAACCGAAGTAAGCTGGCAAAACTGTGTCACACCGAAGCAAGCGCTGCTGGATGAAGAGAAATTTCCCTGGAAAACGCTGAGCAGTGCGCTCTTGTTGCGGTTCGGGGACTACGAGGTCAAGCCTTGTGGCAGATGAGCTATGTAGCAACCCACCATCTCCGTGCCCCCCCCCCCTCCCCGGTTTGAACTAGGTTAATTTGAATAAGGATGTTAGCTCTCCTGGGTCGGACACAAAACATGAAACACAATAAATTTAATTTATTGTATGTTCTTGCTCCGTCTCTCTCTCTCTTTGTTTTTTTTTTTGCTGCTCACTGGTTGCGATCTGCAGTCAAAACAAAATTGCCTCAGGTCGAAGTTTGCCAACCAAAGCATATGTTGCCGAAGCAAGTTTTCCCGGTAGAGAATGGAGCGGAAATTTAAATGCAGGATATTTTATGTAGACTTGCCATGCTCTGACATTTATGTGGCTGTGTGCAATTAGTTTATAATTCATTTCCGGTTTTGAATACTGTTCCAATTTTCTATTCTTCCAACATCATATCAGATAAATGATTTCGTCATTTTCGAAGCCAAAGTTGGTACTAATGAATTTATGATTTCGCAGGGAAAAAATGAAATGATCCGATTTAGAATTCAGAGTGACATGCGGGAAAACATGCAACGAAATCAAAATACTGTTTTCCCCGAAACCACGTACGATCTGGCAAATAATACCGCTGCAGCGCAATGCAGCTCTCAGTCCACTGCATAGATCAGCTGATGTGTGCTATTTTGCAGCTAAAGCTGTTATCCATCATCGTCACCATTGTCACTAGTTTCAAGCGGTTGATGTGTGTTTTCGAGGGATTAAGCTTTTAGCAGAAATTGGAAATATCAACATCGCACAAAGCACGTCACACACACAGGCATCCGGAACGGGAACGGGTCCGAAGGATTGCGACGAGTAAGTACAACGAAAAGGTGGCCCATGTCGAAGCTCAGCACACTTCCTGCGGGAATCGTCGAACCGCGAAGCTTTTCTTCCATTCATCACGATCTCTGGTCCCCCGGATGCAGTAGGTCCCATTCATTGATAAACGTTTCACAGTCGGTATTGCGAGGGAAACGGACTGCAAAGAGTTAGCAAACTGTGAATGATTTATCGTACTCATCGACAGGCGCGACTGAGCTCTATTTAGACTATCGGTAGTACGGTTGGTTGGCGCGTAAATTGGTTCAGTTGTTAATCAATGGTGGGAAGTGGGAATTGAGAAAACAAAAACGTTGTTTCAGAATCTTTACTATGGTTCAGGTACAATTTAAACTTCGCTAAGATTCTTATCATCATCATCATCATCATCATCGTGGCCGAAAAAAGTGATCGAATGCATTTTAGATTTCTAGGTTACTCGACCACGAGTAGCCATTCTTTAGTCTCGTTGAACGCATCTTCTCCGATTGCACATAGTCATGCACGAGTGTACGATCTGTCTCGAAGTCGACGAGCTTAACTTTAGTCTCTGATTCAACATTCGCGCTTCAGCTCACTGTAGTCTTCCGTGTTTGGTCAATCTACCGAGGTCGGCATGTTTGTATACTTGTTACATTCATGCGTCTACACTATTATTGTGGTAAACGCAAAATTCTTCTCTCGAATACACCGAGCACTCGATACTCTACTTGCTACAACGTCCATATCTCATGGTCGTATAGAGCAACAGGGAGTATCAGCAATTTGTACAAAGTAAGTTTTGTGTGCATCGGACTGCCTTGCTCTCTACCAGCTTACTTTTGAAGTAGTACTCGGAAAATTACAGTGTATACCTCTTTTAAAAGGAAATGTTTTTAGCATTTGAATGGAAAATGTTTCTTGAAAAATACAGGAATCTCTTATGCTTCTCCATAGCTCTATGGGAATCACGACTGAGTTTTGCACCTAACCATTAAAACACTCTTTTTTCGCGCTTCTTCCCACGAAACTGCATCAAGGTATTACCTCATAGGGGCTCGTTGTGCTATCGTCGCACCTCTTTCTTTTGCTCTCGAGTTTTTGGCAGCTATCTCGGAGCCCTTTTAAATCCATGACATGGCTCGTTCTTTGAGCCATTTAGCTCTTATCTTGCTTTTCGTCTTCATCTATTCCGTCGCCATTTAGTTCCTGTTTCTGTGAGCCATTCAGTTTTATCACAATCTACTTTGATAGTCTCCGGCGGTGAAACTACCGTACTCCGACTGAGAGTTCCCCAACGGAGGAATTTCTCCTGACGCCGATACCCGTTTTCTTGAGCCATTTGGTTCCCAGCTTTATTGAGATCTACTCGAATATTATCCGACAGTGACACCACCTTACCCCGACGGAGAGTTCAACGACGGCGAAATTTCTCTCAGCTCCGATATCTGTTTCGTGTTTAGATAAATTCTCTATAACCTCAACAATATGGGTATTTTCGGAATGGGGTTGACGAGTGCATGACGGAAATCGATGTCTTGAGCCATTTTGGAATCCAAGATGGCGACTTCCGATTTAGATAAATTTTATATAACCTCAACAATATGGGTATTTTCGGAATGGGGTTGACGAGTGCATGACGGAAATCGATGTCTTGAGCCATTTTGGAATCCAAGATGGCGACTTCCGATTTAGATAAATTTTATATAACCTCAACAATATGGGTATTTTCGGAATGGGGTTGACGAGTGCATGACGGAAATCGATGTCTTGAGCCATTTTGGAATCCAAGATGGCGACTTCCGGTTTAGATAAATTCTCTATAACCTCAACAATATGGGTATTTTCGGAATGGGGTTGACGAGTGCATGACGGAAATCGATGTCTTGAGCCATTTTGGAATCCAAGATGGCGACTTCCGATTTAGATAAATTTTATATAACCTCAACAATATGGGTATTTTCGGAATGGGGTTGACGAGTGCATGACGGAAAACGATGTATTGAACTATTTTGGAATCCAATTCTCTATAACCTCAACAATATATCTGCTTGCTAACTCATTTTGTCATGCGGTGGTGGGTATGTGAGGAGGGCGAAAGTCCCATGAACGAACGACTCCCCAGCTTAAATTGGTATGCTTTGTGATATAGTGGTGGTTTAAAGATGATGGGGTTGAAAGGGAGGGGTATGAGGGCTGGATGGGGTGGTGGTCTGAGGGGTGATTTAAGGAGATTTTTAAAGGAGGGGAGTGAACAGTAGAGGGGAGGGGGTGTAACCCCTCTCCGTAAACCATCAACTACGCCCCTGTTAAAATCCAGAAACCTTATGCGAGTCGAAAAAAAATTAGCCGGGATTAGGTTGACGTTTTTCAGAGTGATTGCATAACCTTTCTATATGAGAAAGGCAAAAATGTGCAAAATCCAAAAAAGTGAATCTTCGTCAAATTTTTTTCGTGTTTGCATCAAATCTCGACGTTTTATGCACCTTGAATACATTTAGCATCAAAAATAAAAATTCTATTTTTAATTTTTCCTATAGTTTTTATGAGAAATTTCTGTGTGGCCGCACTCTGAAACCCGTAATTCCGGAACCAGAATTCCGATCGATCCAAAATTCAATAGCAGCTGATGGGAAGGTTGCACCTTTCATTTGAGACTAAGTTTGGGCAAATAGGTCCAGCCATCTCTGAGAAAAATGAGTGACATTATTTGACACATACGCACATACATACACACACATACACACACATACACACACACATACACACATACATACACACACATACATACACACATACACACACATACAGACGTTTTCCGATCTCGACGAACTGAGTCGAATGGGATATGACACTCGGCCCTCCGGGCCGGGATTATGTTGACGTTTTTCAGAGTGATTGCATAACCTTTCTATATGAGAAAGGCAAAAAAGACTTCTAACTCAGCTACACTGGCTGTGAAAAGACACAACGCAGTGGTCTGCTCCGCCTGCCGTTCAACAGGCAACTGAGCTTGTCCGGCTAAATCTGTTCATTAAATAGTCGATGATGATGTCATTCATTGATGAGTAGCGCGTTACGTACACAAATCTGTCGTGTCGGACTTGGGAAGTGCTATCTTCTGTGTGCAAATGCGCGATATTTTGACTAGGTTGTACATTATTTAAATTTTTAATGCTATGATATCAAAAATCTTTGGGTTTATCTTTTGGAATCTATTCTTAGAAGTTTTTCGGGGCGACATGCGCAAAAACATTGAAAATTTATCGTGAGATGGCTGAATTATATGCGTTTAAAATTGGACAACTTTTCGTTGCATACCATTTTTTGTTGAATTTGCAAATTGCACCCCCATATCGAAAACAAAGACGTCCTACGTTAACAGTAAAGTGGCAAACGCTGATACCAATTTTTGCTGCAGTGATACAAATATTTCTTTCCAGCAAATAAGAGCAGAAAAGAACTCCTATTCCGTCCATATGGATCTGGTTGAAACATTTTCTCGCACGAAAACTCAAACCCACAATAATCATGCTTGCCAAGTTAATAATATTACTTTCCCTCAGAACTCCACCGATCCTATGGTTAGGTTGAGAGCTTCGGCGTAGAAGCGTTCAATTTCTGTCTCTTGGCTGATTCGCTTCGTACTCCGAGGGGTATACTTAAAGTTATCCACTTCATTTAGCATTATTCGCGCACCATCATCATCATCATCATCATCCTACTCCGACTCTTCCAGCAGCTGCAACGTGGTTGCTCCAACCAAAGTAACCGAGCTACAAAAGAAGGTGATGGTGCGGTTCACTTTCATGCGACGGCGGATGGTGAGGTTTGTTAACGCCATCAGCCGCTGCTGGCACTGCTGCAACTGAACCCGAGAGGAGAAGGAAGACGACGTTCAACGCTCACTTGACTTTTAAATGGTTGCCTGCCACAAGAGCT
This sequence comes from Topomyia yanbarensis, assembly GCF_030247195.1. NCBI lineage: Eukaryota > Metazoa > Arthropoda > Insecta > Diptera > Culicidae > Topomyia > Topomyia yanbarensis. The sequence goes on along the minus strand of NC_080672.1, from coordinate 89,203,434 downwards.
GCTGGCAGAAAAGTTAAGCAAAAGGACAGCAACATCAGTATAAGTAGTGGCAGCAGCAGCAAAGGTAGTAATCCTAGCCAAGGCAGTACATAGGGGTCCCTAGCGAGTGCTGAAAGACAATAGGTTCAACCGAGGAAATGAAATAAGAAAACATCGCAGATAATCGTCTGCCGCAATATAGCTAATGGCTGCTTTAATTGCTTTCAGCTCATGAGAGGTGTCGTTTAGTTCTGGGGAGCGAAAAACAGCCTTCACGGATGGATTCAGGCCAGCTTCAGGGAGAAGCAAATTTAGGCAGCCGGTAACTGTAAGCATTTTTGCAAATTTATGATGCCTGAGAGAATTTAACGGGTTGATTGTAGAATGGTACCACTCAAATGGTATCGTTTATATCGAAAGGACCCTTTTGTGTTTGGATCTGTGAAAAGGTAATTGGAAAAGTGTGACTGTATTTTCTGTGGGAATTAATCGCTTCAATTAGTTTTCAAATCACTAATAGGCGAATGGTTTTTTGTTCCGTTCGACACCAAACGATTTATTCAAATCGTACCATAGTTCAAGCCCACAATCATAGCTGAGCCTATTTATGATAATTTGTGTCCATTAGCAGAAAATCACTAGGCACCGCAATCGCGTTCCAGCATCAATCATCAAATTTCAATACGGAGTGTAATTTGCTTCGCAAAATTTATTACTTCCGATTGCACCGGAGGCACCGGTGGGTGACGTAGCTAAACCGTGTTCATCAAACCGGTTCTAAAATCACACTTTCGACGGATCCGGCAGGGCTGCTGCGGTAGAAACTCAAACATCCATCACTGCATATAGTGCTCGGTGCGAACGCCCGACGTATACACGCTTATTAGTATGTATGTTTTGTGCTGTTGGTACCGTATCACCACCCGGGCCCTGCCCTGCTCAACACAGTACATCATAATATCAATTTTAATCAAAATCATCCCAAACCACATACACCACTTTGAGCCAGACGACCCAGTTCCCGGTACGGAGCAGAATAATGTATAAATATAATTTGTTTTCATCACCAGCAACAATGGCAGAGCAGAGCTGTTTTAAGCCATCTTCACCACAAAGTCGTTTCTCATCACTCTAAATGAAATTCTTGACGCATGGATTGAGCTCCACATCTGAGGTTAACGTTCCTCGGTGGTAACGCTCCACCGACTGGTTTGAATCCTGCAAATTTCCAACCGTCGCCCCGGTCCGGAACAAATGACATTATAATCATTCTGGCCCCCGGGGGGTGGGCTGCTGCTCCAACGCATAAATATTCCTCTTTCAATCATTAAAGTTGTAGCGTTGCACCGGCCTCGGAAAAGTGAGTGGCCATTCACCTGCCAGCAGCACCCGGTGCGTGTTTCGTGTTTAAGCTTCCTAACTTTCGTCCACGATCGGTAGATTATTCCATCAGGATGCTCCGAGCCGTAGCCTGGCGGGCGGTAGTGAACTTGTCATTATAATTGCACCAGCTATGGCCGGCAGGGGAGTGTAGCGGCATCAAGCTTGACAAACGATCGAAATAAGATGCCTTTGATGGAAAACTTTGTCCTGTCGCGCAAGGCGCGATGATGGAAGGAACGGGTTATTGGTCGTTATGAGTGTCGCCGGGAGGATCTGCTGTTACTGCGGCAGAGCGAGATTCCAAGTAAGGACTTTGATTTGTTTGCGCCTCGATTGCTTTAGATGGTGGTGGATGTTTTGGAAAATGAATTCAAGTGGTTGAGTTGATAGCTGAGCTAATACCTACAATGAATAATGAAAATCTAAAAAAAGGAGCTTTTAGTCTATTCAGTCAATTTCCATACAATAATGTAACATTTGAACAATATTTTTTGACTGCAAAATATTGAAAATTGGACGATTGACAGTAGTGATTTTACAGGAGGCCTCGAAAATATGTGGAATGCACCATAACTCAAAATTTTCCGGACCAATCGTTCTGAAATTTTGCAAAGTCCATCTTCACATCATTGTCCAGGTGACTTCGGTAGCTTTTTACAAAATTTTAGTATTATTTTTTTACAATAACATGTTACCCGATTTTTTTTAGCAAATATCATACTTTTGGTTTCGAAGAACTGCCAAAAATTAAAAAATCAAGCAAAAGTGATGTAATTACCTGGGGATTTATGAGAAGAAAAATTCTGCAAAATTTCAAATCGGTTGGTCCACAGAATTTGAGGTATGATGTACACAGCAGAACACATTTTCAACGAGGTACCTCCGGCCATTCACTGTCACTCACTTACTTTTCAGTATTTTGCTATAACACTTTAAGAAAATAAAACTCAATTGGGGCATGATTGTATGAAAATTAAATGAATATACTAACATTTTCTATCACAAAAACGATTGTGTGCCTATTTTACCGAATTAAACTCCCCTCCTTAATTTGTTTACATTTTGTCAGTCTATGATTGTTTATGTTTATTATCTTCACCAACAGGCCCCTTGGCCCCAATGGTGGTTGCTTAAACTAATTACATTTTAATATTGCTAATATTTTCGCTTTTATCGCATTCCGCGTCCGGTTGAAATCAAAGGCCGTCGCCACATTGTTAAAAATTCGCTGGTGTTCGGTAACAGCGCTCTGGCAACCATAGTTGGTTCTCCTGAACGGAACTCGCAGAAGAGAGTTATTAGGGCAATCCACTCTGGCAGAGAGTAAGTCCGAGACGAACAGGGCTCGAGAGCAGTCCCTCCGAATGCTGAGTGTGTCGAGCAGGGATACCTGGTATCTTTTTCAAATGTCTTCACATTTTATAAAAAAAAGTCTTCATTTGTCTTCAACGGCCAGGATTCTGAATCGGTTATTGATTTTGAGCCAGTATTCTGCCAGAAATTAGTCAGACATCCGAATAAATTTGTCTTCAAAATGAAAAACACGTCTTCACAACATTTCAAATGTCTTCAAAATGAAGACAAATCTTCAAATCTGGCATCTCTGGTCGTGATCCCTTATCCACGATGTATGAAGTATGTAGTTTGAGCGTTAGTGCCGAATCCATGATGACTCCGAGATCCATGATGTGAGAGTGTTTTGGGATGCTCAAGTCGAAGAAATGGTAGTTAAACTGAGTTGAATGGCGTTTCCGCGTGAACGTAACGATTGAGCATTTGCTCGGGTTTAAAACCATTCTGTTTAGATCACACCACGTACTAAAGCTGTCCAGTTCCCTCTGAAGAAGCTCGATATCAGTTTTATCCCGTATTTATCGAAAAATGTTCATGTCGTCGGCGAAAGAAAGGCGGGGTCCTTGTAATGTGACATTGACGTCATTAAAGTAGAGGAGGAATACTACTGGACCGAGATGGCTTCCTTGTGGTATGCCGGATGTAGCGCAGAATGGTGCAGATGGGCAGACCTTAATGCTGATTTGGAGTTGCCTTCCATCGAGGTAGGAACGAAACCAGCGCAGAAGTTGTCCATGAATGCCGAGTTTGTCCAGCTTCGCCATTTGCGATATCATGGTTGATTTTGTCGAAGGCCGCAGATAGATCCATGTAAATAGCATCGGTTTGCAATCCGTCTGCGAATCCATCCATCACATATGTTGTGAACGAGAGCAGATTTGTCGTTGTCGATCGTTTAGGCATAAAACCGTGTTGGTCATCTGCAATGTAGTGTTTGCAGTGAAAAAATAGGGTCTAAAACAACCGGCTCGAATAGTTTTGATGCGGCACTTAAACACGAGATTCCCCGATAATTGTCAATGTCCGATTTGTTTCCTTTTTTATGAACTGGAAACATGTGCGCTGCTTTCCAGCAGGAAGGGAACGTTCCAGTAGTGAGTGATAGCTCGAAGACTCCCTGAAGTGGTTCAAGAAGCCCGCTGATGTACTTTTTGACAAAAATCGTGGGAACGCCATCTGGATCCGGGGAACAAGGTGCTTCCAGTTTGACATTTGCTGCAAGAATGACAGCATTATCGACACAAATTCGGTTGATGGTTCGTCCTAGCGCAGAAGTTAAATTGGCGGCGGCAGCGACTTGGTGTGGTTACGGCATGACGAATCCACGTGAAATGCCTTGTGCATATATATTTGCGAATAGTGCTGTTGACTTATGTCTTATATCCGACTTCAAAGCTCGCAATATTTGAATAAAACTTACAGCATAATCTTAATAACTAGAAACTAGCACTAGACCAGAGTTAACAAGATAATGAGGATAGAAACAATGTCTTGACAGCATAACGGGATAAATCGAAGTCGAAGAAATTAGAACAACGATTGAAAAGATGACACATACTTACGAAAGGTCCGTTATAATTTGTTCTGGCTACCGGGATACAAATGAAAGGGTTGGAAGACTACGACGGCGAATGTCGATATCCACAAGTTGTAAAGGTTCGGAGCAGTCGATTCGAGATTCCAGTATATCTGCAATGAAAGCGGCCTTTGAAACATCCCCGCGTATAGACGAGGTCAGTAAGCTTACAGATATATATTTACCTATTTATGCTCGGTACGTTCAGTGGGTTCCTCCATGGCAGTCGACGAAATGCGAAACGAAAAAATTTGCGCTGAATAGCTTCAATGCGTTGAATATCATTTTGGTAATAAAATGACCAGACTACATTACCATATTCGAGTGTAGATTCAAAGTACAATAGAGTGATTTTAAACAATGTATGTTGGTGAAGTTCTTAGTGACTCTAAAAGTGAATCCTAACAGCTTAGAGGCCTAAGAAATAGTGTGCTCAATGTGGTGCTGGAAGTTTCGTTTGGGATCTAAGTATACTCCCAAATCTTTGACGGATGATTCCCGTTTGAGAACGATTCGTGAGAGATTGTAGTCGAAATTTAATTTTCGAGTGTTTGCGAGTATAATATATAACCGAATATTTCGAGGCATTTAACATCATCCTATTGGCATAGCAGTAATTCGTGAACACATCCAATTGGGATTGCAAGAGTTCTGCGTCTTTGTCATCCTTGATAAGCTGAAATTGTTTGAAGTCGTCAGCAAAAGAAAGTTTCATGCACTTCAGTAATGGTTTAGGTCGTTTGAATAGAGCAGAAATATGAAAGGTCCGAGATGACTGCCCTGAGGAACTCCCGACCTGGCAGCAAATGGTGATGTCGTGCAGTCTCCAATTTTCACTACCATTTCATGTTTGGTTAGGTAGGCCAACGGTAAAGCCAATCCAGAAAAGAGCCATTACATCCAAGTCTACTTAATTTGGATACAGTTATCTGGTGACTAATTTTGTCAAATGCCGCGGAGAAGTCGGTGTAGACGGCATCTACCTGTAGTTTTGCTTGCAAACATTGATTGATGAACGATAAGATACTAAATTTGCAGTAGTTGACCGTTTAGGCATGAAGTCATATAGGATCTCGGATATTTAGCTAGAGCAGTTATGAGTGATAAAATCAAGCACAATCAGTTCGGATAGTTCAGATGCTGCTATTTCTCGATAGTTCGAAATTCGCTTTTGTTCCCTATTTTGAACACTAGGAAAATGCATGATTTTTTCCATAAGTCAGAGAATCTTCCTGGCGACTGAGAGCTATTGGACAGCATTGATAACGTGCCCTGGACTGGACAATGACTTCATCTTCAAAATGCTCTGTTGACTGTAGCGGGTGTAATAATAAAGTGAGAGCCAATTGGAGAACATAGTGGAACGACATTAGCAGCTTCGGAGATTTGATTGTCAGTTAAGATTTCTTCAGAAAAAAATGCTACTGAAATGTTGGCGGAATAAGTTGCATATCTCGGACGGAGTTGATGCTTCAACCCCGTACCGTGACATATGAGATGGTAAACCGGTTTCCTTCCTCTATGCGTTGAAGTGATTCCAGGCAGCGAATTTATGAAATACTTAAGTAGTACAAATCTGCATATACTTAATCTAGGAAATCGCCCAAGGTTTGCAAACGCTGGCAGAGAGGGAGGTGTTAGATGTAACTCTCTGCTCTGACGGTATTATGCATGAATTAGCAAACTGGCTCATACCCAATGAGCTCGTTATTTATTGTTACTGGCCGGACCAGAGGGGTCACGGCTTATATTGCCCCTAGTCCCTGGTCAAGCCACGGGGACCATTTGGGGTGGGCTCCGAAGGCCTCTTTTCTTGGCTAGCTCGAGCTTGAGGCACGGAGGCTTCAGGGTCGGCTCAATGTCACTCTATCCCAATCAGAAGACAAACACGGTCTTTTCACTTTTTTCAATTATTTATTGTAACTTACAATTTTTGTGTGTGAGTGTAGGTTATACAAGGCCGGCCGGCGAACGCTAGGACGAAGCGGGAAACGGTCGGCTGCTGTTGCGATGGCTACGACGACGGGATGTTGCTGCGATGGTCTGCTGTTGGTGTGACGATGGTACACGTGGGCTGTTGGGTGGCGGGGTCCGATGCGACCAGCGATGCCCCTTTCTGGCGGGAGCGTCGATAGTCGATCACTGCGGTTGATCTTCGGCGACAGGCTGGCGATTCAAGGGCACTCTGGCACCTCGTGGCTGAACTAGCTACCTGCTGATGACTCGGAGGTCTCGATGGAACCTCGTGGCTGGTTCAGTGTGCTCATGGGCACCTTTGACGGGCTTTTGGGGTGATGGTGCCACTATCAATGACGGGCCGTTCAAGGGACATCACGCCTCGGACTATAGGCCAATCCAATGGCTTTAGGATCTAATTTAATGGGTCCTGCAAGCGGATAACATTGACGAGGGAGGAAAATCTTATAGGTTTGCTACTGGGCAAGCTCTTATTTTCATTTCATACCTGATTCCTTCTCGGTATTTATGTAATTCACTTTCTATCACTTCTCTATTTGCTCTACTATAACTTTACGATATAAAAATATTTCCAACTGTCTATCTTCTTACTTTTTTAACTTTGATGTCTGCCTTTCTTGAAGTCTTTAGCAAAAGTGATTCGCATTCTTTCTATCCTAACCCAGTAGCTTCCCTCTCACTCGCAATTTTCCTCTCCCGTTTGGTTTTACTTCATGCTTTCCCGTAGTTTCCCAGTCCCGAGCGTTTCCTGTTTTCCTAACGTGTGTGTAATTTGATGTTTTGTGTTCATGTGTTACATATTAAAGCTTAATATTTATTTAGACTGTTTGAATATAATTAAAGTGTGCTTTTCTTTTATTTTTCTCCTATGTATTTTTATTATAACATTCCATTCATATACAAAAAAACGTTATATACTTTAATTATCCAAGACACATATTGATGGAATAGTTTTGGTAGTAGATACTCCCTATCTGTTATACGCATTGTTATAGCGAATCCACTACTGCCCACGTTCGTGTCGAACAGCAGTATAGTAAACTCTCTCGCTCGCGTTTTGCTCTCGTTTTTGAAACTGGTCTATGGGGTAAAGGGTCCAAATGGTAACATCATTTACACGAAGGTATCGTGAAGTTTCGGTTCAAATTAGTTAGCAGTCGTTACGGTTACGATGTCGAAGAATGGTATAAAAAAACAATTTCGATTTTATTGAAAACGTATCAATCCACCAAATTGAGCAAATTATCATCACAGGATTATCACATAAAATTTAAAAAAAATTAGATTACTATTAATGCTAAAATTTGTATCAACAACTGCTTTTTCGCAACATTCTATGTCCTATTTATACCGTTTTAGATTTTGTCTCAAAAAATTAAAAATATTTCTTGGCAAATAACTGCACTGCAGTGTAGACCAGTGTAATTGTCTCACCCACATCTTATTTATTTTGAAAGGGAATCGAATGCAAATTAAATTTGATTGTTTTGATTAAACAGGGGTCTTCTTGTTATAAAAAAAATACCTTCTCTCGCGCCAATATTCTCTTAACTACTGTGAAACCATTTTTAACTGTAATAAACTTCTAAAATTTTCGAGTCACTCTCCATTTGATTTTCAATCTTGCCCAAGCCTTCTCCATTGGGAATAATTCTACGTCTGAGCTCTATTCGTTTGCGAATTTAATTAAATTTGTTTGTACTGGTTGACTATTTCTCCTTCTCTGTCCGTTTTGCCTGCTCCTTCAATTGCCAACACTTTTTCCACATCCAAGTACCCGAAAAAGCTGTGCCAAATTTTGCCAACCAATAAAAACACCACATTTCCATACAAATGAAGTGGCTCATTCAAGAGCAATCTTCTCACTAGACAGAGTGTTCCTAAATATGCCACACACCGCTCTCGTTGGCTGCGGTGCTCTACTATACCGGCTGGCCGGTCGGCAGTTCTATCTATGATTCGAATTCAGTCAGTGAGCTTCGGTTCTGAAGCTAAAACTTTCTGAAGAAATGAGTTGTGAATCTCAACAACCCGACAGCGGAAGAATAGTACAGCTACAGTACGACGACGATCGCGTCTTTGAACGCGAAGCCTGTCCCATTTTAGAGTTGAGGGAAGCTAATTTAAATAAAAATTCCGTTCGGTTCCCCTGGTCCACGGCGGTTCGAACCAACCCGTTTTCGCCCGGTCAGGTACCGCGCGGCCGCGCATATCAAGGCGGCGAATATGCTAATGTGAGGAAAATGTAATTTATTTTGAAATTTTAATTCTCGCGCGGGCCATTTTTCGGTTCCGTGAGTGTTTTATCATAAAAATATTAACATCTGAATGAAAGTGTCCTCGGCAATTTTATTATGTCAGTTATGGAATTATATGGAGGAGGGTTCGGTTCGCGTGTGTTTCCCGCGTCGAATAAAATGCAGTACATACAGTTACGAAAATGGGTCCATGCGGACAAAAAATGTCAACGCTAAATTCGATTGGAACGGTCCGAACGAAAATAAATTTGATTCTTTCGCTAATTAGCTGGACTGTGGTTGAATCATAAATCATGAAAATGATAGAAATGGGTTAATGGGATAATCTTTGATAACTGCTTTGAAATAGGGGGCAATCAATCGTAATAGATGAAATAAATTGAATTTTGTTTCGAATTGTATTTGAATTAAAATTTATGCATTCAAACCTAACTTTATGAATCAAGACTTAATACCTGCCAAATAATTCAAGACATTCTTGATTAGTTTTATTTTGATTACAGAGATTTTAACCTTTTGATCATTCGCCTCTTTTCGGGTTAGAAAATTCTCTAAACCCTATGTGCGGGGTTGGAAATCGAACCCAGGTGAACTGCGTACAAGGCAATCGATATACCAACTACGCTATGCCCGCCCCCTTCTCATTCTTGATGTTTAGCAACTATAGAATTAACAACAAATCAAATAATCTGGCGATGACGAAATGCACAAGTGACAAACTCCAATAACAGCCAAAAGTTCAAATTTCATGTATTACAGACAGATTACAGCACGGACAGTCTACACTACTTTATATTATAATATGATTTCATCTTCTACCAAATTTTTCTATTATTGCACAACGACTAGACCAGATCCTACCACACATTTGACCCTTCCGTACACGTTCAGGCACTGGTGCTGTACTCTTTTTAATCAAGATTTGATTTTATCAGTCGGCTAGGTTCGAATTATTGGGTTCGAAATGGAAGCCGCTGAAATCTAGCATGATGCTACGCATTGTTTCTCTACACTATTTGCCCCGTGCGAGCAATATTTTCAATCCCATCACATTGCATCGCTAGGTTATTTCACGAAACGAAACTCGTCGAAAAATCCATCCGCCAAGAAACCACTTCATTCCAGTTTGCTATCATCGTCAGCCTCATCATCGGCATGATTACCATGGTCGTTTGCAATTCGCAAAAGAAAAGGCATCAGTTTGCCGGCTTCGCTTTGGCCCTGGAGCCCTGGAGGGGGTTGCATATCTCTCTCTTCATCTCTCCATCTCTGCCCAGAGCACCATCCGTTCCGAAGAACTGCTTAATTTTCCATGAATGCACCCGGGATTGTTTCCTTTGTGACAACAAAGCAGAGCAGAACTTGGCTGGGTTTAATTAGGCGTTTTACAGTCAGACGATGTGTGAGATTCCTCGGGCGGTTCATTTGCTGTTAGAAATAGTTGAAATTCATTTTAGTGAGATGAAATCTTTTCCCTACTATCTAAACAATGTTCTAATTTTGTGCAATTTCTCTTTTGCAGGTTCGTATTCCCGTCATCAGTTTGTAAGTATGTATGCCCGTTTATTGCTTTCGAGATTTCACTGAAATGTGCTGCCCCTTTGCGATGGAAATCAGTGGTCTCTGTCAGAATCATGTGGCGCACGTTGTGATTGCACTTATATTGTCACTCGCACTTGAACGTGACAACCTTCAGATGAACATCGGGACTAAATGCAATATCGGTAGATCGGTAGATATTTGAGAGTGAACCGATACCATCCCCACCATCCGTCTGATTGAACCTTACAGTTCATAGAATTGTCTAATCATGATGCTTTCTGTTTCTGTTCTACTCTCGCTTAGTTTCAAAGATCATTTCTGGACAAGATGTGTTTCTTCGGAAAGTCACTTAGGCTGTGAACCATTTGGCGATTTTTTAAACTTTTAATTAAAATTTGACATTTCGAAAGTTATTTACTCTCGAATGGTGAAATTTAACCGAGAGAGCGAACCATTTCAAAAGTTGACATTTGGATAGTTATGAAGAATTGACAGCTGCGATAATCGCAAGTTGGTAGAGGTGTGAACATGTGTCAATATTTTAAAATTAGTTTTTTTTTCCTATTACATTAAGTATGACAGTCATAGCCTCGAAACATAAACATCCACGTCATGAAATAACACAAATAAATCTTGACACAACACATTATCGATTCCATCTTTATCCCTTCATTTTGTTTTGAAAAATTTTGACAACCCCATTTAGGTATAGAAAATGTTTCCCCCTTTTTATTCTGCACTATGGGCAACATTTTAACTATCGAGCTGTCAAATTTGTCCATCGCTCTGTCAATTTTAACCATGCTCCAGAGCAAATAACTTTTGAAGTGTCAGATTTTAACCAAAAGTTAAAAATTTCGCCAAATGGTTCACAGCCTTAAAAATCACGACACGTGTTGAACGGTGGTATTGCACAGTGGAGGATCTTCAAACAAAAATCGGATAAGGCCTAAAATGTTGCCCAATTTGGCTGAAAATCATAAGTTAAGCTAATTTTGAGGTCCTGAGTTTATTTTTGATGTTAAAAGGCATTAAAAAATAGATTTATAAAATTCAGTCCTTGCAGTTTTGAAAAGTATTTATTCATTGTGTGAAGGCCGAGATTTTCCAAATCATTATTTGAACTGAGTTTGCAGTTATGGTTGACGGAAGCCGGCAGTGGTGACAGTAACCACTTTGAGCAGTTACCTGTAGCCATCCTGGGATGGTTTGTTCAGGAATATCAGTTTCCTGGATGAGTCGGACTAGTTGTGGAAAGTTTTGGGTGTCAGATGCGTTCCTCCCGAAGAATCAAGATATCAAGAGTTAGAATCCCTGCATGCCGCTGAAAATGATTGTCACCAATGAACGAATGGTGAATGGTACTGTGTCTAGCAGTTAAATGAATACCAAATCCTTGAACACCAACTCCGTTGTCTGGAACGAAAGGATAATCATAGTACCATACAGCATCATTAACGACCAGACAGAGACGACGTTCATTATTGGATCAAGGATTCTACGAAGCAGACAATTTAGTGAGAACTTTCTTTTTTACAACATGTTTTAATTATTATTTTATTTTGATTATTTAACCCTCATCGTGCCTATAAGGTTGGTAAAGAGCGAGAAAAGGCGCTATAACCTTGGCTCATTAGTCAGCACAGGGCTAAATACCGCTGTCCCATCCCAGGAACCAAAGGAGTGTTATTAACCCTCTTAGCAAAGTCACTCCCAACGATTTATCAAACCCCCATCAAATTGAAACGGTTGTGTACGGTTGTCCACGTTTCTTCCTTATTCAAGGTTCAAAATGATTCGTTGATTAAATTCTTCATTAATTGAATAGTTTGATTGCCGTATAATTTTGAATCATCTTCATTTTGTACGCTGCACAGTTGGCCTGGCCGCTTTAATGCTTGTGCCATTCCATATGTGCCACAAATGATAATAATGACAAGAAAAATTGTGGGCGGCCGTCTGCAATTTTCCAGGATCCCTACATGTATTGGCTGTGTATGTGTAGACTAGACTTGAGATGTTAAAAGGCATTAAAAAATAGATTCATTTTTCCATATAGTGTTGTCGAACCTTTCTTATGATTATGATCCTCTCATTTTTATGATAGATTTTCTATGACTGATCACTTGTATCAACAATATTATAAAAAATAGACAGCACTATTTTCAATCCAATGAATAAATTATTTGTTTACCTTAGATTTTCTAATTATATTGCACTAAATACCATGCGCCTCCATACCAGTAACAAAAATTTAAAATCTCTTTAAACCCCTTGGCGCACCGAGGCGCAGAACGAGACCTTGTTATTCGAAAAGTAGAGATAATCTCCCATAGAATGAAATTGACACTCTTCTAATGATAGGACATGAACATTTTAATCCCTAACGAATCATTTTTCACAATATGTCAATATTTTATGAAAATTACCTTTTATAAGATTCGCACATCGCATAGTGATGATGATGATGTGTGTGTTACTACCACCTCTTGTAGCAGGACCACCGCCCATAGCACTGAGCAGTCCTAACACAACAATTTGATCAAGCATTACTCACTGACCATCATCAGTATGATACTGTATGAAGGGCCAAAAGGGAGTTGGGTGGTAGCGAAGACTGCATATCAAGAAGACTGGCAACTCAGTCTAGAGTCTGGAGACAGTAACAGCAACGCCACTTGCGGATGAAGGTGTTACTTTCCATAGTGACGCACACACAAATTTACACTTTTACATTAGGTTTGCTACCTTCCTCCAATAGAGCCGATGTAATCTCTGTCGCTTCTCGTTTGTATGGGGGAAGAAAAGAGATAACAGTCTTCTTAATATGTAGTCTTCGGTGGTAGGTAAGCAACTTCGCTTACACGTACCACGGGAGTGTTCGAGAATCTCCTTCCAATAACAAGATCATATAAGTCAATCGCAATGCAAGCCATTGTAGAGTTTCGCACATCGCACAGTGATCACAAAACTTCAAAAGTATCCCGAATTTGATGCAAACTTCACATCGGGGCAATTGCGTGAGGCTGAATTAATATTTGATATTTATTTTTTAATTTTTTGTTTCTCTTAAAAATGTTTGCACTTAGGGTGGTTCAAAAATTCAACATTTGCGAGTAGAAAGTGCACTATATTCTAAAATTTATTTTCAAAAAATTAGGTGGAGTAATTGTAATTGTATCAGCAGAATACACATTTTTTAATTGTTGATAATGCTGAAAGGCATTTATAAAGTGTATTACGAATCCTGGGTAATCAAACACTACCATGCGTCTCCTAGAAACATATCACGATACGGAACAGAAATGGGCAAAACAAGACATTCATTTTCGGAAAGTGCACTAATTTTCAATCGAACGTCCCGAAGTGTTTCAAAAAAAGTACAGCTACTTTGAATATTACAATTTAAATTTATGGCATGGTTTGACATTTATTCTTCATGTCTGAGCTAGAAGGAAGGCTTGCCTCGGCTAAACTGCAGGGAAAGTTTAAGTCCTGCGAATAACCTTTCAAATGAAACCAGTTCGACTCTAATAGGTTTGAATACAGTGTATTTTTTCAGAATTCATCATCTATTTCACCTCTGAAGTTCTGTAAAAAATCGAACTTTCGTCTTCAAGACTTAATATTTTGAAAAAAACTATTCAACAACCACGGCTCACACAAACGAGGCTTGCTATTCCGCGAATTGACAGTTGTTGGTGACTTCAGAGAAATCGTTGAGATAAACAAACGGATTTCTCTAAAGTTGATATTTAACAATATTTAAGTTCTAACGGTGGAAAAAAAAATGTGTAATGGATTCTTGGTGACAATTACGCCATAATTACACTAGACACAGTAGATATTCAGTGAATCTATGTGATTATTAGTGAAAAGTGGGAAAACATATCTAACCGTAATGTTCTGTTCCCAGCAAAGGTTTTGGACATCGGAATAGCTTCCTTGTGATCTACCAGGTGCCGATCATCCGTTAGCAGCAAAGAATGTATGAATTTCATATAATTGTTTTCGCCGACGATTTCTATGACGCCCGCTCGTCAAATGTTTACACTCTAACGAGCTAGCCTTGTTTATGTAAGCCATGTTCAACAATTATAGAATAGAGAAAAATGCTAAATTATAAAAGATGCAAAAATAATATTTTGAGGTTTTGTCCAGCTAGGCGACACTTTGCATCGGTGCCTCGTCATACCCGGCTTATGCACTCCTATAGCTGCCTAGGAAACATTTGATAAGTTTAAATGCAGTGGACTGCATCGGATATCGGGGCGGGCATAGCGTAGTTAGTAAATGGATTGCCTTGTACGCATCTCACCTGAGTTCGATTCCCAACCCCGCACATAGTGTTAGAGATTTTTCTAGCTCTGAGAAACGAGGCGAATGACCCTTAGGTTAAAATAACTATAATCGTTATAAGAAGAAAAAAACGAATATGTTACTTAAGAGGAGAAGCATAGCGAATAATACGACAGCATCACATTAGCTTTATATTGACTTCATATTCGCTCTATAATAGCACCAAAAGTATAATTGTAAATCATGCAAGTTTTAAAGATTCTCAAGGCTTGTATGCGTTAAATCAGCTTCATATCAGCTTCATATACGTACTTAGAGTTTCCACTACTGTCACATTTGGTCTGTGCTTTTATGCATTTATAATGCTAATATAGATCTCGATTGCACTGTAAGTACCGAAGGAGGGTTTTGTGCAATATTAGTTCCAATTTATAACCAATATAGCGCAATAGTTTAATGCTTATGATTACTTGGGCTGCCGAGCTGGTATTTCAAACTTGTAGCTATCTTGTTAGCCACTGTTTATTTGATATCACTAATTACTTTTAATGAGCCTGAACAAACATTACTTCCGGTATTGGAATAATATAGGTTCGAGGTTTGTTCATCATTTGTCCAACATTTGTTCAACATTTGTCCAACGTTTGTTTAACATTTGAACAACGTGTGTCCAACATTAGTCCGATACTGGTCCAGAATGAGTCCAGCATTGGACTGACATTGGGATGTTTTGAGTCAATATTGGATTAATATTGGTCCGATATTGATCAGGCGTTGGTTTAACCTTATTGGAACGATGGTATTGGCTCGTTATTTATTCGACGTCGGGTCTTGATTAATCCTCTGCTACCCAAATTTTTGTTTTGCTTAGAAAAGCTATTGTAGATTGTTTTCGTAATGAGAATGCCGAAAAATATATTGCCAGCTCACGAAAGCTACGGATTTTTCATTTAACTTTCATAACAATGTCCAACATGGCCATTTCACGGGTTTACAACACAATTTCACAGCTACAGAGGAGTACTACAAGGTAACAACTTAAAAATATTTTTTTAATTTTCTCCAAAAATTAAAAAAAAAAACGATGAATACTTTTTGACTAAATTGCACTACCATACACAAAATAGTTTTTTTCTCGTTTTTCTCAAATTTTCAACTTTCAACATTGAATGTATTCGGCATAGTTATTTCAAAATGCAAACAATGAATTTGTATAATTAATGGCAATGTATGGCAAGAAGTTTTCATAGTGGTGACAACATACAATCGTGTTTTGAACATTCTATAGCGATTTTCCCGTAACCCGCCAAAAGGCGGGGTTAGGCAGCTGAGGGTCAATCAGAAATCTTGATCAGTTATTGACCCAACATTCAGTCCGATATTGGTCCGACATTGGCCCAAAACTAGTCCAATATTCGTTCAACGTTGATAATTTTTCTGATATAAACTCACATTTTTTCGATATTGGTACACCACTGATTAGATTGGTCCAACATCAACCCTACTATGCCACGACATTAATCAGTTATTGATCCGATATTACTACTGGTCGGAGCACTATTTTTCTTTTTGTCCTTTTTGTGTTATTTGTTTTTGCCTTTCTCTCCTCCTATTTAAACTTTTCCCGGTCTGCGCATGATTATCACAATGTCTAATGGCTTTCTGTAATATATGATAGCATACGAGTCGTAAGTCCATCCAACCTTTACTGAATTAATGTCGAATTAATGTGTTGTTCTCTTTGGTGTTTCTTTCTCGGCAATACTCAGAAGCACACACGAATATGCAAACGACTACACGTCCATACACTGATAATATAAATTCGTAAATATAATGAAATCGATCATACAATACACGAATTCATTCGTCGTTCTCTGCAACGAAGTATTTTCGTGCATTCTAAATAGTAGGTTTCGTTCATTTCATGAACAAGAATTGCCGCTTGGTGAATGAAATCTTTCGTAAATTTTACACGTTTAATGTATACTGCACGAATGTTATCGTTGATAACGACATTATTTTTCGTGAATGAAACGAAATGTTTTGTTTATTTTTAAAAACGTGTGTGTATATTACGAACGATTTCGTTGGTCGCACGAATTAATTTCGTTTATTTTAGAAAAGTGTTCGTATTTATTATCCTCTTATTGTTTTCAGTCGATCTTTTGGGATCGATGTTTGACAACATCGATATTTTTTTATTCAAAAAAATCGATGTGGCCAAATCGATTTTATTGTGGTGTAAAGAAATGGACGTTTGATGAACAAAAGTTTAAGTAAATTTTACTTATCTAGAGAACATGGCACGAATGTTATCGTTGATAACGACATTATTTTTCGTGAATGAAATGAAATCATTCGTTTATTTCAATAAATGTTTGTATATATTACGAACGACTTCGAACTTTTCTAAGATGAACGAAATCATTTCGTTAATCTTAGAAAAGTTTTCGTATTTAATAGCATATTCTTTTGACATTGCTCCGGCAGAGAAAAACTGAAAATTATTCATACAAAACCATCGAGCATGGCTGCGATGGCTCAACTGAATCCGTACTGCTGCAGATTCTGGACCAACTAGAAGCGGAAGAGGTTTGGAAAATCTTCCTGAAACCGGCGGACATGGATACGGCTACTAAATAGTCAGACCGAGACCGTCGTGATCATCAACAATTATATGACGTATAGCAACAATGACTCCATATTGAAGCTCTCTTGACGTTGACGGTTCGACGAATGGTACTCGTAAATATTATAAAGATATTCGTATATAGCAGCGAACAATTCGTTTGCCGAACGAAGCTGTTTCGTAATAAGCCAACGAAAGTCGTTTCGTGGTGTTCACGAAAAACTCGTAATAAAAAATAAATGTGTTTCAATAGAACTACGAATGATTCATTATATGTACGAAAAATTCGTATATTTTATGAAAATATCTGTACGAAACTAATGCATAGCGATTTACGATTATATTCTATCAGTGTAGGCACGCATTAATATACACTGAAATTACAAACATGCTAGCATACACGACACCCAAAGCCCACACGATAAAAAGAACGCCCACAATAATATACAGACGCTCGAATCATTCACAATAATACAAACCGTAAATGCGATCACTCACGTATTCCTACGCCCACAATATCGTAATCCTATATACGTCCCGGTGATTATGTCAACGTCGTAGCACTTATGAATTTATAAACGCATACGCCAACTCTCGTGCGATCATAATCATTCTCTTCCGGGAACTCTCACCCTTAAACGGAGCTTCTTTATACCCTAGGCAATAAGTGTCAGGGTGCCATAATTGAAAACTCTTATGAGATGGGGGAGCTCACTTTATTCCTTCATACGAACTGCCCATAAAGCATAAGAGTCCCATATAGAAAAACAGCAAGCCGATAAAAACGCTCTTCAAGATTTACATTTTCATTGAGCCCTATGGAAGGGACAACCAAGTTTTGGTATTGTTTTCGATATTTTCTAAACAAACCAGGTTATTTTATTTGAGCATTGTAATTCAGTTGTGATACAGAATACAATCCAACAGATAACTCAATTTGGACAAAAATCCATATGGGACTCTTATGCTTTTATGGGCAGTGAAGCACACATTCAAAGTTAAACATCAGAATGATGACATGTGCGAATAATCCAAAGCCCACGTGAATATACAAACGGCTTCTCGACAATATATACGTATTCAAACACTCGAAGTTATACACACGCTAGCATGCGTGACGAATGAATTAAAATTTAAAGTCACGTTAATAAAAAAAACACGCTAGCATACGTGACCTCAAACCGCCCACGCGATTAATCGCGTTAACATAGAATAATCGTACTTTCACGATTAGACGTATCAGATCACGCACGCGACTGTGTCATCACGATCATCTGCGCACACCTACGCCTTCCACCTCGCATAGATAGAAACGTTTAAGATCAAGTGAATATGCTAGCAATTACGAATTTATAAACACCGTCTCAAGTGCGATTATAATAGCGCAGCACCCTTTCTAGAGCTTCCATTTCCCGACGGTTTTCAGCTTCCCGGGATTCGGGAAATAAATAATAAATTTCCCGGGAAATCCCGGGATCCCGGGAATACAGAAGAAATATAAAAACGTGAATGATTTTCTTAAAAAAAAGAATAAATTGAAAAGTTTTCAAACCCGTTTGATTGCATATATATATATATATATATATATATATATATATATATATATATATATATATATATATATATATATATATATATATATATATATATATATATATATATATATATATATATATATATATATATATATATATATATATATATATATATATATATATATATATATATATATATATATATATATATATATATATATATATATATATATATATATATATATATATATATATATATATATCTGTCCTAAAAGCAGTTGTCAGAAAAAGGCGATTTAGCGTCCTACACATCATTCAATCATTTGATAACTCGTCAATAAGTTTACGTAACATCAACTTCTTTTGATTTTTCTTGGTTATATGTATAATCTAAATTTTGGTAATCACGGATACGATTGGGACGATATACTAAACGCGGCTGCTGGAGTTGCTGTCCAAAATTGGAATTCGTTGGTCTGATGCGATGGGTCCATTTAATGCAAAGCACCTTCTTTGGTAATCTTGAATGAAAAGATTAAGCTGCTTCAAGGTATTGTGCAGTTATTTCCGATCAAATGAGAAAATGTGATATATGGAATCTACTTCTGTCACAGTAGGATCAGCATCATTCCGAATTAAGTGTGAATCAAAATCAAGCAGATGATGGACGAACTGTGCAGCGATGGATGAAGCCTACCATCGATTTCCTGTTACGGGCGAGTATCTGGATTGCTTGATCTTATCCCTTCAAAAATCCTGCCTGCATCGTTGAAAGCGACATTCGGCGGTATAACAAATTAGACGAAATATGCATTTGATGAATCGATCAAATATTTCTACAGACGTTCTAGAAACATTCTTTATTTTGAATAGCGTTTGCGTTAAGCATGATATCACTACAAACCATTCCAAGTTTTGAAACAAACACTCATCGATTTTTTTAAGAAATTACCGCCATTTCAATTACTACTTTGATTTCATTCATTCAAGATCTTTCATTCAAGATCTAACTATTAAAATAAACTATTAAAAGAACTGTTAAAAAATCTGATCAATCGGCTCATCGGTTGCAGAGATATCGTGCGCATCACTAACCGGCAAATTAATCCATTTTTGCATGAAAATATCAACATTTTTAGTAGTATTTTGAGTAAGGCTTGGACTATATATCTAAAAAATCATGAAAACATATCAGCGAGCCTAAAGATATATAGTCCAAAGATCTGCAAATCAGTTGGAAAAGCACAATCTGCATTCACTGCTCACTCCAAATGTTTGCCGATATTTCCTACAGAATTTCTTTCGCAGAACCTAAATAAATTAAAAATCTTTTTTCCCGGGATTCCCGAATCCCGGGAATGAGACCACAATTTCCCGGGAATCGGGAATCCCGGGTAAAACAAAAATCCCGGGATTCCCGGGAAATAAATTCCCGGGATGGAAGCTCTAACCCTTTCCCACGTGAACCTGAATCGGTCACATCCGGAAGTCTCTATCGTCGGTCCTAACAGCCTAGGTCCATGCCTTTAGTTCAAACATCTTAGTAGTACACTCAAAATCTAACAACAGATTTGCGGCCCGCAAATGACAACACGGTCATACAATCGATGTTACACACATGACGCCCACGCGATCAAACACGTTAAAATGCACTAGCTCGAATTCTTTGCGATCATTATCACACACCTAGAATCGTATTCTCGTAATCATGAAAACGCCCCAATGATTGTGTGCATGGTTTAGCACAACTTAAAAACGCGGTCTCAAGCGAGAACGTACACCAGTGTTCACGCAATCAAAAATCGGTCACATCTGAGAGTCAATACCATCGATCCTAGCAGCCTACAGGCCTTCAATTGGTCCAAATTAATAAAAAAGGAAAAGTATGCACTAAACAATTCGTTCTATGGTGACATGATCGGAATCTCCAGTAAAATGGGTGAACTCACCCTCTTCTAAATCGTCTAAATTATGATCCAGATTCGCGGTCCGCAGAATCATTCCAGAAGACACGCGAATTTGATAATGGCCACATGGTTACAATACAAATTTATACACGCGTAGTTACATACATGCTAGGACACGCGACATTAAAACCCCCACGCGATCGAACACGTCATCATACAAACGCTCGAGTCCTTCGCGTTGATACACAAAGACGAATGCAATCGGGATCATCTACACACATCTGCGCCCGCACATCTGAACCGTACATTAAATATCACAATCAGAAACACGGCCTGCTGCAATTGGCTTTAAGCAGTGTTTCAGTGGATTACATTTACCGTCTCGTCAGCAATTGTAGTGAGCAATTCTGACCTTTTTCCGAGAACCAAGATCTACAGCTTTAACAGAACAACTCAAAAAAAAAAAAATTGCATCTGTATGCATCAGTTAACTTTTAATGACTATGACAGAAAACCGTAACCGAACTAATATCTGGAACTATATATTTATAGCACAAGATCAGATTTTAAAAATTGTAAACACTTTTCGATTGTGTGTGGTAAAAAACCCGGACCGGTGAAGAAAAATCCAATCCGATCCATTTCATGTATAGACCATGCTTTCTAGTTATATTTTGCCATTATTGTAACTTTCTTAAAGTACACATACAAATGGAGCGAATGCAGTGATCTTAATCATATATCGAAACTATAAACATACAAGAATCGAAAAGAATTTTATATATGGACTTAGATGCGTTTTTGCAAAGGTTTTTCGAGTGGCAGTGCATTAAATCATAAATAGGCTAGGTATACATAGCTTACATCCCAAGCAACAATTGAAGTTTTATAGCATGCTACAAGTGCAATCTAAGTTTTATCAGTGGCTATAAAACTACCATAAAACCTTAATTGTTACAAGGGTAGTATGTACCTATTAGCAGATTCAAAATACGATAGACTGAGTGGAAATGAATCACGTGAAGTGGAAATGAATCAATGAATTGATCAAAATTTCGTTGTGCTTTCCATCGATCCACGTAAATTTGTTGCTAAGAAAGTTTTCGTCTTTACCCAACAAAAGCACAGATTGCTATCATGTAGGTCACGCATGCAACCACTAACAAGCAGGGATGCCACATTGAAATCTGTGTTTGGGTTAAAAATATATTTTTATCATCTGTGATTACTGAAACAGGAAAAAATCTGTGATAAATTTCCGAAAAATTACAATATTTCCAAAAATCTGTGAAATTTTCATCAAAATGCCAAAAACCTGCCATCTGTGAAAACGAATCTGTGATCAAGAATTGTGAAAAAAAATCTGTGAATATGGTAACTCTGCTAACAAATTAAATATACCTACCTACACATTCGCCTCAAACACTGAACCCAAGCGCACAAAGTAAAATGAGTTAACGCTGACGATGATGGGTAGAGCAAAAGAGAAAACTAGTACCACGACACTATGTTAACCATGTTTGCAAATGGAGCTCGAATGTACAAGCGATTTTGTGTACGGAAAATTGTGTTCGAGATTATTCATAAAAGTGTGCTGGAAACGAGAACAATACAAAAGAAAGTATAGTGTTGGAACGTACAAGCTCAATTGCGTGTTGGACGGCACTGGGTAGCGTACTTCCACAGCCAGTGTAACGGACTTCTAACTTAGCTACACTGGCTGTGAAAACACACAGCGCAGTGATCTGCTCCGCCTGCCGTTCAACAGGTAACTAAACTTGTTTGGCTAAATCCGTTCTTAAAATAGTCGATGATGTCGTCATTCATAGAAGCGAAGCGCGCTAGGCACACAAATCTGTCGTGCCGGACTTGGGAAGCGTTATCTTCTGTGTGTAAATGCGCGATATTTCGCCTAGGTTGTACATTATTTTACATTATTTTTTTTTTTTTGGAAACTAGTGTAATTTTCAGTGCCATGATATCAAATCTATTGGAATTTATTCCTAAAAGTATTTCGGGGCTATATGCGCAAAAAAAATTGAAAATTTATCGTGTGATGGCTGAATTATATGCGTTTAAAATTGAACCACTTTTCGTTACATAACATTTTTGTAGAATTTGCAAAATGCACCCCCATATCGAAAACAAAAACGTAGTCAAAACTATTTTTCGAACATCTTGCTAAAATGCTTTGCAAACAGAGTTAATATTGTTTTCGTGTTCAACCACCTAAAATGATTTTGGAAAAGATTTTTTCTCACAACTTTATTTTTTTGGAAACTAGTGTAGTAATTTATTTATTTATTTATTTCCATTTTTCATCTGACCCATGTTGGCCTACATGAAATTTAATGTTGTTGTATGGGAAAAGCCCATTTCAAGGTTCACTTCAGAAGCAGACCTCGAATGCGCGTAAAAACCCATAATCTTTTCGCATGTTTTTCCTACAATAACAATGAACTGACATTACAAATTAACAAAATTACATACAAGGTATACAGCATTTCAATAACATTACAGAAATATTTTCACACAATCTTATAAGCTAAGTCAATCTCCTAAGTGTATTCTTGAAAACATCACTAGAAACATAAAAATCGAAATGGTCATACACACTATTGAAAACATTACACATCGCCCTTATGGGTTCGTTCTGACCGTACTCGGTGCGCTGAAAGTCTAGTCTTAAAATGTTGCGTGATCTAAGGTTTCTGGGGGGTACGTTAATGTTGATTTGTGAGAGAATATCTGGGGCATCCCAACAGAGCTACCACTATACATTGATCGCTGTCGTCTGCTCGATATGGAAACTCTGGCAAAAAGGCGAAATACATCCAGAGCGATATTTGTTGGGAAAATATTGACTGGCCAGTCAATATTTTCCCAACAAATATCGCTCTGGATGTATTTCGCCTTTTTGCCAGAGTTTCCATATCGAGCAGACGACAGCGATCAATGTATAGTGGTAGCTCTGTTGGGTTACGCCACGGCAAAGTTCTAAGAGCAAAGCGGAGGAATCTTGCTTGTACTGCTTCAATTCTGTTAGTCCAAATGCTCGTATAAGGACACCAAATGGCTGCGGAAGCTTCCAGGACAGACCGAACAAGTGAAAAATACAATGCCCGCAGACAATATGGATCAGTAAACTCGTTGGCGATTCTTATAATGAAGCCAAGGTTTCTATTTCCCTGTGCTATAACGTGAGAGTAATGGTTTCTGAATGTTAGTTGCGAGTCCAGGAGTACACCAAGGTCTCTAATAACTGACACTCTCTCTAGCAATTGGCCGGCGATGTTGTAGCTCCAGAGAATTGGATTTTTCTGCGCGTGAAAGATATTATAGAGCATTTGGACACACTGAGAGCCAACAAGTTGCGATTACACCAGTTACAGAAAGCATCTAGATGTCGCTTAAGTTCGATGCAGTCCTCTATTGACCGCACAATGAGAAAGAGTTTGAGATCATCAGCATATATGAGTTTACACCCTGGGGGTATAACATAGCAGACGTCGTTGAAGAATAAAGAAAAAAGCAACGGTCCGAGATTGCTCCCTTGAGGTACACCCGACAAGTTTATGAAGCTATATGACACGTTACTTCCTAATTTCACAGACAGAGAACGATCTACGAGATATGATTTAAGCCATCCTGTAAAATTTGATGGAGCACCCAGTCGCTCGATCTTTGCCAGAAGAACAGAGTGGTCTACATGATAAAAGGCAGCTTTAAGATCAGTGTATATAGTGTCTACTTGTGATCCATCTTCGATGTTTTTAATACAGTACGATGTAAATTGGGCTAGATTGGTGGTTGTTGACCTGCCTGCAAAAAAACCATGTTGGTCCTTCGATATGTATGCTTTGGTCTCACGAAAGAGCATATTTCCTACTAGGATCTCAAACAACTTTGATCCAGCGCAGAGCGAGGTTATACCACGATAGTTCGCAACATTTTGCTTGTCACTTTTTTTAAAAACGGGAAACATTACTGATTTTTTCCAACCCACGGGAAACACTGATTGCGACAGTGATTGGTTGAAGATTAGTCGGAACGGTGTACACAATGCGCTTGCGCATTTTTTCAGTATAATGGAAGGAATCCCATCTGGCCCCACCGATGTAGAGGACTTTAACTTGCTTATGGCAGCCATAATGTCTTCGTCAGTAAATTGAATGTTTCCAAAATTGATTACATCGCGAGGGACATCTTGAAGGCCACAGTCCACCTGAGTTGAGCTAGCCGATTCATTTTTAAACACACTCGCGAAATGTTTTGCGAACAAATTACAGATACCGCTGGGAGTATTGGACGTTTCACCTGCGAGGAACATACTGGAAGGAAGCCCATTTTCTTTACGTTTCCCATTTACAAAGGACCAAAACTGTTTTGGGTTTCGTTTTAGGTTCGATTGGGTTTGTGCTACGTGTCTTGAGTAGAGAAAGCGGTTATATGTTTTGTAGCTGTTACTGGCTATCGTGAACTCCCTTTTTGTGATTGGGTTTCTTCGAATAGTGTAATGTCGAAGCGCAGCAGCTCGCAATCTTTTCAGTTTACGTAGCCGGTTGTTGGACCATGCTGGTTTTGATCGGGGACGAGGTGCAGGCACATGTATACTGAAAAGCTGTTTTAACACCAGTGAGAGTTTTTCTACGGCAGCATCTACATCGATCGCGAAATTCAAGAAAGTCTCCCAGTCGATTGTTTGTAGTGAGTTATGAAGCCTAGAGAAGTCAGTCTTCGAAAAGTTGAACTCCCTGACATCCTCCATCTCGTCATAGAGAACCAGCTGCGGACAAATCTGCGTTACCAGAAGTGGAGGATGATGTGCGTCTACAGCAACTAAAGGCTCAAGTGCCTCTGATACGGTGCAGTTCATTGAAGCTTCTTCATTTATAAACAGGAGGTCCAGAATTCGATTTCGCCTATTATTCACTGTAGACATTTGTCGCATGTTCAGTACAGACATTCCGTCCGGTAGGATAGTACTCGCCCTCGAAAAGGTTGATTCAGAAGGGTCTGGGAAAGCATACCCGGAAGGAGTGCTCTTCCAAAGAAGTCCAGGCTGGTTGTTATAACCAAATAGTAGATGTGCCGTGTTGGGTTCAATGGAAGTTGCAATGTCAAGTGCGGAGTCTATGTGCTTCTGAATAATTGCTACATCACTTGCGGAATCGGGGGGAATATATGCAACACCCACACAGAGATTAGTATAGGGGCCACGGATATTTACCCAGAGTTGTTCGAGATTGTGAGTGTCATTTTTGTGTTTGGATGAGAGTCGGTTGGAAACTGCAATGAGCACACCACCACCACGTTTCTTCCCTGCACTATTAGGATCGCGATCGTTACGATATACAGAGTACCTTGAGCCAAATAATTGGAGCGAGTTGATTTGATCATTCAGCCACGTTTCGGTCAGAACTATAACATCATGATCAACATCCGAAGCAGCGACGAACAGCTCATCAACTTTTTTGCGTAGCCCTCTCACGTTCTGATAGTAGATTTTAAGATGTCCCTGCAAGTTTTCTCCTGACGGTTGAACGGTGGTAGATCGAGTGATTGTGGAAGCAAATGCCTGTAAATGGGGTGGGCTTTCAACGGGGGCAGCATCTGTATGTCCTACTTCGGAAGGACATATACATTCATTGTATTTACCTGAGGAAACGGATACAGGAATTCCATGTCCTTCGAGTTGGTCTGACTTGTTTAGAGCGTTGTTATCTGACCGGAAAAGGTTGATGTCGTGTCCTTCAAGTTCTGTGGTAGGCGGGTGGGTGTCGGTGACGGAGTTGACCTGATTACGTATGTTGGCAGGCTGCAATGGTGGATCAAACTCAGGGTGCGCAGTATCTCGAGTAGCTTCGGGAGGACATATACCCTCTTTAGCTTTACCTGACCGGGAAAGGTCTCCGCCATAACATCCAAGTTCCATGGCAAACAGATGGGAGTCGGTGATGGAGTCAAGCTGATTTCGTTCGTTGGCAAGCTGCAATTGTAGACCAAATTTAGGGCGCGCAGTATCTCGAATAGCTTCGGGAGGACATATACCCTCCTTAGCTTTACCTGACCGGGAAAGGTCGCTGCTATAACATCTATGTTCCGTTTCAATCATATGGGCGTCGGTAGCAGATTCTTGCTGATTACATCGGTCGGAAAACTGGGCGGCTTCGCCGTGTTGCGCTAGTTGCTATGTACTGTAGTCAATAATACGGCGTGACTTCCTAAGTCGAGTTTGATACAGGGGGCACTCAGAACTCCAGGAAGCATGATCAGTTGGCGTTTGATCTTCAGGATTTCTTGTCACATTTGCATTGTGACAATTAATGCATTTTTGGATATCTGAGACACACTCTTTGTGCTCATGCCCTTCGGCGCAAATCGGACAGCATGGGGACTTCTTGCATGTGGCAGCTCTATGGCCGTACTCCGAGCAGCGATAACAGCGGAACACGTTTACATGAATCCCATTCGAAATTCATGTAATGAAATCACTTTGAAAACAGACAACCTAACCCGCCTTCTGGGCTCTCATATACATCGTCTAACTGGCGGCAAGTTGCTGTCAGTTACTGCCGAGTGAAACACGAAACATTTAATTCCAACTTTTTGTAACATTTTTGTTTCTGATTTCTCGCTATTCCAATTTTCAGAAACATTTTTATGACGACAAAATTCACATCCATGGCCATCCTGAAGTCGCCTGAATGGCTCACTGAACGAGTAGAGTAGGCGCTGGTGTTCAAACACGCTTTCGCTTGATTTTCTGAAAAGCGCGCACTCAGTGTACTAGTGCGCCTCGACATTTTTTTATTCGCCCAGTTGTGATGTACAATATTTTGTTCAAGATCAAGGCCAAATTCAGCTAGTTATTAAAAGTTATTGCGGCCCCTAAAATTCTAGTTTTTGATTTTACTAATGGATGCGCACGGTCACACATTCATAACAAGCTCTGTCAAGTTTTCACCTCAATTTTAGACTGTAGACGTTATCCACAAGGCATCTACTCTAGACTCATTAATTGTCACAACCAAATAGATCGATTCGAAGACACAGTCGCAGTTTTCACCTCCAATTATGCGACTCAGCTACTTTAGAAGTTTCCCACATCTCGGATCCCAGTTCGTTTCCTCTTTCCCCACAAACCCCCTACTTCAGGAAACTTTTATGACCAGTCACGTTTTCAACGCTGCAGTCGGTTCACTGGTTGCCGACCGAAAGGGGGGGGGAGTGGGGTATCTCCCACAAGCAAAGAAGCCAAACGTTTCGTCGGTTGGGATGAGTAGAGGCAACACACACACAGACAAAAAAAACCCTATCTAGTGCGGTAATGAAATGAAGACACATGCCGAAGGATATTGCTTTTTCAGATACTGGCTCTCTAGCTTATTGAATTTTCTTTTGAATTAAAATATCAAAGGACTCCGGGGCTGCCCACCAGCGTAGCGTCGTCGTCGACAGTAGTGTGATGCTCCAAAAGGGAGAAAACGACCAAACGACGGAAACGTCCGGCACGGATCGGAGTTCAAAGCGATGAGTGCTGGAACAGTCAGTAGTGCGGGTGGTTGGGGGATTTTTTTCAGTATGTATACATACGTACTGCTACCTGTCGTTGATGATGCGGATGTTGATGATGATGATGATGATGCTAATGCTACTGCATTCAGGCGAGATTTTTTTTCTGGATAAATCGGAAAATCTAATTAGGCCCGACTGTGCAGTTCGGAATTCAAAATCAAATACTGTGAATTTCGAATGGGATGCTCGGTGAAAGCATTGCCACCAGCAATGCGCGGCATAATGGATTGAATCTGCTTTCGCATGACTCGTGCCAAACAGGCGGCAGTTTTTGTTTTCATTGCGTTGTGATTTTATTTTTAACTTTTAATTTTTGCTTGAAATCAGGTCAATGGGGAATATTTGATGTAGGTAGAGCAAAGTCGAATCAATGTGCATACGTGATGCAGTGTTGATGGTGTTTATTTTTTTTTTGAATGGTGGATCGGGTATTCAAGTAATGACAAGGGATATTAAGCGTAGTTGAACCATTTCCAAATTTTTAATAATTGGAACTGAGCTTCAAGAATCCATAGCCTAGATTTCAATAGTATTCCTTTCTGCAATCGATATTTATTAAGTATTCATTAATGAAATCTTTTCAGGCACCAGTTGGAATAGAAAACTTCCATCACTTGTTTTAGCAGTAATTAAACTTGCTCAACTGTGTTTGGAACTGTAAAGTACACACCATCTTTCTTACCGAAACATAGTTACTTTCTTTGAAACATAGTGTTCATTTCGCAGGCTACAGCTGAATTCTGGTAAAAGTTGGCCCACTTAAAGGCACTCAACTTTTGACGCTCGCGAATAATCCATTCTGCAGCGCTGCGCTAGGAGAGCTTACCTAATCGACCCGGTTAGCTAATACAAATTTGACTAGTAGTAAGTTTTTACTCTGCTTTACCGCTAGACAGATTGCATGCTGCTCAACTTGGTCAAAAACTTGCAAACCGTACGAACACCATAAACATCCCCGAAATTCAGAAATTTGTTCTCACTTCCTTACGCCAACAGGACGCAACCGGCAGCACCAGAAGCGATAAAGTAAACCTCAGTATCTCCGGAACAATTTTCCTGGCAGAATTTCCATTTGGAAAAAGTGGCGGGGAGCGGAGGAAAATATCAAAACCGGAAATCGGGGCTAACCGCAGGGCTCGCCACAGGATGAAAGTTTTCTCTGCATCTTACGTGGTTCGTTGCTGGCTGCTGCCCTACCGACATACATACAAAACCGGTCAGTACGGTCGGGTGAGCAGGGAAGAAGCAAAAAAACATCTCAAATCATTCTTCGGGATGCAAAAATTGTTCACACTGGCGTGAGGAACCGGAAGGAAGATCCCCTAGCTGCAGACAAGATAGCCCGAAGTTTTGTGTGCATTCGATTTTACGTTTGGTTTGCCTTTCTTTGCCGGTCTCCGGTTGATTGTGTGTGTGTGCGTGTGTGTGTGTGTGATGTTGAACAATCGGAAAGAGCATATATCAGGGATGTTCCTCCCTGGAAAGATGTACTAAGACAAACACTCGAGCTTGATGGGTTTTTGAAGAGCTTTTTTCCGGAAAGATAAATATGCGATTCACAGTTTTCCGGTTGAACAAACAGCAAATAGCAAATCGGATGCTGAGCATGATGGTAGAGATTTTATTGGGATCGTACCTCATTCTTCTTACTATTCTTGCTAATAATGCATGATTGATACGCTTCAATAGATTGGTTTAAATGGAGCTGAAAACGAAGTTGTAGTTTGTAATGATATTTATTACGATGGATTTAGAGTGAACTTATTTATGTAGCTCAGTAGACCAAGGCTTATTGCTTCGAAACAGCTATTGTTGGAAAGAATGGTCAGCGCTGACTGACGGTTCGGACAGCATAGTCAATAAGAGATTTTACGCTTGTCCGGGCATACCGCAGACTCAGGTGGTTCGCATTTACTACCAAAATATTCTGACTCCTGCGTGTAGAAGACAAAAGGTTAAATCGCTGGGAAAACTAATTAAATGTCGTTACAACATGAAAAAGCACTGACTGAGTAAGGACTGTATCGAAAATTAGATATATACATGTTTCTTTTAGTCACATAAAACAAACAGTTTTATTATGTATTTAAAGTTTTACTTTAATATGAGTAACGAATTCAAACAGAAAAAAAAACATTCAGCGAATTCTCTGGCTTCAGATTTGAACCCTTTCATAAGGTTTTGGACAGTGGTGTCATCGCATTTTTTTGACGCTTTTCCATATTTTTTTAACTCTGTCATGGTCTCAACTACTTTACCATTCTTATTGAAGACACGTTTCACGATAGCCCAGTATCGTTCAATAGGATGAAGCTGTAGACAATTTAGCGGATTGATATCTTTCTCAACAAAACCAACCTTATTCCCATGTATCCATTTAAAAATGATTTTGGTATAATGTGCTGATGCCAAATCAGGCCAAAACAATGGTGAAATATTGTGCTTCTCGTGTAACGGAAGCATCCTTTTTTACAAACACTCAGTGCGGTAAATATCAGCATTTGAATTTAAACCACACGAACAAATTGCCCGCCACACAAGAACTTTTTGTCCAGTTTGTTCAACCAGGATCGACTTCTTGAGGTCAGCTATATCTTTACCAATAACCTTCGTATACAATTGCGGTTTTGGAACCATCCTGGAATCCTCTTTCACATACGTTTCATCATCCAGTAAAATACACGAAGACAATAGTTTCGAAATCCGGTTATATTACTTCCGGGCTTTGGTTTTTGCTCTAGAGCTTTGTATTGATATTTTTTGCTTCTCATATTATCTCATATTGTAACGCTTTTCGAATCAGTATTTTTATTGGCTCAAAGAACACAGTCCCCATGTTGATCGGAGATATGTGCTTTACTTTCCATTATTTCCTAATGGAAAGAATTGAGGAAGTGGTATAAGGAATATAATAAGGAAACTAACCCCAAGAGAACATAGACAATAAGAAAGTATTCTTCACTTCCAAGGAAAGAAAAGACACTTCTCGATGCACGTATATATCAACACCCCCGAGGAGATATTGTCACTCAAATACAGCTTAAATTACAGCTCTTTATCACATTGGGTTAAAAAACAATAGCATATCCTTGAGTTTGGATGGACAACCAAAAATCCGGATATCAAATGATATGAAGTTTCGTAATTGGATTCACACAGATCACACGAATAACACTCAGCACGTTGAATAGTATCCATGAGATAATTGAGTTTGCAATGTGAAGTCAATGCCCTGACTGGAATACTACAATTTTGCTTGGAAAAATTTAGCAAATTCTTTGACATTTTCGGACTCACGTCTGGTAAAAAAAATTGTTTGAAAGCAAGATCGCCAGCTACGCCAATGGTTGACATGTTCGGATGCAGCCCAAGATCGAATATTGCGCTTCATCCAACTTAGCGACAGTGGTAGAACTGGTTCCAGTAAGATCGGAACGACCGAGTACCCATAGAAGGTAGATAGCCTTTGAAATGCTAAGTTCTTCGATTTGAGTTCGACATGCGCTTACTAATTTCGATCTCAAACCTGTCGAACAATGTGCTTTCAGGGCAGCCTGACTGTCAGAGTTAAAATAGATTCTTTTACCGCACATCCCCCGTTGAATGCAAATCTCGGAAACCCATGCTCATTAAGTTTCCTCAAAAACCCGTCAGCGACAAGGTTCCATACTGAGGGCGACAGCACAACCACCTTGAGGACATCCAAAGACACTCAGCTTCCTTATCTGTACTTGCCTTAACGATCAGTACAGAAGTCGGTTGCTAAGCATTGCGTATATTCAGTTCGTGATATATGAAGATACTCCATGACCTCGTGTTGCTTCCAAAGTGGATTCGAAAGACACATTTCCAAAAGCACCTTCAATATCCAGAAAAGTTTGTAAACTTAATCGCTTATGCGAAAAAACTTTTTCAATGTTGTAGACAGCATTGTGTAATGAGGTGGTAGTAAACTGACTCGGCCACCTTTGGAATTAATCCTGTTGCAAGTCTAAAAGTAAGAACTTTTTTTTTCAAAATATGCTTGAAGTGTTCATATCCTCTTTGAAGTAGAACTGGAATGATTCTATCGTTTCTCGGAGACTTATACGGAACAATAGCTCAGAATCAAACATAACGACGGTTCGAGCTCGTTTGGTACGAGTCAGTTTGCCAACTCATGCGTAATACCATCAGAAAAAAGAGTTACATCTAATACTGTTTCCTTACCAGCAAAAGTTGGGCGATTTCATACATTAAGTGTGTGCAGATTTATACTACTTAAGTATTTCACCAATTCGGTGCCTTTCAAATTGATATCTGAGTTGCCCCAAAATATATGGTGGACATTTGCATCACTGCCAATTATGTAGAGAAACCCAGTATGATACAACTCTTTTGAAATCATCAGAAGGTGATGGTTCATTATGTGGCAAATATGCTGAACAATAGACGTATTTCCTGTTTGTGTTATCAACGGCCATATTGATCGTGACAGCACAAATATCGCGATTTGTAAGGTTGGATATAAGACATGTGTTAATAGCACTATTCACAAGATTACATGCACGAGGCATTTCATGTAGATTTGTCATGCCATTTTTGTTGAAAGCTACGAACACGGGGTTAAATAGCTTTCCAATATAAGTTTTTTTTTTCATTGAAATACGGTTCTAAAGCTATGGAATCTTTTCCTTCCTTCAAAAGCCGGGATAGATTTATAGTTGCTGTACATTTATGCTGAAAATTTATTTGTGCTACTCTAACCATACCTTATCGCAGCACTACACGTTTCATCATAAGCACTTGGTGTACAGCAACTAGAAGATACCAAACATGTTGGAGTCGCCCATAGCGAGCCTCTAAATGGGTATTAGAGACATGCCCATCAGTTTGATCCCACGACTTGTGAAGAAATAAATGTCCACTATATCAGAGATACGCGTACCACAGCAAGGGTAAGACCCACGATACTCCATGCGCGCCTGGCATATTTTAGTTCTGTCAGCAACTCAGTCCTCGGCACGAAGGAACACCTTGATTTGAGAACTCCTGTTTTCAGTCGCCTCTTACGACATGAGAGCAGGAACCTCGCGGATCAATTTTTCAACCTTCAACCCGCCAGATGCCACACGGCCTCTAGTCTGGTTTTTGTCCAGAGAAAGATAATAATAGACTGTTATCAACCTCCCAGTGGACCACAGCCGCAACGACATTGAAACAGAAACTCAGAGGGTCAATTCTTCGCAGTTACAGCAATATCGGATACAGGGAAGAGAAGGTGGACAACGATGACAGAAAAGAGAAGAATCAAACGTGCAGTTTATGGCAGATCGTTAATGGCTATGATAGGCTTGTACTGCCAAGACTGCCCGCAGCGGATGTCGGGTGGTTCTCGTTGGACCCCTGGGAAATCCTCCAAATTGGGTCAGATCTTCAGGTCGGTTCGGCTCCAATTTTGATTTATGCAAGCACAGTGCTGAGAATGAGGACAATCACGTAGTAGCACTCTAATGCGAGTCGGCGCCACAAAAGTAGTACAAAAGACTTCTGAGAACAAGAAAAAGAAAAAGAGAGGGACTAAACTCTTACGCTAGTTGATTTTAGTAAGAAATAAATGAGGGACGTATAGTGGCGATCGCGTGTTGCTATAAGATCTCGAACCAAGACGTTAGGTGGTCTTCCATGGGCCCAAAGTGTATCCGTTAGCTAAGGCCTGGCGGAAGCTGTACTCAGTGCACGCCCTGACATTGTGCTCGATGTCGTGATAGCCGTCGCCACAAGCACAGATACCACTATCCACGAGCCCAATAGGCCGGAGATATGCATCCAGCGTGTTATATTGAATTCGCTGAATTTTTTTTTGTTTTTGCCTTTCTCATATAAAGAAAGGCTATGCAATCACTGTAAAAATCGACTTTTTAACCGAGGCCCGGAGGGCCGAGTATCATACACCATTCGATTCAGTTCGTCGAGATCGGCAAATGTCTGTGTGTGTGTGTGTATGTATGTGTGTGTGTGTATGTGTGTGTGTGTCATTTAAACTCACACAATTTTCTCAGAGATGGCTGAACCGATTTTCGCAAACTTAGTTTCATCTGAAAGGTATAACGCTCCCATAAGCTGCTATTGAATTTTTAGTTGATCCGACTTCCGGTTCCGGAGTTACGGGTTGAAGAGTGCGGTCGCACAGCAAATTCCCTTATAAACTGGTACCACCATAATGTTCAAATGATGTAAAACATATTAAAATTGATGTAACATTACTCTAGTTTGCGGGTCTGGATCACTAATGATCAATCAAAGCAGCTTTGACCACATTGGCCACCTATGACGGTTCATGACGCTCTCGGGGAACCCGCCAAGTTCCTAAGCTAATATCACACCCATTCCACAACGAATTCTCTACCGATTTTTACGAACTTAATTTCAAATGAAAGATACAGTAATGCCATTGACTGCTGCTGAATTACATTCGATTCTGACTCTTGCTTCCGGAGTTACAGGGGTGTTAGTAAGGATACACTGGAATTTCCCATATAAATCGGTACAATCGTAATACCTCAGAGGCTAAAAACTATTGAAATGATCACCAAATTACTTCTAATCGTAGATCTAGATCACTGATTGCCAATCAAACATTCCTTGAATATATTGTCCACTATCGACGATTCCGGAAGTCCGGAATTCCGGGCATATTCCACAATTAAAGTCACATCGGTTCTTCGGTGATGACTGAACCGATTTTCTCAAACCAAGTCTCAAATGGAAGGCAAAATATGCAGTTGAGTATTGCGTCGCCGCCCCCCCCCCCCCGTCTTGCCCTTACACCTCCCTCCTTCATCACTCCCCTCCCCTTGGACCACCCTCACGCCCGCATTTCCTTCATCCATCCCGTATACCGGAATAAGATGAAGGATTTCTGACGCATCCTCCACACCCACTCTACTAAACCCCCATTCCCTACACGTTCAAACGCATTCCACCAACCTTTGCAAATTATAATCACATGAAGATAACATTGAACTCATGCTTATTAAGCTAATTAAATATTATTCTTTGCCTTTCTTATATAGAAAGGTTATGCAATTGCTCCAAAAACCGGCTTTCTAACCGAGGCCCGGAGGGCCGAGTCTAATATAACATTCGACTCAGTTCGCCGAGATCGCAAAATATCTGTGTGTATGTATGTGTGTATGTGTATGTGTGTATGTATGTGTGTGTATGTGCGGATTTGTTAACAAAATGTCCACATCGGTTACTCGGAGATGGCTGAACCGATTTTTACAAACTAAGATTCAAATGAAAGGTATAATATTCCTATAGGTTGCTATTGAATTTCATTTTCAACCGACATCTTATTCCGAATTACGAGTTGAAAAGTATGGTTACAAAACAAAATTTGTTGATTTTTCCAAATCGGTTTCTCGGAATTTTCTGAACCGATTTTGACAAACTTAATTTTAAATGAAAGGTCCATCAGCTGCTGTTGAATTTTGTGTGGATCCGAGTTCTGGTTCCTGAATTACAGGGTGATACGTACGATCACGCAGCAAATCCCGATTCTAACGAATTCTGCGATGAATGTAAAAAGGTGATTTTTTTTCCAAAATGTAAACACAACTGTTGAATTTGTAGATCTAGGTCCCCAACACCATCGACGGATCCGGAAGCATCCAACGTCAGAATAACGGTTATATTGGTTTCTCGAAAATGGCTAGATTTGCTCAACTTAGTCTCAAATGAAAGGTGTTGCGTCCCCAGAAACTGATATTAAATTCCATCTCCATCCGACTTCCAGCACCGGAGTTACGGGTTGTGGAGGTCGATCACATAGAAAACTCCGATTCAAACTAGGCTTCGCAGTACCGACCCTTTTTGGCCAGAACCGGTACTACGGTACTGAAGCCCTCAGTACCGGTAGTACCGGTAAAGTACCGGTACTCGAATATTTTAAATATTCGAAATAAGCTGCAAAGTGAAATTGAATGCTCAAATTGATGACCTTATTCTCAGATGATTGATTTGTGCTGATCAAAAAAGTATGTTTATTGTTTTCAATTGATTCGGAATGGCATGACTCATTTCAACACAAAATATTTTTCGTATGCGGCACCTTCTTTTATTTCAAAATCTAGGCCACTTTGAAATTAATAATTGCCAAGCGGTGCGACTTTTGTCGACTTCAACAGATGGTAAATGCAATAAACACAGTAAATCAAAGCGAGAATGGCAGTAAATCCGAGCAGGTTATTCGCAGTTCCTCTCTTGATTTTCTGTAAATTGGTTTCGACCTGCATACCAAGGCTTCTTGCTTTCCTGTAAACTATGGAGTTTTGCTGAATTTCCCGATCACCAATAATTACACATCGCTCCATTTGGAGTAGTTCGCCAATTCTAAAATTGTTAGCTACTAAATCGCTGTTCGTTATTTTATAAATAAAGGTTAAAGAGCAAACCAAAGACATGACTTAGACCATAGTCTTATTACGCGCCACCCAGTGAATAATGAAACCTATCAGAATGTCGTTAATAAAAAAATTCAAGGCAAATTTTTACGTCTCTTACGCTAGATGTGAATATATTGAAAATTAGTACAAAATCGTTTAAATTTAATTTCGACAAAATAAAGCAGGAAAGGAGGTGGGCGTAGCGTAGTTGGTAAATCGATTGCCTTGTACGCAGCGCACTTGGGTTCGAGTCCCGACCCCGCACATAGGGTTAGAAATTTTTCATAAGAGATTTTTCTAATCCGAAGAGGCGAATGACCTTAAGGTTAAAACCTCTATAAACGAAATAAAAAAAAATAAAGCAGGAATTTAAACATACTGTTTAGTACAACGGAGCTAGTAATGTTTAACTTATAGAAGGTAATTAATATAATTATAAGTCATCTTGCAGACCGATATTTTGAAACAGGTCCCGCTAGAGAGTCCACATATTTTTCATAAAAAAATTGTATGGTACCGAAAATACCGGTACTGGCTTTTGTTCAGTACCGGTATTAGGGTACCAAAAATGGGTCGAAATTCCCGGGATTTTCGGTACCGGTATTACCGGTACCACAACCCTAATTCAAACCAGTCTTCCCAACTACTCATGCGTCCGCAAATGCGACAGAGAGATCGCAGCAAACAGTTTTGTGCTGCATGTTTTTTCCAAGAGCAGGAGAGGTATCACAAAACATGAGAATTTTTTTGAACGCGACCATATAGCAAGCGCATAGAAATTTAATGTACGCACAGTTATATTTTTCGCATCGCATTGGACCTAGAGCGCGGTTCGAGCGAATTTGCCTCATGAGACAGCGCTTGAGACGGTACACCGCAACGCGCTCGTGCTTGTCTCCTAAGATTTGAACCAGTGTGCTGCGATGATTTGTTTCTTTTGCTAGGCATATTTTAGGGGCCGTACACCAATTATTTAAAGGAACATTATCTTTGGGGAACGCGGGGGGAGCAACCTTTCTTACATGACATTATATATCTAGTATATAAAATACAATTGTGTAAACAATGAATAACAATTATATTGTCTGAATTGTACCACAAAGGTGTAGCTAGAAACAAAACAAATTTCATAGTGAATTATCGTTAAGCAAGAACAGTTTAATTTAAGACCGCAGAACTTGAATTTAAGAATTTCGCAGTGCAGTGTCCTGTTTAGAGGCTCGAGTCATAGTACGTCCTACATGTAGTAACCCTTCGTGATGTCATGAAGCAATGTATTGTCAATTTTATCCGAGTTATTTGTGTATCCACCTTGCCCGATCAGACAATCGGTCCACTGGTACCTAGCCATCAATGGATTCAATTTTTCCAACTTTTTGTCAAAGATCTTCAATCTAGGTTGAATATTTTCAGTTTGGAAATAAAGAATCAAATTGAAGTTCAATTACTTCGAGGGTCCTAATGAAAAGTGCTTAATGCATTTTTACCCCTCAAAAGGCAAGGGGTCTCAGAGGCCCGGCTAGTTGCAGTTCTCTAGTTTCAATGCACTTGTAATTTGAAATACAAATGATCGAGCGTTTTCAGGTTTTTGATTCTCTCACCGATAAAACGACAAAACAGACGCTTTTACTTGCATTTAGTCTTACGAGCGATGATTTTTGAAGTCACAATTTTTGCTTGCCTTTTTCAGGGTTATTAACAATGTATATTTGCCACTACATTTTAGTCTCAATACCTCGATATTTTGACTTAGTGCTCCATATTCATAATCAAATTCTTCAAACCATTAGCTTAATTAAATGCCTCCTGCATTGACGAGATACACAAGAAAAAGAATCTCTTGCTTTGGAGTAAATTCTAGAAATAAAAATATTTGATGACAATTTTTTTTCACTGTAAGTAGCATCGCCAACTGGTCCCGGGTGTATCACCGACGACTTACCCCAACCGCATATTTTATAAAAAAATATGACCAGACTTCTCCAAATTTTTCAAAATGTGTCGAGCGACCTTTTTTTTTTTGG
Organism: Topomyia yanbarensis; assembly: GCF_030247195.1. Classification (NCBI taxonomy): domain Eukaryota; kingdom Metazoa; phylum Arthropoda; class Insecta; order Diptera; family Culicidae; genus Topomyia; species Topomyia yanbarensis. The sequence continues at coordinate 89,164,965 of NC_080672.1, read as the reverse complement.
TTGACACACTAGGATTTACTAAGTAATCGATTATTGATTTTAATCGATTATCTTGGTCGATTAATCGAATGAATTAATCAAGCTCTCAAAAATTATTCGATAAACGGATTAACGAATCGATTATTTGCAAAAATCAGACATCACTAAGCTTCACAACTGATAATGGTGTTTTAGATCACGTTACCATGAGGTTTATCTCGGATGTATAGTGCAGACCAACAGCGATACGTTACACAATCAACTGAAATATGCTTAAAATTATGTTTCGAACACATCAAATGTGAAAATCTATTGTGTTGGAATTGTAGAACATCTCAAATTTCCAGCAAGTTACAATTACTACTTGGGTGGTATGCTTTGTGATATAGCGGTGGTTTGGTATTTTTTCCAAGGTCACATGAGAACTTGCTGATCGATCCACTGTTTCAACCTTTACAGATTTTTAAAGAAATGAAAAAATGTCACCTTTAGATTTTTCCGTATTTTGCGCATAAAAATTGACCATCAAATTACAACGATTTTCTTTTGACAACTGCACTTTCCGAACTAAACGAGGTTCGTGTACCGATGAATGAAAATCCAAAACAAACCGGGTGCCATGTAAGCGGAACGACGTGTGGTTTTCTAGCATCGCCAGAAAAATAACCAGGTGCCAAACCGAACTTTGTGCAGATATTGAAATTGCCAATTAATTTGTTAAACCACACCAGTACAAAGCTGGTGTTCATCTCCATTTCACATCTAAATCGCATGAGACGGGCGCGCCGCGCTGGCGATGCGATGGGAATACATGAAACTCCCGCTTGGCCTAATGCGATGAGAACGTGAAAAATGCGACACATCAGATTATTTTGCGAGGGTGCATATGCGGTGCGTATTCTCATGAGAAAAGAAAAAGCACATAGCATGCGCTGGGCCATTCTTGCGAGCATGAGAGTAAAAATATCGCGCGCAAAAAATTATAGCGCGCGTGCATCATGTCTGATTCAAACTGATACCGCGATCAATGCAAAAAGGTGCTCTTATATATACTTACCAAGTGTAATAAGAATGAAAGACATTTCCATAAAGTTATATTGTACGAACCAGCTATTAAATCATAGTTTGGAGAAATGAGAAAGGCACAATTGCACCTCTAGGTGGATTAAAACAGGTTTTTTACTACTTAACTGGTAAAATTCTCACTTTTTATTGAACACCCGTTAGTTCGTTAAAATCGGTCAACTAGGTCGCCCGTAGTTAATTTTTAAAAATAAACGGGCTAAAAGAATCAAACGTCAATATTACGGTCGAATTTTTTTTTGTATGATCCATCTGGATTTGGTTTTGAAATGCCAAATACTACCAAAAAAAATGGATCTTCCATCGAAATTGCAATTTCACCAAATTTGGACGCCCCGCTTGAAATATTTTGACTTTTACTGTAGAGCCGTTTAAGGCCATAGCGATGACAAGTTGTCATTAACAACGACATCAGGAGCGTGGACTGCATTCAAGTCACACACAGCCTTTACATGATATGATTCCGATGACGATACCTCGTCTGCTCCCCAAAAATTCTACCCCAGCCAGCTCCGGAGACAAGTTACAAAGTTGCAATTTCCTGGACGAAGGGAGAAAGTTGTCGTTTCCTTTTTTTCCTGCTGATGCCAATTCCGGCCACACTCCTCCCTGGTGCCCGGTTGACAGATGAAAGAACACTTGGAGACATTTCGAAACATAAAACAAAAATGAATGAAGACCGGTGAAGAAGCACAACATTCACACAGCCAACCCAGACAGAACAGAACGGAGCTCAAAGCAGTCTAATTCAATTCGTATTTTTGTTCGCCAAGTATCGAATTTCCCGTCGAATGGCATCTCGTTTCGATATGTGTGTATCGTCGAAAGGGCTCCTCCTATCCTCCGGATTCAGCCACGCTGTGACGAGTTTTCTGGCTAAAGGTTTTTTTTTTATTCTTCGCTGCTCGATAGAAGGAAGGACTTTTACGTCAGCAGCAGCAGCTTTTCAAATTGTTGAAATCCACGTACAATTTGGTTTGGCGTGCGAAAGAACAAGCCATCCAATGCTGGACAGAGATAGAGAGAGACTAAACAACGAGAACATATTGTTTTGCTGGCAATAAAATTCCTGCGCTTCTGTTTTGGATGGCAGTTGGATGCGCCGCGCCGCACAGATGTGGGGACGACCCCGGTTTTGTTGCTGGGTATGTACGTGTGTGAGAAACGGTTGAAGTGTAATTTGATGTTTAACTTGTTTAATTTTTTTGCCAAACAATCATTTCGGGGCGTTCGTTTTGTGTGCTGGGAGGATCACGTTTCGTTACTCGATAAGAGTTCTGATAAATGTGTGTATACGAAACACAGTTGCGTGTTAGGGGGTTACAAGTTTGGCTGCTCAGCTCTGAGACGGCAAGTTGGCGCTGCTTCTGCTAACAGCTTTGTCCATCCATGGCTAAAAGGTGATGATTTGGCAGAAGTCAGTTTTTATTACTGTTCGCCGAATGAGGAATGAATGGAATGTTGGATCGGTTGTGATTACTGGATTATTTTGGATCCCTACTCAAATAGTTTTTGCTTGGAGAACCAACCAACTGGCAGCATTCTTTATTGCGTTTCTTAGCCGTTATTTGTACGATAGGGTACCAGTTTTCAATCCATGAAATTCCGATGTTCTTTACAAATCTCAAAATTAACACTTCATGACATCTTTAAAAATAAATTCAACCTAATTTAGATCAATGCGTTGTACGCGCCACAAAATTGGGACTATTTCAATATTATGAACAAGACAAGATTACTACTATAGCTTGCTGAATTCTGAATACCATTGCTTATAATAAAAACTTAGCAAAGAGCAGGGACTTTTCTAATGATTAAAATGAAACTACTTTCAACGAGGTTTATTACAATTCACTTGATGTCAATTAGAAACCCTAAAACGAAAATTTCAGTTATATTTCTTACTAAAATGATTGGATGGTCCTGGTTGGGACTGTTTGTTGTTTGTTGCTAAGGGTACAAATTTATGCACGTTCGAAGGCAAATTCCGCACATGGCGACCGACGGTTCCTTGTCGATAACGAAGAATTTTTCTTACAATTTCTTTTATGAGTAATCAACGTTTATAGTCATCTGCTGGGCGGTGTTTACAAGGTAATAATATGTTCGCTCACCGGTCAAATAACTGCTTTTACAACATCTATTTTGTTGTTGTTTAAAGTAGTTTATTTTACTGATTTAGATTCAAAATTGTCCCTATTTCCGTTCAGATATTGCAACAATCTAGTTGTTTCGGTTGGTGCAATGGCTGGGAAATGACTTCAGCAAAAAAGTTTGACCTGCATTGAAACGGTAGACGTATTCAATTTCAAACAAAATGGTTAAAGTCCACCGAAACATTCTGTGTGTATTAAGTGTGTAGCTACGCGAATAAAATGATAATGTACTACCTTCACAGTGTTTTTATTTTTTTTTGTTTCGATTAAAGGGGTTTTAACCTTATGGTCATTCGTCTCTTAGAAAAATTTCTAACCCTATGTGCGAGATTTGGAAATCCTACCCAAGTGAGTTGGATTTAAGGCAATGGCCTACCCCTAGTTTATAATAATCCATAGAGTGTTTCTTCAGCTTATGAATCATTTTATGAAATTATACCCATGCCATGATTATGGGTCATTCTATGCGAAGTAATTAAAGTAATCCGTGAAGGTTGATTACACGACCTTCACGGATTTGAACCAAATTTGGAGGAATTATTCATCTAGGTCCAATATATGAAAAACCAATTTTTTGTGTCAATTGAATCACCCCGCAGGCCATGGGAGCACCCCCCCCCCCTCCGCCATTTTAACAAATTGCCAAAACCCTTGATTTTCTTTTGATCATATCTCTGGTTTTATTTACTCTAGAATCAAACCGCAAGATGGTTTTTGAAGAAAATTGTTCCAGGAGAAAAAAAAAGTTTTGGCGGCAGTGTTGCCAACTATGCGATTTGCAGTTGAATATTAATATATTTTAATTCGTGTTCCTCAAACATTTTTACATAAAAAACACTTATAACCTCAATATAATTTGAGCCTATCCTGAGATACTCTGTTTTGAAGCAAACAATCTCAATTTCCTATACGGGTACTCCCACGATCAAAATAAAATCAAAGGTTTTAGCAATTTGTCAAAACGGGGAGTGCTCCCATGGCCCGAGAGGTGGTTCAATCGACACAAAAATTTGGGTTTTTATATGTATTGGCCCTAGATGAAAAATTCTTCCAAATTTGGTTCAAATCCGTGAAGATCGATTTCAAGTTTGCATATTTTTTGATCACTTCGCGTGGAATGATTTAAATCATTGGTCAATTTTCGCCTTAGATTATTTATTTTATTTATATGAATTTACATTAATTAATTTGATCTAATCTGATCAACAATTCATCTCCATAACACTCGGTTCGCGACTGTCTCTCTCCATCCACGGTTGCGTCCGATACCTTCCGATCTTGCTGCACCTGATCAGCCAACCTCGTCGTTTTGTACCTGCCGGATTTGAGAAGAACACAATTTTAGCAGGGTTGTTGTCCGGCATTCTTGCAACGTGCCCTGCCCATCGTATCCTTCCGCCTTTGGATACTTGGTTCGCCGCAGAGCCAGGCGAGCTCGTGGCGCATCCTTCGCCTCCACACAGCGTTCTCCTGCACGCCGACAAAAATAGTCCTAAGCACACGGCGCTCGAAGACCCCGAGTGCTTGTAGGTCCTCCTCAAACATGGTCCAGGTTTCGTGCCCGCAGAGGACCACCGGTCTTATCAGCGTTCTGTACATGGTACATTTAGTGCGTGGGTGAATTTTTTTTTTGATCGCAATTTCTTTTGGAACCCTTAGTAGGCACGACTTCCATTGATGATGGGTCTTCGGATTTCTCGACTGTTACTAAAGGGCTAACACGAAATTATTGCGACACCGAAAATGTCATGCCAATTTTCTTATAATGTTTAAAATCAAACCAAAATTTTAGGGTAGTTTTATACATATATTTACTTCAAAAATCAAAAGAAAAGTTTATCGATGGAGCCTTGAGTGTAAAATTGAACGCATTTTCGCTTGATGCCCTCCATCAAAGTCTTTACAGTGTCATCCGGTAGCAGTTTCTCAGTTTTTTTTCATTTTCTTAACATGTCCTTCTCGTCTTTAACTGTCTTCTTGCTCTTCCGAAGTTCTCGCTTCATCATTGCCCAGTACTGCTCCATCGGGCGCAGCTCCGGACAGTTTGGCAGATTCATGTCCTTTGGAACAAAATGGACAGAATTGGCCTCATACCACTCCAGGACACTTTTAGAATAGTGGCGTGCAAGAACGGTAAAAGACGCTTCTCGAGGCACTCAGATTTGTAGATCTCGCCATTTACTGTGCCCTTTGTTACGAAAGGCTCACTCCTCAGTCCGCAAGAGCAGATGGCCTGCCAAATGAGATATTTGGAGGCGAACTTCGACATTTTCTTCTTTTTAAATTTGTCGTCCACATAGAACTTGCTCTTGTTGGTGAAAAACTCCAACCCCGGAATTTGCTTAAAATCGGATTTTATATACGTTTCGTCGTCCATCACACAGCAGCCATATTTTGTCACCATCTTCTCGTAGAGTTTCCGTGCCCGAGTTTTAGCCGTCGATTGTTGCCGCTCATCGCGGTTTGGGAAATTCTGTACCTTGTATGTATGTAGTCCAGCTCTCTTCTTTGCATTCTGGACGTAGCTCTGCGGCATGCCGATCTTTTTAGCCAAATCACGGCTTGAGACGTTGGGATTTGCTTTAATCATCCGCTTCACCTTTCCCTCCGTCTTTTTGTTCTCCGGTCCCGGTTTTCTTTCAGCTCCTTTGCCGTGGTCCAACGACCTGGAACTGCTTCAACACTCTGGAGACGGTTGAATGGTGAATGTTCAACATTTTTCCCAACTGCCGACTCGCGTTGGTTCACCTCCATTTTCGTTGAATCGAAAAACACGACTTCGAGTTTGACAGCATGTAAACAATACACATTAATGAGAAAGTGTGCAAAATTTTGTTGATTTTTACCCAATGGTAAAAAAGTTATGCCCTGTTGAATGTGTCGCAATAATTTCGTGTTCGCCCTTCAGGCGGGATCTTTCCCGTTCGGTCCCTGCTATCAGCATGTACTTTGTTTTAGACGCGTTCACCACCAATCCAACTTTTGCTGCTTCTCGTTTCAGTCGGGTGAAAAGCTCAGCCACTGTTTCAAATGTTATCCCAATAAAGTCTATGTCATCCGCAAAGCATACAAATTGGCTGTAAAACTCGTACCTCGGTTGTTAAACCCGGCTCTCCGCATAACACCTTCTAGTGCAATGTTAAACAACAGACACGAGAGGCCATCACCTTGTCTTAGTCCCCGGCAGGATCCGAATGGGTTTGCGAGTTTACCCGATATCCTCACACAGTTTTGTACCCCCTCCATCGTCGCTTTAATATTAGTCTTGTGAGCTTCCTGTGCGGTTGATGCTATCGTACGCCGTCTTGAAATCGACGAACAGGTGGTTCGTTGGGGCCTGGTATTCACGGAATTTCTTGAGGATTTGCCGTACGCTGAAGATTTTTTCTGTTGTCGAGCGCCCGTTGACAAAACCGGCCTGATAACTTCCCACGAACTCATTTGTAATAGGCGATAGGTGTCGGAAGATAACCTGGGACAACACTTTGTAGGCGGCATTCAGGATGGTGATCGCTGTATAGTTCTCACATTCTAGCTTGTTGGCCTTATTATAGATGGGGCAAATCACCCCTTGCTTCCACTCCTTCGGCAGCTGTTCTGATTCCCAGATTCTGACTATCAGTGCAGTGGGCAGACAAATGGCCAGCCTTCCATGGCTCATTTTGACGAGTCCAGCTCCAATACCACCCTTACCAGCTGCTTTATTGTTCTTGAGCTGTTGAATGGCATCTTTGACTTCCCCCGCGTGGGAATATGCCGGTTTCCTTCGTCCGCTTCCTTGGCCTTCTGCATCCATTTCTTCATAGTCATTAAAGTGTTCAAAGTAGTGTTGCTTCCACCTTCCAGTCAGCTTTCGTCCATCCCTCAGAATGTTTCCATCCTTATCCCTACACATTTCGGATCGCGGCACGAAACTTTCTAAATCTAAGCATTGCCATAATTTGATTTTTTTCTCGTAAGCTTCGGTTATACAGATGTCAAAACTGGCGCATTTCAAGATGACACATCTCCAGACTGAAAATGTCGCAATATATTTTTTAAATACTTGCGCGCATATCCCAGCCGCCGATAATTATACACGGCGTGACGTCACCACCACCGATAATAGTTAACTTCTACGCCGCCGTCGATCAAAAATATGTCGGCGCACATGTCTAAATGGGGCAAACAAAAGATAATTCTTTTCAAACTACAGATAAGGTCCTGTTTCGAGGTATTATTGAGCAAAAATGGCAACTATGATTTTTTTTTTAATTTTACAAAATTGATTCAAAAAATCCTTTTAACGACTTGGCAGTGCGTAATTTATGAATAATCCTTAAAGGGTGTAGTTTCCCTCCCACGATATAATTTTGCACTTTACTAGACTTTTCCATTATTTTATATAGTGGGTAGGATGGTTCTGAATGTACTAAAATCAGAAGACAACTTTTCGCAGTCTTTCAAAAAAATTCGGAAAAACAAATTAATAAAAATTTGTCGAGTATACTGAAGGTAATGATATTTGAAACAGTTTTATTTTTTGTGTAACAGCTCTCATAACTTTGAAACTAACAAAGTTAAGTAGTTGGTGTATAAGAACAAATTATATTTCCTGATTCTATATCATATCATGATTTAATCCGTTCCACAATATTCCGCCACGTCACTCGGTCAGTTGCTGCTTGTCTTCATCCTCTAAAGTGCCCGATACTCGCCGGGTTCTGCTCCACTTGGTCCAGCCACCGGGAACGCTGCGCTCCTCTCCGTGTTGTACCTGCCGGGTTGGAGGTGAAAACCAACTTGGTGGGGTTATTGTCCGGCATCCTTACAACATGCCCCGCCCACCGTACCCTTCCAGCTTGAGCTGCTTTCCGGATACTTGGCTCACCATAGAGTCGCGCAAGTTCTTGGTTCATCCTTCTCCTCCACACGCCATCCTTCTGCACACCACCGAAGATCGTTCTCAGCACCCTTCTTTCGAAGACTTCGAGTGCTTGCAGATCCTCCTCGAGCATTGTCCACGTTTCGTGCCCGTAGAGAACCACCGGTCTAATCAGTATGTTGTACATGGCGCATTTCGTGCGGTGGTAAAGTTTCCTGGATCTCAAAGTTTTGTGGAGCCTATAGTAAGCACGACTTCCAGAGATAATACGCTTTCTGATCTCCCGGCTGGTGCGGACAAGCAGTCACCAATGAGCCTAGATAGATGAACTCGTCAACCACCTCGAACTCGTCGCCGTCGATCGTAATACTACTGCCCAAGCGTTCCCTATCACGATCGGTTCCGCCAGCCAGCATGTACTTCGTCTTAGACACATTTATCTTCAGTCCTACTCGTGCTGCTTCGCACTTCAGACGGGTATAAAGATCTGCTACCGTCTCCTTGTTTCTACCGTTAATGTCCACGTCGTCAGCGGAGCACACGATCCTCGTGAACATCGTGCTGCGCATGTTGAACCCCACTCTTCGCATTACACCTTCCAGCGCTATATTGAACAGCAGGTAGGACAACCCATTGCCTTGTCTTAGTCCCCTGCGTGTTTCAAACGGACCCGAGAGGCCGCCCGAAATTTTGACACCATCCATCGTAGCCTTAATCAGTCTTGTCAGCTTCCCAGGGAAGCCGTTCTCGTCCATCATTTTCCATAGCTCTACACAGTCCACTGTATTATATGCGGCTTTAAAGTCGATGAACAGGTGATGTGTCGGGACCACGGCATTTTTGGGGGATTTGCCGTATAGTAAAGATTTGTTCGTTTGTTGATCTGCCGTTGATGAAACCGGCTTGATAACTCCCGACAAATCTATTTGCCAGCGGTATTAGGCGCCGGAACAGAATCTGGGATAGCACTTTGCAAACGGCATTTGTCACTGTGATCGCTCTGTAGTTTTCACAGTCCAATTTGTCGCCTTTTTTGTATATCGGGGTGATGACCCCTTCCTTTCACTCCTCCGGTAGCTGTTCCCTGTCCCAGATTCTTTCGATTATTCGGTACATACATTACGTCAGTTTCTCCGGACCCACTTTGAAGAGTTCCGCTCCTAGACCATCCTTACCAGCTGCCTTGTTGTTCTTGAGCTGTTGAATAGCCTCGTTAACCTCATTCATAGTGGGCGCCGTCCCCGTCGGCTGCGATACTGACATAATCGTCCTCCTCGAACGCCCGATTGTCGGCCTGCGCACGATTCAGATGTTCATTGTAGTACTGCCTCCACCTTTCGATCACCTCGCGTTCGTCCGTCAAGATGCCACCTTGCTTGTCTCTACACATTTCGTCCCACGGCACAAAACCGTTGCGAGAGTCATTCAGCTTCTTGAAGAACACCCGCGTTTCCTGAGAGCGATACAGCAGCTCCATCTTCTCTCTCTCTCTCAGACTCTTCCAGGCGGCGCTTTTTGTCCTGAAAAAGACGAGTCTACTGTTTTCGCTTCTGTCGATATGACTCCACGTTCTGACGAGTGGCTTGAAGCAACATCGCTGCGCGAGCTGCATTCTTCTCGTCCAATATGACTGCTTCAAGATGCTGCGCGTACGTTGTCGCGACGTTGGATTCCCTCAGTCGGTCCAGGTTATACCGGGGCGGGCGCCGGTATCTTACAATGTTCGCTACGGATAGTTTTGGACGCAGTTTAACAATCACCAGATAGTGGTCCGAGTCGATGTTAGCGCCCCGATTGGTCTCTACGTCGATAATACCCGAGAAATGCCGTCCATCAATCAGAACATGATCAATTTGCGTCTCTGTTTGTTGCGGTGATCTCCAGGTGTATCGGTGCAGGAGGTGGTGCTGGAAGATGGTGCTCCTTATGGCCATGTTCTTGGAGGTGGCGAAATCGATTAGTCTTAGGCCGTTCTCGTTCGTCTGCTGGTGGGCGCTGAACCTTCAAATTACCGGTCTGTATTCCACCTCCTGGACAACCTGAGCATTAAGGTCGCCGATGACGATCTTGACATCATGTCTTGGGCAGCGATCGTATTCACGCTCCAGCTGCACGTAGAATTCATCCTTGTCGTCATCGCTACTTCCGCGGTAGGGACTATGCACGTTAATTATGCTGATGTTGAAGAACCGGCCCTTGATCCTCAACCTGCACATTCTGTCACTGACCGGCCACCATCCGATCACACGCTTTTGCAACTCCCCCACCACCATAAAAGCTGTTCCCAACTCGCGTGTATTGCCGCTGCTCTGGTAGATGGTGTGGTTCCCGCGAAAGACCCGCACCGTAGACCCCTTACAACACACCTCCTGCAGCGCCACAATGTCGAACTTACGGTCTTTTACTATATCGGCAAGTATGCGAGTGCTCCCGATAAAGTTAAATGACCTGCAGGTCCATGTCCCAAGTTTCCAGTCTCTTGTCCGTTTCCGTTGCGTACGTCTGCGCCAATTTTGTCCTCATGGTGTTTTGTGTAAAATAGTTAGACAATCTACAGTAAACCAACATGTTATACAATGGATTTAAAGTTATTTGTGTTATATTTGTGAATAGTAACGGAAAATCTATCATGAAAACGGGATAATAGTCATAAGAATGGTTAAATGACACTGTATAGAAAAATTGCAGTTAATATTTTACGACTTTTGACATCAAAAATGAGCCCAGCATCTCAAAATTAGCTTAACTTGTGATTTTCAGCCAAATTAGGTAACATTTGAGGTTTTGTCCGACTTTTGTGTGAAGATCCGCCACTGTGCGGGCCCGGGAAAACACAGAACAAATTATGCGCCCTAAAATAACCTTCAAGTTGTCTAAAGCTGTCTTTGGTGTGAAATAAAAACAACAAAAGTCATTTTAAAAAAACTTTTTTAAGGAACACCTTGAAGCTTTTTTAGGCGGGTTTCCCCGTAAAAAAACGCGTTAATTCGAAAATCTGCGTAAAAAATCGCGTTAGTTCGAAAAACCGCATAAAAAACCCGCAGCAAAAGATATAGTATATTTGGAAGTTTGTTTTGCACGGATTTCACGAAAATATTCCAAGTCCTTTCGAAGGTAAAAGAGTTAGACTTTTTCCTGAAAAAAATCCTTTTAAATGCAAAGAACGGATTTTGCAATTAACACGGTTTTGCAAAAAAATGTTACTAAAATTATAAGTCCTTTTGAATGCAAAAGACTTAAAAGATTTTCAGAAAGATGGAAGAGACGGCCCGCACCTCAACAATATGGGTCGCCATCTTGGATTTCAAAATGGCGTTCAAAATTAATTTCTGGTACCTGCTCGTCAAGACCACTTCGAAAACACTTATTTTGATTGGGCTATAGCGAATTTCGCTATAACGGAAGTCGCCATCTTGAATTTCAAAATGGCGTCAAACGTATATTTCTGTCATCTACTTGTCAAGACCATTCAGAAAATACTTATTACGCATGGGTGATAGTAAATTTCGTTAAACTGGAAGTCGCCATCTTGGATTTTAAAATGGCGTCAAAAATTAAATTCAAGTCCATTCTGAAAATACTCATATTGTTGAGGTGCGGGCCATAAGAAGTCTTCCTGACCCGTCTCTTCCGTCTTTCCGAAAATCTTCTAAGTCTTTTGCATTCAAAAGGTCTTGAAATTTTAGGAGCATTTTTTGCGAAAACCGTGTTAATTGTGAAATCCGCGTAACAAAAAAACTGCCAAAATTCTTTGTTCTTTGCATTTAAAAGGACTTAGATTATTTTTTTCCGAAAAAGGTCAAAATCTTTTGCATTCATATTGCGAAATCCGCATATTTTTGATAAATCCGTCCAACAAAAACTTCCAAAATTATTGTTTTGCTGAGGGTTTTCTACGTGGATTTTCGAATTAATATTTTTTTAGGCAAATTTTCGAATTAACGCTGTTTTTTTACGCGGATTTTGCAATGGTGGCGGGTTTTCCAATTAACGCGTTTTTGTGCGGTTTTTCTACGAGGTACGTATTCCCCGCGTAAAAAAAACCTGGGTGTATATTGCAATGTTATGGAAAGAAACATTATATTGAATAGCTCAAACTTCTACATTTTTTTTGGATTCACTTTCTTGAGTTGAAAAATTCAGCAAATCAAAAAAATTTCTAGTCTTTGTCAACTTTCATGCCCTAGACCTGTCCCTCTGCTCGACATCGCTGCAGTTAGATTGCATGTGGAAGGTAGTCTCTGATCCCCACGGCAGCGACCATCTGCCAATCGTTATTAATATTGCTAACGGTTCAGGACCACCGAATACAATCAATGTTTCGTATGACCTCACACGAAATATTGATTGTAAGAGCTACGCGTCCGCGATATCCGAAAAGGTAGAATCGACACAAGAGCTTTCTCCGGAGGAAGAGTACGGGTTCCTGGCTGGCTTGATTCTCGATATCGCGATTCAAGCTCAGACTAAACGCGTACCAGACGCGAACTCACGCGGGCGTCCTCCCAATCCAGGGTGGGACAAAGAATGCTCAGACGTGTACGCGGAGAAGGCCGCTGCGTATAAGACCTTCCGGGCGACGGGCTGCCAGCTAGCTACCGACAGTACGCGATGGCGGACACGCGCATGAAGAGTTTGATAAAAGCCAAAAAACGTAGCTACTCGCGCCGGTTCGTCGACGGACTAACGAGAGAAACATCGATGAGCACTCTTTGGAGTACGGTCCAGCGCTTACGAAACCGAAACAGTACTAATGAGAGCGTTGTCTGGGCATGCGCCGAGTACTGTTCTGCCAGATCTCAACTATTCGATTCCCTTCGGGCCCTAAGAAGATCACCCAATGTCCCGGTTCGAGATGTACTAGCAAGCCGCGATATTCTCTACATGTCCCTTATATACACGTTCCTCAAGACCATCAATATCCAAATTTAAATGCCCCTATCTTTTCTCTTGTCATTCCCAGAAGTGCCCTCTTCCGCCTACCGTCCCCAACGATGGTTTGATACGACTCCAACACGAGACAAAACATCTGTTGAATGAACCAACAACACGAGATCTACAGTACAACATCACACGCGCAACGCGGTGTGTTTCCGATCCGTATCCGAGCCGTACTACAAAATCGTCCAGAGGAACCCCTGCCGGCTCGAGGAAAACCGCCCGGCGTCCCAATACTTGATGCATCCGTTCGAATTTGTAATCCTGGCCGTTGATTCCTGCTGCCGGAAACTGAAAGCTTATATCTCCCCTCTCCCCCTGTCAGCCTTGTCCACCGTCTCTCCTATGTCTCTGATACACAGATGTATGACTTCACCCCCTTCTCCCCTTGATTATCTTCCCAACACTTATGTGCCCCCCTATCTTCTAGTTTTAGTTGATCAATATTTAATCTCGTTAAGAAATGCCCAACAGTACCACTACTTTAAAATAGCCCTAATTAATTCCCCCTAACCTTGAACCACTCTCTCTAGTTATTTCTAGTTAATAAGCTTGTAAAATGTTCCGCTTAGTTAATAATTAATTTCTCCAACAATCTCCCTTCTAAAAATCATAAAGTGAATTGCTATACAAAGTACACACAAAATGACCCGTCCCCCTGATCTTACGAATATTATATTATCCCCTCTTTTATATGTATAAGTTAGCTGTAAAGTTTTTTTTTAGTTTCATTATATAAAACAAAATAATATTGAAATGTGTAACCCCATAGTTTAAAGAAATTCAAAATGTAAAACAATGAAAAATGGACCTTTAAGCTAACGCATACGTGCCTTATCAAATAAACAAATTGAAAAAAAAACTTTCATGCCCAAAAAGGTAAAACTAAAGATGTTAATTATTTCGTTAGCAAAAAACGGATATTACCTATACAAAATTGTCTCAATAAATTATATTATAAAGGATAAACATTTATTTGAAACATTATGGTTATGAATCCAATATGAAAACGTCGTCTATCAACACTGCTCTCTTTCTCTCTCCTCTCTCTCTCTCTCTCTCTCTCTCTCTCTCTCTCTCTCTCTTTCTGAAAACGGAAGACGTTATCGAGCTTTATGCATGATATGGAAAATATTACTCATTTTCTGTAGACAGATATAAAATAAATACATAGAAAGCAGCTCATGAAATAAAGAAGGTAAATATCCGAAGATTGTTTCTAGCAATAACAACAAATAGAAGAAGCGATTTAAGATAAATAAATAACACTTGTCCCTAATTAGGTCATATTTCCATATTATTCACTCAAATAGAACACTGTTCAGGATTTGTATATCGGTGCCTTCGGGAATTGAATTCTATTACCCTTTGCCTTTCTTACTAACCTCATCTGCGATCCATGATTATTAACACAGATTTTCTGGAAATAAAGAACGCGGTGCTTTTTTAATTGCTTGCGAATTAAACCCACTTAAAAAGCACCGACTCCTTAAAAACGTTTGCACAGCAATGAACCAAGTATCGTCGGCAGTCAAATGACAGGTACCGCAAAAAAAGAATCTTATTCTTTTCGAACGCTTTCAAAAGCATCCTTTTGAACCTTGTGTAGTCATTTTAATGAAATCTTTTCGCTTGACCTTTTTTCCGGTACCAACCAAAATCAACTTTCCCCCTCCTTCCGCCCCACGAAATAAGGGTTTTTTTCCCGCTCACACTTCCTTTCAACTTTTCAACTAATTTCGTACTACTTTTCACACAGTGAAAGCTTTCCTTCCCTTTTTTTACCTCGGTGACCATCCCTTCGACCGATCCGAGTAATAACCATAATCCTTTACGTCGTCGAATTGACCGTAGCTTTGGCCCCGGGGGTTAGTGCAGCAAAAAAAAAACCCTTCAATAAAGTTTTCACCGAATCCAATAAAAATACGACCAGATGAAAAATAAAAATTAATTTCAACAGTCATAACCCCTTGAGGGGCTGAAAAATGCTGCTTCCCGGACGCCCGGTTTCGAACCAGATGTGGTCAGAGCGAAGCTTTTTTTTTGGTTTACTTTCACAGCATTTTTTTTTTTCAGTGTGACTTTCAATGTGGGTAACGGTCGATGGTAGTGAGGGAAAAACTAATAACGAGGGGATTATTCGATGGATTTCTGGTTCAAAGTGTTGGTTGCTGAATGTAGGAATGTAGGTTGTACGAAACCGGTTTGAAGGAGACGCATGGTGGAATCTGCTTCAGATTTCTTCATTTAACCATCCGATGCCTTGACCTTTGTCCAAGGGTTCTTGCTAAGTTGTAGTACCTTGAACGGACATTAATACAGAAAGGTACTGGGTTGTCGACGGAAAAAAAAACGGTAACTGCTTCGGGGTAATTCCATGTTCAATTTATCCATTTTTTTGCGTTACTGCACGGGAAAAGTTTTTCATGCGCATTCTTCCTCTGCTTTTCCCGCTGGCTAACCAGACAGAAACAGCACAAGAAATCAATGTCATGCTTTCACTAACAGTAAAATTTCTCCGTTGAATAAATTTGACTTGCCCAAGGATGATAGGAAGAATGAATGGGAGCAACACCGAGGAAAAAAGAAACTCACCTAAAGACGATTGAAACTTTGCGATTTGCGCGGGAAACTTCCGTGAAAAAAAAGAAACGATAAAAAGGAAGGGGGTGTAGTAGGAAAATGGTTAGAATAGTTGGCGTTATTTTTGCTGCTTGGCTGAAAACGGAACAGCAGCAGCAGCGCAGTTTTCCTTCGAGGGCGAAATGCACAAAAAGCTTCTTGTGAAAATTTTCCCAATTAAAAATTCAAGCAGTTGCCGCCGGTGTGGAGAGGATACTGTGCGATGTGGCAAATCCTGAGTAGACTTCAAACTTTGACGTGGGGATGCCCGTGTACCTCACGGGGATTGGAGTTTCATATTTTGTGCCTTTCATCCGATGCAAATGCATTTATTTGTTGGCAGTTATGAAAAAAGTTGTGCAGCACAAACGACGACGGAGGCTATTGGCAGATCTTTTAGCGATCAGTTTCGAGCGAGTTTGTTGAAGAGTAGTTGATGGGAGTTTCCAATATACTCAGCTAAACCAGTTGACTGAAAAAGTGACTGAGAAAAGTTGGTCAGTAATGTTAGTTTTTTCCCGGGAGCCTATCGGTTGAATTATTCCTGGGTTCTGATTTTTAAATACGTTCACTATAGTTTTTGTGGGGCCCGATGGAGGGTAAATCTCAGTAGCATAACATATTGTTATAGTTTCCCATGTACCTCTTTGTCACACCCGCATTACTTAATTAACCCACTTTTAATTTTGCCAAAAAAAGAAAACAAGCACCAGTGCACTTTTTCCCACAATTGTCACCTAATCTTTTAATGCATAATCACTTACTTCCCGCACATTTCGGTCAACTCCGTCAGTGCGAGGAACGCACACAAACACATCGGACTGCAGAGAACGAACCGCCCCGTAACGCAAACATAATTACGAAGCACTCCAATTAAGGGTTTTTGTCGTGTGTGATATAGTGTGTCCTCTGCCACAACTGCACTGCACTGCGCTGCATTGCCACCGCCTGCGGCATAAAAACCATCCGTCCAGTTTGGGTTCAAAACGGAACATGGAAGCAGAAATATGTCGGGATCTGAAAAACAACACGACACAGGAGGAGCACACAAAAAAAAACAAGTTCAGACGAAATTGCTTCCACACACTTTACGGTGACTCGGGCTGCTGCTGCTAGCAGCTCGCCCCGGGTCGGGGCGTACAAACCATTATATGTGAAAATAATTTACCATAAATACAATGACTTTTATTCACACATTTGCTGCTCTAAATACCACTTTATGTAACGAAATGGCTGCTCGTTTCCTAGAGCTGCAATCAAAGAGCATCTCCGCCGCACGCCCCGGTACTCCGATGCCGGCGGGAGGAGGCGGACAGGGAAGCTGAGTACGCCACATGTGCGCTGGATGGAATTTTTCTTCATGCACACCGAAAAAAGCAAACCACAGAAGAAGACCCATTCCCGACGATCCCCACCGAAGGACGATTATTATTATAAATTGCAATACCGCGCGCTTTCCGCCGACGCCGTCTACGCTGTCACCGTCTTCACGCTGCACTGTGTCCGCACTTTTCGTGCTTTCGTGTGTTGCTGCTTCAATGTAAACAATTTTCATAACTACACCATTGCCATTATTTCTCTAGATACGATTCGGATTTTTCCACCCAACTCAACCCAACCCGCACACGATCGCATCCCGGTCGTAAGTGGTTATGTTAATGCAACATTTTCGACTGCGTTTGTGTCGCCCGCCACTTTATCGCCTTGATTTTGTTTCTCGTTTGCAATGCTTCCCCATGCATAGATACATGCATACATAGTTGCAGTTCGGATCAGAAAGTAAAGTGCGAAATGTATGGACCGTATACGGAAAGCAACTAGATATGGTTCGGTAAGCTACACCTCTTGGTTACAGTATGGAACGAATATGTTCATGTCGGGTAGCGGGGAAAGCTTTTACGCTAGGAATGTTTCAGTTTGGGCGTTATTTATGGAGTCCGAATTATGTCAAAATTGTGTAGAAATAGTGTTCAAATTGTACAACATCGATGTCCATTTTTTACAGAATGTATTCAAGTTAAATCTGACTTTGTTTCAAGTTGCGCAATAGTGTTTATTTGATTTGTAATTAAATTGGACCACCCGTGGTGTCCACACTGAAAATAATATTCGTAAAAACAACGAAAATGAAATACAATAACTATTTCTTTGATTTCTGTAGTGAAACAACCTCGTCGTTTTACTAAACTGCTTTCGTCTACATCACGAAGCAGTGCCTGGATACTCAAGAGGTGCCCCAAAGCGTGCCCATTGATGTTTTTCTCATTAAACCGTCAACGAACCGGTGCTAATAAGAATATCTTACCTTTCTTATAAAAAGATGTAGGATCCGCTCAAACGTTGAAGAGCTTTTGCGAGGCCAGAAGATTATATTCTTTTAACCTTTACAGTACCAAGTTAAAATTTTTCTGAAAATTTTGTTTAAATTTTGCTCTCATTTCGTCAATTTTTGACCGAATTGGATGGAACCGGCTTTAAAAGATCTGAAATTTAGTCCAGTTTCTATATACCGAGTAGTGTTCAAATCCTTGGACCAGTTCCGGAATTAATCCGAATTCCCTTGGGGTATATCCGGCATCCCAGTGGGGTGACGGACGAGTTTTGAAGAAACATCCCATAAATTTAAGTAATTGTATTTTGAAATGTGCTACATATGACTATTTCCCATTGATCCTTCACAATAGACATGAATTGGACCAATCTTGGCCACCGGAGAACTGTTCCGGGAGAACCTAAGAAAATGTATATATTTTTCTATCATTCCAGCGATATGGGTTCATAGCTTTATACGAAATGCGAAGTTCTTCCAATTATACGGTTCTACAGCTCCCTCAAGGCTATTCCAGCACCGGTTCCGTACGGATGGACATTTGACGCCATTTTGAAAACCAAGATGGCGGCTTCCGGTTACCACAAAACAGTGAAAACCACCATCAATATGGGTGTTATTTGAAAGAGAACGGTCAGCAAAAGCCGGAAATTGATAATTGACGCCATTTTGAAAAGCAAAATGGCGATTTCCGGTTACCACAAAACAGTGAAAAGCATCATCAATATGGGTGTCATTCGAAAGGGAGTGGTAAATAGGAGACAGAAATTGATTTTTGACGCCATTTTCAAAACCAAGATGGCGGTTTCCGATTATCACAGTGCAGTGCAAACCACCACCAATAATGGCGTCATTGTAAAGCGCTAGCGATCAGCAAAAGCCGGAAATTGGTTTTTGACACCAATTCGAAAACCAAAATGGCGGGTTCATGTTCCAAAGAAACAGTGAAAACCGTCATCAATATGGGTGTCATTTGAAAGGGGTGTGTCAGCAGGAGACGGAAATTGATGATTGACGCCATTTTGAAAACCAAGATGGCGGCTGCCGGTTTCCAAAAAACAGTGAAAACTACCATCAATATAGGTGTCATTTGAAAGGGATTGGTGAGAAGAAGTACGAAATTGATTATTTATGCAGTTTTGAAAACCAAATTGCGGTTTCCTGTTACTGCAAAACAGCGAAAACTATCATCAGTATAGGTATCAGAAAGGGGTAGTCATAAAGTGATTTTTGACGCCATTTTCGAAAACCAATATGGTGGCTTCCGGTTACTACAAACAACAGTGAAAACCATAAGTATGGGTGTCATTTGAAAGGGGTGGTCAGTAGATGTAGTGGTGGCGGTGGTACTACCACATTTGTAACAGGAACACTCTCCATAGCACTGAGCAATCTTTACACGACAAGCATGACGTGTTCAAGCATTACTCTCTGACCATACTCAGCATGCTACTGTACGAAGGGCCAAAAAGGAATTGCGTGGTCGGAAAGTGACTTCGCTTACATGTACTACGGAAGCTTTTGCTTCCAATAACAAGACCATATAAGCCAATTACAATGCAAGCCATTGTTATAAAAAGTAGCCTCAATAGGTGGGGAGAAAATCCTGCACAATGTTCACGAAATGTTAGCAACAAGAATCTGGCTACTCCACTCTTCCTGACCAAATCGTTTCAATCAGGTGGCTTGATGGTCCCTCTCAATTCCCATGTATTCTATGTAAGGGTCATTCCACGCGCAGTGATCAAGGCACGTGTAATCGACCTTCACGGATTTGAATCAAATTTGGAGGAATTGTTCATCTAGGGCCAATATATAAAAACCCAAATTTTTGTGTCTATTCAATCACCCCTCGGGCATTGGGAGCACCCCCCCCCCCTCCCCCCCGTTTTGGCAAATTGTCAAAACCCTTGATTTCCTTTTGAACATATTTCTGGTTCTATTTACTCTAGAACCAAACCGTAAGATGGGTTTTGAAGAAAATTGTTCAAGGAGTTTAGAAAAAAATATTAGTTATTGGCGGCAGTGCAGCCAACTATCCGATTTTTTCAGCCAAATAGCAAATCAGCGATATTTTGAAGCAAAAAAACGCTATTTCCCATATAAAATCGCAGGCGCACAACAATAAAAAAACCAACTTGAGTATTCTAAGTTCACACATAATTTATCGTGAAGTAGACGAGAAATTATGAAAAACTACGGTTTTGGTTGCTTTTTAGCAGATCAGGGTCAATTTTTATGCCTGTTTGAAGATTTTCTCAATTTTGGCCAATAAAAATGGATTTTTGTATGAGAAAATTCGAGTTCTTCCATTCAAAACAGTGCATCTCAGGATGCGCTCAAATTATATTGAGATTGTGTTTTTTATGTAAAAATATCTACAGAACACGATGGTATTAGAATCTTCAAAATTAAAATATTTGTGATAAGAAAAAAATAACTTTTAATATTTAACTGAAAAAAATCGCATAGTTGGCATCATTGCCGCGAAAAGTTAAGCTCCTTGAGCAATTTTCTCCAAAAACCATTTTTCGAATGGATTCTATAGCAAATAGAACCGGTGATATTTGTAGAAGACACCTAATTTCTATCTCTCCGTTGAAAAGTTAGTGTTGGCGCCATCTATGCGGTCACAGGTGGCACAAAAATTTTCTAACCAAGACATAACTCGTATTATATATTGCAATTCTTCCGAACATACTATTCAGCTAAATCTAACCATTATTCCACAAAAATGTTTAGTTTGTTAGAACCTAGTACCGATACACTACCATGCACTGCTAGGCCCCATGCAAAACTGACTCAGACACCACTTCGCTAAAAGTTTAATAACTTCTTTTAACAAAGCCGAATTGACTAGCAGTCTTCGACAAAGTTGTACACAATCAAATTATATTTCTTATTTTCACTTACAGTGATAATTCGATGCATACTGTGCCACCTAGCGGTGACAATGCGAGCTAGTGGGTTTTCTCCATATAAATTGTCGAAAAATCCCATACAAACTTCAGGCACGTTGGTCCGGTAGCTAGACTTGTCCGATTTGCTTCAAATTTAGAGCAAGTACTCCTGGTGGGACTAGGAATCGACTCAGGGGTAGGCCGATAGGGTTCACGTCCTTACAATCGTCGAACGGTTTTGTGTAATTAGATAGGTGTACTAATTTTTGTTTTATGTTTGTATACAAGAAACATAGGGCTTGGATAGGCAACCGCTCTTTTCTTGCTGCAATAAGTTTGCTGGATATGCTACACATAGCTATGCGGCGGTACGGTTTTTTGGTGTTGGTGTTTGTTTTTTCGTGTCGTGGAGAAGGCGGTCATCGAGGTTTTTAGATAGTGACGGACCACGGCATCGAACAGACGCCCCGAGTTTTTTTTGTTTTTCCAGGACAGTTTCCTGCCACAATAACCAGTGCGGTGAACTGCGCGTGTGCGACGGTGACAATCCCGTTCGAAAAGTGCCGACCCGTGGTTCGGGTACTCAAGTGTTTTGGTGTCGGGTCGCCGGAAAAGGAAGCTAAGCGCCAAGGAGCAACTCGCTTCCCCGGCTAAGTATAAAGGACCCAGAAGACGCCTTTCCGCTCTCGCTGTGAAGGATCAGCCGAACGAGCCTAGCTCTCCTTCACAGCTAAGCTTCAAGGAGAGCGAAGCAGGGCGGCCAAAGGTGCTCCCTGGGAAGTACACTGCGGTAACTTCTGGGATCTCTCGCGGGGAGCGAGTAGATCCGGCGATAATTCGCCATCGTCGCTAGGGAGGTTCCAACAAAGGAGCCAAGCTCACCTCCTTAGCTAAAAGTCAAGGACCGCTGCCGGCGCAGCCAACGACACCAGCAGGAGAAAGCGGCCGTTGTGTTCCCGGCCGGTCGGAAGAAACCGCCCGCCTTCCCGCCATCGTCAGAAGCAGCTGATCAACTTCATCGACAGAGTGCAGCAAAGAGGAGATTTGGTGGAGTAAAAGTCGGTAAATCTATTAGTTTATTTACCTTTTTTTTGTTGTGAAACGAAAATCCGTAATTCTGTAGAAACACCTAGGCCGCCCTGAAAAGAAGGGTACGCCGGGCAAACAAGAACCCGAGTAATGGAAAACCCTTACTTACAAAGTAAAGAAAAAAGTAGGCAACCGCGGCATCCCAGTCGCCTTCGTTCCCCCAGCACATTATTCGGCAGCGGCTCACGAGTCAAAACTTCTTGATATCATCCACTGCTTTAATTGAGGCCAGCAATCACTCCATAAACGATGAAGTCATCGAAGAAGCCCCACACACTTGCACGTATACCACACTATGCCGACACCGACACCAACCACGAACGCGTGAATCAACAAATACATCTCCAATGCAACGCACGATCACGATCCGCAGTATTGAACGAGGAAAAATACACATGTCAAAATCGAAAATTATTATTATAATAATATTGCCGATTGATAGCCCATGTGAACATCGGCTAGAATTAACTAATCTTGTTGAGATCTGTGTTCAACATATTGACAACAATATGATTTAATTCGGTTATTCTCGCATCGTAATGACTACGAAACGGGAGCAAGTTTTAAAAGTTTCGCTGAACTATATTGAAAACTAGTCTAAATCTGTACCTTTTGAGTCACGAAGAAACTTAGTTGTCTGTCACAACAGCACATACTTATTGTTGGTGTGAAATAGTTGGAATAAAAATTGCTACTTGGGTGACCGTTCATTTCTAAATAAAACCCATACCGATGATGATTTTGACTATTTTGTGGTACCACCATCTTGCTTTCCAAAATGGCGTCAATCAATATCCGTATCTGCCGACCATCCACTCGCAAATGACTTCCATATTGATGACAGTCTTCACTGTTTTGTGGAAACCGGAAGCCGCCATCTTGGTTTTCAAAATGGCGTCAATCATCAATTCCCGTCTTCTACTGATCACCCCGTTTCAAATGCCACCCATACTGACAATGGTTTTCATTGTTTCCTTGGAACAGGAAGCCACCATCTTGGTTTTCAAAATGGCGTAAACAACCAATTTTCGTCTTTTGCTGACCACCCGCTTTACAATGACACCATTATTGACGGTGGTTTTCACTGCTTTGTGGAAACCGGAAGCCGCTATCTTTGCTTAGAAAATGGCGAAAAAACCAATTTCTGTCTTCTATTGACCCACCCTTTTGAATAACACCCATATTGACAATACTTTTGACTGTTGTGGTAACCGGAAACCGCCATTTTGGTTTTGAAAATGGCGTCAATTATAAATTTCCTCCTTCAAATAACATCCATATTGATGATTGCTTTCACTGTTTTATGGTAACCGGAAACCACCATCTTGGTTTTCAAGTGACCATCTCTTTTCTAATGACACCCATATTGATGACGGTTTTCACTGTTTCTTTGGAACAGGAACCCGCCATTTTGGTTTTCGAATTGGCGTCAAAAATCATTTTCCGGCTTTTGCTGATCGCTAGCGGTTTACAATGACGCCATTATTGGTGGTGGTTTGCACTGCACTGTGATAACCGGAAACCGCCATCTTGGTTTTGAAAATGGCGTCAAAAATCAATTTCTGTCTTCTATTGACCACTCCCTTTCGAATGACACCCATATTGATGATGCTTTTCACTGTTTGGTGGTAACCGGAAATCGTCATTTTGCTTTTCAAAATGGCGTCAATTATCAATTTCCGGCTTTTGCTGACTGTTCTCTTTCAAATAACACCCATATTGATGGTGGTTTTCACTGTTTTGTGGTAACCGGAAGCCGCCATCTTGGTTTTCAAAATGGCGTCAAATGTCCATCCGTACGGAACCGGTGCCGGAATGGCCTTGAGGGAGCTGTAGAACCGTATGATTGGAAGAACTTCGCATTTCGTATAAAGCTATGAACCCAAATCGCTGGAATGATAGAAAAATATATACATTTTCTTAGGTTTTCGGTGGCCAAGATTGGTCCAATTCATGTCTATTGTGAAGGATCAATGGGAAATAGTCATATGTAGCACATTTCAAAATACAATTACTTAAATTTATGGGATGTTTCTTCAAAACTCGTCCGTCACCCCACTGGGCTGCCGGATATACCCCAAGGGAATTCGGATTAATTCCGGAACTGGTCTAAGGATTTGAACACTACTCGGTATATA
This sequence comes from Topomyia yanbarensis, assembly GCF_030247195.1. Lineage (NCBI taxonomy): Eukaryota > Metazoa > Arthropoda > Insecta > Diptera > Culicidae > Topomyia > Topomyia yanbarensis. Next base: position 89,140,867 of record NC_080672.1, on the reverse strand, counting down.
GAAACTGGACTAAATTCCAGATCTTTTAAAGCCGGTTCCATCCAATTCGGTCAAAAATTGACGAAATGAGAGCAAAATTTAAACAAAATTTTTAGAAAAATTTTAGCTTGGTACTGTAAAGGTTAACGGGTGTTCAATAAAAAATGAAAATGATTTCAATACCTTTTTCTAATTAAAGTAAAGAGCGTAAGTTTTTTTTCTCTCCAAGAGAATTGCTCCCTGGACTCCCTAGAAATAGGTGCCATGTTTCTTTTCGCTCGGTTGCTGTCAATTCAATCGAAGAGGGCGTCGAAACAGCAAGCACTTCGCGAGCGTGTTGTACGGTTTTACGAAACGCATGGTCATCATGGAAAAAAGTTTACGGTAGACCACTTTCGAGACGAAAACGTGCCCGTGCGTACAGTTTACCGGATCCTGGCATCCCTGAGCGTGAAGCGGAAGGCCGGTAGCGGCCGTCCGGCGAAGATAATGACGAAGAAGAAGAAGAACGAAGCGTTGAAAAATCTGTTGGACAATATGGACGGAACGAGTTTGCGTGATGCAGGCCGAAAATATCACTACTCCTTGATTCGCCGAACTACATGACTGAAAAAATTCTCATTTTTTATTGAACACCCGTTATACCAATCAACTCAACTCGAGGAATGAGGACAATGTCTGTGTTTCTTTTAATCGAGGTGGAGACTTCAAAAACTACCACTGCATGCTGGCTCGTGAGAGTGTCGGATTCATCCCGCGGGAATAAGTAAGTCTACAGACTAGACATCAATCTCTGGTTTCTTTTCCCGTTATTCTCTTGGTGTTATTTTAGAGGGAATTGAGCACTTGAATTCTTTTAGATTAACTGTTTCTAGAGACTAGCGTTTTTCTGTTTCAGATACCTAATGTGACATCCCCAGATGCGTTTTGAGTCGAACCGGACCCCGAGATACACACTTATTTTTTTCTGACAAATTTCAGCATTTTGTGTAACTTTTTCCGAAATTTGAACAGCCCAGCAAAATTGTTTGACGAGATTCGCGAATTACTTTGCTGAAAAGCAGCAATCAAGTGACACTTTTCCAAGATATCAGTAAAAACATTTACTGATTACTCGGCCGTGCAGGATATTACCGAACTCAATTAAGTGTGTAGATTACAGTGAAAACGCGTGAAGAGTGCAAAGCCTATAACTAAATTAGTTATGGAATTTGCATTTCGAAGTCGTCTTGCAAGAATCCGACACTAACTTAGTGACAGGACAACTATGTTTTAATATTTTTCTGGCTATTTTCTAAACAAACTTAGCAATCTTATTTGTGCATTGCGACCATTGAGTGCGTTACAATAAAATCCAACAGATAACTCATTTCAGACAAAAAGTCATATAGGCATAAGAGTCTTTATTCAGCAGTACTGCGGCCGTCTCTTTTAGGTATTGCTCAATCAGCCGTAGTCTTCGCGAAGTGGAACATTTATGAAAGGTGCCAATGCAGTTTGAATTTACGGATGTCGTCACCATCCCATTTCATCTCTGATACCGTTCAAAACCATAGCCATGGCGAAGAGATTTGTTATAGGCAGGGCCATAGCTTGGTGTTCTGGCGCTATTGGTGGAGTCTCAGCTTTGAGCCCCTATGTTGTTTACTTGGGCATTTTTTCAATTAGATTTTCTAAGTAAAGATTTCAGTGCCGTACGCTACAGGCCTGCCTTAGGTGGAATGAAATTGTTAAAATTTTCGGCCTTTCACCGAATATACCGCCGTGAATGTGAATGTCCCTGAAGAAAGACCCGTTAATAAATAAACTTTCCTTAAATGACCCAGCTTATAGTAGTCGAATAAAATTCGTCATCAAAGATTCCGATTACCCGTTTAAAATAATAGACATTGACCTTGGTTGAACCATCTTGTTTCAAATCAAAGATAATCCGATATAGATTTAAAAAAAACTGATCTTGAAATCTTCAGAAAGCTTTTGAATTACGATATGCTGTCTAAAGCAAGCAAATGACGTTGCTGGCGACAAGTCTTTTATGAAGGATTATATACCCGCTCACAAAGTTGAGATTGACGGCGTGGTCATCGAACTGCGTTTATTATATGTGGATCTATTGGAGCACGAGATTAACTGTTTCAAGGACCCCTCAATCCATTCTGCGAAGATTTTGAATGGTAATCGCACCAGACGGGACTTGTATCGGGTGACCATTTGCGTTTAATTACCATTTCTTCGACAAGGTTCGTCTGCTAGTTATGTTATTTGCTTCGTCCCATCAGAATGCGTTACTAACTTAGTGCCATAACTAAGCTAGCGCAAGATTTATGCTAGCTTCAAAACCGGAGACACGGTGTGAGCAAACCTTAAATCAAGCGCAACCCCGCAAGTATAAGAGAGAGTTAATTTTAAGCTGAAACATTGGTTCGGCTTAGCAAACCAATGGGATGTACACTTTTCTATATTTGTACCTAAGCATCTTGCGTGCCGCTCACTACAAAAAATCGTAACGCTCTCTTGTTTCAAAGAGAGTGTGACTCTGACAATCGTCATGTGCGGACACCTTGGTCCTAAATATTCTAGGCAGATGAGATACCCTGTTGAGGTTTCAATTTTTTTTTCTCTTGATAGGTTGCCAAATATAACAGCTCGGGGAAGCTCTAGCACAAAGCCGAAAGAAACTGCTCCTGATCTTAGAAATTTGACAGCAAACATGGAGTGTCCTGCTCTTCCAGGAAAACCAAAACTCTCATGTGTCTTTTCAAAGAGAAATTCAACTTAGTGTAAAACTGCTTAGAGTTGGTTTGGGCACCGACAGCTTTGTGATATTGTAGAACGCCTCCCTGCGCCGAGGGAGCTCTAATTGTTACTTTATTACAAGGGGTTGTCTTTTCGATGATAATTGACTTACTTACTCCACGATCCTGCTTTACTTTTTTACTGGATGGACTGATTTTGTAATAATTTTAGCTATTTGTTTTATTTTGAAATCTTTACACTTGATATTTTTGTGTCGTGCACTTCACACACGTTCGTTATTTTCTCTTTTATCTACTTTACACTAGAAATTTACATTATTTAGGTGTTTGGCTTTATTTTTCATAATTGACCTTCGAATCATAATTTTGTGTACCTGGAAATAGAACGCTTTTCCTCACTTATTTTATAAAGCAGATCAAGATTTCAGCACTCCTTAAGGTTAGCGCTCTTGGCGGTGGCCGATCCGGCCAACCGCACGCTATGGCCTTGTTATAGGTAACAACATACAACAAGTAGTTAACCATGGCAATGTTATAATCAAGATACCCGTTTATAATGTGCTCCTGCATGATCTATCCCCGCGTACTGGCAAATAAATCATTATATCCGTCACGCAGAAATACGAAGCGGTGAAGTCCGATAAGTTTGAAATCTCAAAAAAAATTCGCATATATTTCCAAAGACGTTCGTGTAGACAGAATGAGAGTGGCGCTACCTATTCCTTCTTACTTGAACTTCCAATGTGAAATAGAAGGCGTTATCAATTCTCATATCACACTGCGCACATATGAAGGTCAGACTTCTACATGTCACTAATGTAACTGGAAAACTAAGTGCAAAAACCTCTAACAAAACAAGGTCAACTGCAAACCCAGCACACTTCCTTCATCAACAACAACTGAAGTGCAACCGTAGTGAGGTGAATTCTTACATCTGGGTACTAGAGACAGAAGAGAGAGGGTGAACAAAACTGACAAAGAGAAAATTATTAACTTTCAGTTTCAATCAATTGGGAGAGCGGCATCGATTGCATACCTGGGCGGCCTTCATCAGTGAACATCATGACGCCGGGTGATCCTTCTCCAACCAGCAGGGGCTCCTCCAAACGATTCCGTAGTGCGGCTCAGATGTGGATCGGCCACACGCCGAGTTGTGCGTGTGATGTTTGTGTTGTAGGTCCCTTGTTTGTTGACTCAGTCGACAGAGGTGTATCGTGTCAGCTTGAAGTCGCATCAAACCATCGTTGGTGTACGGTGCAGACGGGAAAGGGCACTTCTGATACGAAAAATAATAGGGGCAGGTAAATGTGTATATCGCGGATTTTTGAGAAGCTGCATACGAGAGACATATAGAGCAGATCGCGGTTTGCCCGTACATCCCGAACCGGGACAGTGGATCTTCTTCCTCGGGCCCGAAGCGGAGTTGAGATCTGACGGAACAATGCTCGGTGCATGCCCAGACAATATGTTCGATATCGTGATAGCCAAAGCACGTAGGAGCTCCCATGCTGTCCAGAAAATCTGGAATGGGCTTTTTAAGTTTCACCTAACGGAGAGCTTCTATTGAGCTGAGGCTGTACGAAACAATAAGGTGTTGATCGGTGGGCGAATATCAATAATCCCAAGGGTATACTGAATAGCAGCAAGTTCTGTGACGTCAACTAAAGCAGGATCATTTAGTTTGAAAGAAGCGGTGAGGTTTTGATTGAATATGGGAAAATGTACTTTTGCATATAAAATATTTAAAATAATCCATAAAGAATTGTAAAACGATCCATAAAAAAGTTGTCCATGTTCCATAAAACAAAACTGAAAATCCATAAAACAGTGTGAATGATCCATAAAAAAGGGTGATTTGATCCATAGATTATGTAAAATTGAACCATAAAATGGTCGCAAAAGAGCACTAAAATAGTAATAAAGAGCAATTAAAATCAACCAATGCCCCATAAAAATATTGGAAATATTCCATAAAATGATACATTTTGCGTCACAAATTAACTGACATTGATCCATAGAATATTAACAATGTACAATAAAACACGTCGATATGTTCCATAATATCGACAAAAATGTTCCACGGTATTACAAAATGGAGCAATAAAATGTCAGAAAAAGTTCCATAAATTTGATGAAAATGTTTGCTAAATAATTTTTCTTGGTCCATAGAAGATGTACAAATGAACATTAGAAACGATTCATATATCGAACGTTAAATTATGGGTCATGGATATTTACAAAACGATCCATAAGAAAAGCAAATGTAAAACGATCCATTAATATGTGCTAGAAAAAAATAAATTTCGTATGAAAAATTTATAGTAAACTTAAAAAATAAGTTGTGCTTAACAATTCTCATAACAGTGACAGTGTTTTAACAAGTGAGCTTATACTGGGAGCTAGTGTGATGCGGCTTGGCCGCATATCCGAGGCCAAGGATCCGAAGCGGCGCAAAGCCGCCGAGGATCCGTTGGACGAGGCATTGATTAACCAGTAGCTGGAATTGCAAGCAAACCTGTGGTCCTCTCGTTTGCCCGGTTTACTTAAACATAGGGGCTATAGCTAGTTAAAAGCCGACTGAGCGGCAGCGAAGTCGGACAGTGCACTAGAAAGCGATGTGGCGTAGCCACATTACTCAGTGTTCGTGTATAAAGTGTCCGTTTTCGCTTCAGATAGTTATTCAGATAGTATTTGCGACTCATGCCAGCCTGTATCAGTGGTCTAATAACTCCCAACGCTCTAATATCATAAATACCCTGACGTTTAAAGAGTTGCCATAATGATTTCAGGTTAGCTAAGGTCAGTTAGCTGACTAGTGGGATAGCTGAAGTTTAACTATAATGTATGTAATGTAATATGCAATGTAATAAACTTTATTATTAGTTCGAATAGCAACAATTTCGCATGAATTCATTAAATTTAATTTTTCTGGTGCATAAGCACATATTAATAGATCGTTTTACATTTTCTTTTCCTATGGATCGTTTTGTAAATATACATGAACCATAATTTAACGTTCGATGTATGAATCATTTGTAATGTTCATTTTTACATCTTCTATCGACCAAGGAAAATTATTTAGCAAACATTTTTATCAAATTTATAGAACTTTTTCTGACATTTTATTGCTCCATTTTGTAATACCATGGAACATTTTGGTCAATATTATGGAACATATCGACGTGTTTTAATGTACATTGTTAATATTCTATGGATCAATGTCAGTTAATTTATGGCGCAAAATGGAACATTTCCAATATTTTTATGAGGCATTTGTTGATTTTAATTGCTCTTTTATTACTATTTTAGTGCTCTTTTACGACCATTTTATGGTTCAATTTTACATAATCTATGGATCAAATCACCCCTTTTTATGAATCATTCACACTGTTTTATGGATTTTCAGTTTTGTTTTATGGAACATAGACAACTTTTTTATGGATCGTTTTTCAATTTTTTATGGATCATTTTTGTTGTTTTAGCGGCGCAAACTTAGGGCTGCCATTGAATATACCGAAGCTAATGGGACCATTGAGACTTGACTCGTCGGTGTAAAATTTCGCGAAATGTACTATGAAAGATGTTTGGGATCACTTTTGGACGTATGTGATCCTGGAATCTACGAATCTCATCCTTCATGGATGTGTCGAAGAATACAGTTGAATCAGAAGCATGAGGGAGATTGATACGGTTGCGATAGTTTGAAGAAGATTGATTTTTTGTGCCACGCAATCGAAGTACGAGGACATAAATTGGGCTTGAGGATTGAGCCCGACAAGCCTCTAGCAATAACTAAAGGGCGAACACGAAATTATTGTGACACATTCAACAGGGCGTAACTTTTTTACCTTTGGGTAAAAATCAACCAAATTTTGCACACTTTCTCATTGATGTGTATTGTTTACATGCTGTCAAACTCGAAGTCGTGTTTTTCGATTCAACGAAAATGGAGGTGAACCAACGCGAGTCGAGAGAACAAATTCTTTCCAAACACCTGGAATTTCCTGACCTGTCGCACCGGCAGTTGGGAAAAATGTTGAACATTCACCATTCAACCGCCTCCAGAGTGTTGAAGCGGTTCCAGGAGCGGTTGACGTTGGACCACGGCAAAGGAGCTGGAAGAAAACCGGGACCGGAGAACAAAAAGACGGAGGGAAAACCGCGATGAGCGGCAACAATCGACGGCTAAAACTCGGGCACGGAAGCTCTACGAGAAGATGCTGACAAAATATGACTGCTGTGTGATGGACGACGAAACGTATATACACGGAGAACCAAAATTCGGCTCAGATGCGAAAACCTTAGTTGATTTACTGAATTGAATTAGTTATTATTTAGGACAACTAAGCAAATTCTCAATTTGCTGATTTTGATTAGTTGTTCTCGATCTTCCTGAAAAGAGCTAAAATGCTAGTTGGAATTTCTGTTTTCTCTGTTGATTTGGCGAGAAAATGATGCTGTCACTTTTAGCGGAGACACATTCTCCATCTTCTCAACTAAATTTTGTGCTGAATTTAGTGCTATTTTCTGTTATTTCAACTAATATATACTCTAAATTCAAAACTTTTTTGCATTAAAATTATCTAGTTATTTAGTTGAATTCCTGAAAAAATATGCTAATTTTGGGGAGGTTGTTTTGTTCAATCTAGTTTTTTCCTCAGTTGATTTCAACAAATGTCAGTTTTGAATTTAAGCCATTCTGTTTTTAAATTTAAAATTTTTCGTAGTTAAATTTAGAATGCCAATTTTTTAAATTTACGACAGCTTTGGTTAAATTTAGCGTTTTTTTCTACTGATTTAAAAAAATAAAATCCCTGCTTTTTAGACTTATATTTCGACATTAATTTGATTCAGTTGAAGTCCTTTGGAATACAATCAATATGGGTATTTTCGAAATGGTTCTGACGAGGGTGTCGGAGGACAATGTTTAGCACCATTTTTAAATCCAAAATGGCGACTTCTGGTTTAACGAAATTTTCTTTAAGGGGGGGGGGGATAATGGTTTCAGCGTAAAAACACTTTTTTGCGATTTTTTTAGAACTTTGTGTGTAGCGAATAGGCAAAACTATCGACAAACAACTCGGTGACGAAGCTTTTTGTCTCTGAAAAAAAACATGATTTGCGGTGTTACCTGTCATTCAAAAACTACTCAACCGATTTATTTCAAACTTTGCATACACATTCTATGTAAAATATATCTAACTCCTACGTTGAGTTTTTGAGATAATTTTTCGATTAAAGGGGTGTTTACTAATAAAAAGGCGGAATCTTTCGCGAAACGAAAAAAAATAAATGAGTAAAAAACCCCTAATTGAAAATTTATCTTAAAAACTCTACGTAGGGGTTAGGTATTTTTTGAATAGAATGTTTATGCAAAGTTTGAAAGAAGTAGTAGTTTTTGAATGGCAGGTAACACCGCAAATTATGTTTTTCCAGAGGCGTTCTACAAAAAGCTTCGTCACCGAGTCGTTTGTCGATATTTTTGCGTAGTTATAATTTTTTCACTGTAATGTATAAAAGTTTCAATCAATTCGCTTCACGCTAAGTTTAAAAAAAATCTCAAAAAAGTGCTGCAACCTTTGCTCCCCTCCCACCCCCTCAAACATTGCGACGCGGAGGGACGTACACGTCTCACTTACTTCTCCTAAGTTTTTATTTGATTTCTAGTTGGCGTTGATATCTAAATACGATTTTTTCCTTTAATCAACTCTTAGAGATGTAAGGAGTATAACTAGCACAAAAAATATGTGAATTTGTTAATTACTTTTTAGTTATAAACAATTAAAACTCGAAAATCTCGTTTTTTACAATAAATTCGGCTGTGTCTGAACTAAAAGTCCTAGAGACTCAAACATTATTTTGAAAGTATCTCAAACATTGAACTAAATAATATATTTTTTGCAGAATTTTTCGTAGGTCAGCTTTTTCGAAAAAATGCGCATAAAACTCGATTTACGAGAGTTTTTTGGGGCCACTGATTACGATTCTGATGCCAGAATTCAAAATGGCGCCTACAAAATGGCAACAATTTTCACAAATTTGACAAATTTTGTTACCGTCAGTATAAAACTCGATTCACGTTTTTTTTTGGGTCGCATAGTCGTTATACTGGATCCGCATTTTGAATTTTAAATTTTTGACTTCGGAATCAGAATCAGTGACCCCTAAACCCTATATAAAGCTAAAAATAACAGTATTAACAATGAAAAAACTCGCGTCGCAAAGGGTTAACCCAATCAAGATGAAAAACTCGCGTCCTAAAGGGTTAACCCAATCAAGATGAATATAATTCTGGAAAACATTCAGTATAGTTGTTTTCGAATAGGCTTGATGAATATTTGCGAGAATTTTTCCTTGGTTCCTAACCTTGGTTTATAACAATTTCTTGTTAGGAATATATTCCCGTAAATGGGATCTAAAAATGTAAACCACAAACTTTGACAAACATTCCTTATTTGAATCTGTCATAATTTCTGGATTAATCACATAAAACCCCCAACAACATCGACCACTAATACCTATTCGTCACCTCCATTTCGAAAAAACTGTGATTAGATTATAGAATTTCGCTTAACTTACACGCCGAAAAAAAGATTTGTAGGTTCAATAAAAATATGGATTAAATTCAATAATAAAATTATTGGTCGGGAGACAATAAATTTATTAATTTTGAATTCAATAAAATTTATTTATTGTTTCAAAACAAATATTCCATTTTTTAATAAATATTTTATTGAAATTAAAACAAAATTACTGAAATTAAAAATGATTTTATTGAACCCAAAATTTTATTGTTGTTGCGATAAAAAATATTTTCAGACCAATAAGTTTGTTATTTGAAGTAATAAATGATATTTTTGGTTTAAATATGCTTAATTTTCTGCGTGTAAATTGCCAACTTGGATTTTAGAATGGCGTAAAACATCTGTCTCTGGAAACAACTCATCCGAACCATTCTTAGAATAACCTTAATGATCAGGTTTTCCCGAACTTCGTTAAACCGAATTAATTTTGAAACGGCCATTTTTAATTTTGAAACGGCGCTAAACATCAACCATTGACACTCACTCGTCAGTCATTTTTAAAAATTCCTATACTGATCTTGTTGCAAAAAAATTGATTAACCGGGAGTCGCCATCTTGGATTTCAAAATGGCGCTTAACATCCACTTCTGACACATCATACACGTAGGGAACTAAACGGACGTAAATATGCTAAATAAATACATTATGCGATGATACTATAATTGTTTCACTGACATTAAGTCTTCTTTCTTGACAATACATACATTGCCACAATTTCACTCCACCAGGCCAGAATATAAGAGAAAAATAAAAACTTACCACCATTTTCAACCAAAATACTACACTTTTCGTGGACAATTTCATGCAACATTAACTTCTCATTTTATCTGTGCACTACTTATTGACAATAATCCTTTTGAACTAAAACTAAACAACGTTAATTCACAAAATATTTCGTGCACAAATCTGCCACAACACCAATTAAACAATTCATTTTTTTCGCTCAAGTGAATTTGACATGAGCAAAACTGTTCTGTTTTTAACAATGTTTCTGGTTATAAAATTCAGTAAAGGTTTTTGTTATTCGCCGGGCTGAATTTTCACAGCATATATACACAGACCCGAAATAACAAAATAGTATTCTTTAGCTATTTGGTTGAGAATGCTGATTTCATTCCTAAATTCAACCGCAAGCAAAGTTGAAAATGCAAATTTTATTTTAAGTTTTTGTTTCGCTGGATTGTGTCCTGGATTTTATTTAACTAAAACACTCTCTTAAAAACAAAAACTTAATTAGAAAAATAAAAGCTGAATTTTAACTAAATCGCTTGTTATTTTTAGGAATTTGTTGTTAAATTCAACTAATTTGAAAACAGAAATAGGATTTAGCACTAGAGCTGATTTCTATCTTTCCGTGTAAAAGCCGATTTTAAGCAAATTCCCGGGTTGGAGTTTTTCACCGGCAAGAGCAAGTTCAATGTGGACGACAAATTTAAGAAGAATAAAATGTCGAATTTCGCCTCCAAATATCTCATTTGGCAGGCCATCTGCTCTTGCGGACTGAGGAGTGAGCCTTGCGTGACAAAGGGCACAGTAAATGGCGAGATCTACAAATCTGAGTGCCTCGAGAAGCGCCTTTTGCTGTTCTTGCAGCAGCACGACGAAGCTCCGCTATTTTGGCCAGATTTGGCATCATGCCACTATTCTAAAGGTGTCCTGGAATGGCATGGGGAAAATTCTGTCCATTTTGTTCCAAAGGACATGAATCCGCCTAACTGTCCGGAGCTGCGCCCGGTGGAGCAGTACTGGGCAATGATGAAACGGGAACTTTGGAAGAGCAAGAAGACAGTCAATGACGAGAAGGACATGTTAAGAAAATGGAAAAAAACTGAGAAACTGGTACCGGATGACACTGTAAAGACTTTGATGGAGGGCATCAAGCGAAAATGCGTTCAATTTTACACTCAAGGCTCCATCGATTAACTTTTCTTTTGATTTTTGAAGTAAATATAATGTATAAAACTACCCTAAAATTTTGGTTTGATTTTAAACATTATAAGAAAATTGGCATGACATTTTCGGTGTCGCAATAATTTCGTGTTCGCCCTTTAACAGGTTCGAGACATCGCATCGGATGAGCAACCGATATGAGAGGTCCCAAATCGACAGCTTTGGAACCTGTAATAGAGACCAGACCGTCATCTTCTTCAAGCTGCCTTAGCGTGCAGGAATTGACAAAACATTCGTCAATGTGATTCATGTAAGTTCTAAGACATGTCTTCTAGGGAAGTCCCATGTAGCTAATTGGTGATGTCGATGAAACACCATGCAAAAATGCATGTGTTTTTCAGACGACAAGTTTAGTAAAATGTTTAAAATCGGTGAAAGACAATGGTGCAGCTTCTCTGAAAGAATGTTGATAGAAACTGAATCAAAATCCGCTTTAATATCTAAGAAAACTGATTCCATCTGCTCTTTGTTAGCATAGGCCATTTGAATTTATGTTGAGAGCAACTCAAGACAATCGTTCTTTCTTATGCCCTTGCTGAAGCAAAATTGTGTATCTGAAAGTGAGTCATTTGCTTCGACCCAATAGTCGATGTGAAACAGAATCATTTTCTCGAACAACTTCTGGATTCAGGGCAGCATTGCAATCGGTCGATACGTGTTGTGGTCGGAGGCTAGTTTTCCTGGTTTTTGGAAGGCGATGACCTTCACTTGCCTCCAGTCATGTGGAAGAATGTTGTCCTCAAGAAACTTATTAAATAAATTCAATAAGCGTCTCTTGACGGAGTCCAGCAGATTCTTCAACAAGCTGAATTTGATTTTGTCTGGGCCTGGGGCTTTATTGTTACATGCTAAGTGAACGCTCCTTCATTGAAAAAGGTGTTTCGTTCGCGGTACCGCGGGAGAAGCTTCGCGGTAGATCTTCTGTGCCTGAGCGGAATCCAGACACATCTTTTTAATGAAATCGAATATCCAGCGGTTTTAATAATTCTCGCTCTCGTTAGTAGTGTTTCGGTTTTGCATACGTCGGGTCGTGCTCATCGATGTTTCTCTCTTTAATCCGTCATCAATCCGACGGCAGTAATTACGTTTCTTGGCTTTCATCAAATTCACGTTTCTTACATTGCGTATTGGTGGAAGCAATACAAAGGTCTTTGCCTTTTCAATGCCTTGTGTCGAGGGGAGGTTGATTCGATTGAAAAAATATCACTTTTCGATCCCCGAAAGTACTCCTACGCACGATTTTTCTCGTTCCAAGCAAATAATATTGAAATAGTGATAGTTGAGATGTATTGCTGAAGTAAGCCAGCATAATGCATTTCAAGTTATTTATTAAAATTTTAAAAGAATCGATTTTTGAGATTCCACTGCATTGCACTGTAAAACAGTGATCAAATCCATGACCTTGTTCGATGAATTAGCCATCGAAAGATACAATCGCAGAAAGGAGGGGCCATTTTGTAGTCAACTGCTTCAAGAATGTTTTTACTGCGGGGAGAAAGCGTATCAGGATGGGTAAGAAATGTTTAAAGCTGAGAAAATACGGTCCACAATATTAGAAATTTTTATGCGACCGGCACTGGTTTTTTCTCTAGCCGAGATAGCGGAACATTTGGGTTTTCTGATGTTCCAGGAAGTACTCTGAACTTCTTTTCTGAAATCGGAAGCTACTTGCTTCGGTTTTGCACCAGTACTTCCTCGAGATATTATTTTTTGTGGACCTTGAAGAGACACTTTCTAACACTTTTTTTTACAACGAAACTTATGAGAGGAAATGTTCCTTTTTCTATCGCTTCTAGGTGCATCTGAAGATGTTCTCTCTTGGGGTTCATCAGAGTCATCTTTGTGAGTAAACTAGTTGGTGCAAACTTTTACAATGCAGTATCTTCACTGGCTGAAGTATGTGGAATTTAACACAGCCAATCACATGTGCCAGCAGATCTGCGCTATTCAAACTCGAATCGGAGACGACCCGGTCACATTCAACCCGATTTTATGGTACATACACTCTATACTCCTTCGCAAAAGTTCTGTAGCCAGTAATATCAGCTACCACCACTCGATGCTTATCAGAGTGAATTTTCGATATTTCTGTAACAGCCGAATATCACTTCGTTAGAACTCGTGAAATCTGAAATAGATTCAAACATTTCATGTTTTTGGTCAGGAAGAAAATCACAAATGGCGCAGTTACGGAGGGTGGGTACAATTTCGGTTGGAAATGCGATTTTATTTCTACATCCATCTCTCCATGATCATTACCAAGGGAAGTTACTTTTGCACGGTCTTAGTGCTGAGTGTCGGCTGATATTGGAGACAAGAATGGAAAATGTAATATTATATCGGTACACAACTTGTATATTTAACTTGTAGACGGCCTATTAGTAGGCACACCTGCTGCTTCACTGAATAAGAAAAACCTATTTTAAACCACCTAGCGGTGCAATTGTGCCTTTCTCATTTCTTCAAACTATGACTCCATGACCGATTTCGTCCAATATAATTGTGGAAATGTCAATTACATTCTTAATACACTTCGCATCTACACACACTCGAGTCGCCAGCCACGGACCTGATGTCCTTCTTACTTCCCTAGCTACGCTCCTGTAAAATTCATAAATCCTACGTCAGTCGAAAGAAAATTAGTTTGACGATTTTCAAAGTGATTGCATAACCATTCTATATGAGAAAGGCAAAGGCAAAAATTTGCCAAAATACAAAAAAAGGCAATCTTTGTCAATTTATTTTTTCGAGATTTCATCAAATTTCGACGTTTCATGCATTTTAAAGACATTTGTCAACAAAAATATAGGGCCCTATTCTCAAAGTCACGTCACCTACTGACTAGAACAAAATTTACTCTAGTCACTAGGTGACGTGACTGTGAGAATAGGGCCAATAAATTCAATCTTAAAGTTTTCCTATTCAGTGCCTACTTCTATGAACTCAGGAACCGTCGTAGGTGCGGCCAATGTCAAAGCGACTTTGAGGTGTCATTAGTGAACTAGACTGTTATAGTGGTATCAGTGTATATGTGTGGTCGCACTTTTAACCCTAAAAAGTCAAACTATAATTGTGACTTCAAGATGCTTCACTCCTCAAACCCAACGAAATCGTAAGCCTCTTTTTTGTCGTTTTATCAGTGAGAAAATCGAAGCCCCGAAAACATTTTTCGCCTCGATGAGGCGGAGAATGCACAGGAAAACCTTGACAGTGGATTAGCACCATTCTTTATAACGTCACATTGCACGTACTGGAAAGATCGACCTATCGGTGCGAGAGTCACCGAACGAATGGTGTTGTGTGGAACTGTCACTTATTGAATATGCGGGTTATTTAATTTTAAGGAAGGCTTGAGCTTAAGGGAAAGAGATCTTACACTCCATAATATTTTACGGTAGTTAATGTGATTCAACTAACTTCAGGAATTCTCTGACCTGCCGAAACATGCTGTCAACTTCAGGAATTTTCTACAAAACTCGGGGCAGTTCGGAGATTTTAAGGGATTCTTTATACACGAATCGTTTGGAATTGTAACTGAATTTTGGCAAACAATTTTTGAAAGATCAATTTTTATATTTTTTTTTATAAAATATTGAACAAAAATACGAAGAAGTACAGAAAATTAATTTAGTTGACAAATATTTTCGAATTCAAAGCATTGACCAATACCTTTTCCTGTACATTGTAATTATTTCCAATTACAATTTTTGAAAAAACCGTTTTTATATTTCCTAAAAATAGACAAAAATACGGAGAACTACAGAAATTTCGTTTAATTGCAAAAATCATCGAATTCAAAGGGATGCCCTATACATTTTTATGTATCAGTCGATCCCACTTTTTTGACCCCTATGGTAGTCCGCGTAGCTTTTTACACCTTTGGTATTCCGAGTGTTAACTTTTTGAACTCGGTTTGGATGGACGTCATGGGTATTGCGACGAAGGACAAGAAAGTAATACAAAAAACTTCCGGAGTTTCTACAAAGTTTATAAAAGTCTCTAAGTCTAAGAATAGTTTTTCTACCTTCATGAAAGCTTCACGCACTGTATTGGACAAAAAGGCCATCTAATTTTAAAAATTAACGTAAAAATAAACGTGATTCAAAAGCGACTCTTGAAGTTCCGGATAATTAATTAAATGAAACCTATATGCAATAATATCTCACAAGCTTTTGGATTTCCTACGAATTTCATAGTAATTCGTACCCTTGCCATTGAAAATCCTCGACAGCTCATTATATCGGTCTTGTACACATCAATGACAACTTCGACTGGTAATCGTTGCACCAGAAAGCAAGTAATGGATTCGTTTAACTTTCAATTAAATTCGGTTGACAAATCGGTCACTAAAAATATATCCCTAAACTTTGAACATCCATTCGTAATCATTCGCGAACTGTTTCAACGCATTTAAAATATCGGAAAAAGTTGTAGTCCAAATAGCACTCGGCTAAATGATCCATTTGGCAAATCAATGATGTAATAACTTTCGACCAAGTGACTCATTCGGCCAAATAGCAATAAGTCTAACGACAGTCGGCTCATCGAATCCATTTTCTGAAATTTGTCCATTTTATACAAGACCCACCATTTACATCGCTCCTTCTTCTACCAAATTTTTCTCATGACGTACATCAAATCTGTAAACAAAAGTGCCTCGCTATTATCCATATCGAATTATGTGAAATATTGTCTGAAAGCATTAAAAGACTTAACCTTTTACATTCCCAACCTTTTCCACCCCAAAGTATCTATAGTAAAAGATTAAAGTTCACCTTACCCAGAGCAAATGCCATGAACCACCCATCGTCGCTTTCGTAACCGCAAATAAGCAATTCATCGCCGAAATAAATATTTCACGCCCTGTGATACAAAATCATAATAATTACAGCGAGTTTTTGGGTCATTAATAGTAAAGTACCCAACAGTTTTCAGGTTGTACAAACAGGCCGTCCCGGGGTTTTTAGGAAATTGACTTTCCTCCCGCAGCGTGTTAATCACTGTTTTCGCCATCGAAAGAGCACAGATCCGTACGAATCGTTGTCCTCCTCCTAGGCTATAGTACGATACCCGGTCCTGAGCCAGGCCGGAGCGCGCCTGTGTCTGCAGGTGCGTCGGGCAAGTGGCTGGCAGCGCGATAATTGAATCACAAAAGCTGTGACAAGAGGATTATTTGAATTTGAATAAAGAGTACCGTGCGGAGTCCATTTGCATAATGTATCTCTCTCAATGGATGGTGCGAGGCGAGAAGATCCCGACTATTAGGCGAATTAGCTCCGTCGCGTCGCTGGGAAATGGCTTTCTCGGTAGAATCGCAATCACTTTAGCAGCGGAGGTTATTGGGTTCGGCAGAAACGAGTACTTTTTCCATTAACAGTAGTCGCTGGAGGGGTACTAGTGCTGCCTAAGACTAAGTGAAGAATTGGTGTCAAAATCCACTCGAATTCGATTCATCAGCCCACACTCGAGTTGGCGCACTTGTTCGTTTCGCCTTTTGTCATTCAAAGCAGTCAAGTTGTTTTCGTTTGTTCCAATGAATAGCACTTACGGATTCAAGCCACATTCGCTTATTTGCCTACAACAACGCGACGCGCAGGGTTGAACCGGGTGACCATTCCTCGCTGATGTTTATTCATATTTCTCGACGTGCCGTACTTTCAATTGAAGGAATTTTAAAATATCCCCTTAGCACCTGACATCGTGAGCTGGAAACGTAGAACGACTGTTTTCCAATTGTACTCACGAACGGGCTTCTCCCCATCTCCGTCATATCGGAGTTAGCCTTGCGGCGATGAACGCGCTCACGTCGCGATTGTCTTTTGTTCCTGGGCCGCTTTTGACCGTCACGGCGTGCTGTGTGCACATTTCGGACTGTAATGAGTTTGCGGAATCGTAGACCACCCTGGCAATGTGGTGTGTGAACGGTTGGTCAGTCGGTTGGTCGGTACCACGAATCCTATAAGCGACGATTATGAGCTCATGTGATTGTGAGCAGTATTTTTGTCCATTTGGCTGTAGAGTATCGTCAATGGTTTCACGCGAGTATTCAATTTCAATTACAAGTTAAACATTGGAATTTTACTTGTCTGGGGAAACTTTTGCCTTTAGCTGGTTTTTTTTGACGAGACCAAAGAGGGTGTGTTCCGCTGTGAGTCTGCCAATCGTTCAAGTGACGGTCAGAATCGATTCTATGGGACGGTATTCGGTGGGATTTTTTTTATTTTATTCAAGTGGACATTTTTGTTGTTTTCTAGTCGGCGAGAAGAGTTGATGGCATTAGGTATACTGGGATTTGCTGGTACCGTGGATTAATGGGTTGTCGGAACAATTTGAAGGAGCCGTTTTTTTAAATGGAATAATCCGAAACAGGTTTCGCAAACAGCAATATCATGTTAGTTGGGACAGACACCTTTTTGGAACTTTATTTATTTTCAATTCGGGTGTTGGGACTAGAAAAAGGTCCTTTCCAACAGGGCCGACTATAGCAAGAGCTTAAAACTGAAAATGGTGTATAGTTATCGAAATAAATCAAATTCAGTTTACAAAAATATTCTTCCTTTTAGTTTCTCCTTAGCTTAAACAAATCATCTACACATCCGAACAAATCAGCAATGCGCTGCATTGGGATTTGTCACAACGATGAGAACTTCACTTCGAGCGGTATTCAGGGTTCATTCTTGTGATCTAACGTCTGTTTGGCAAGTGACTCAGTGCTGCCAGATTATCCCCACCCCGTGAATCCTTGAGGTCCACCACCACTTCCATTCGAGGTTTACTGACACTATCTACTTTCACAACCGCTGGCTTCACAACTGGTCGTTTCAGATGACGTACTATCGCCCTGTAGCGATTACAGTCTTTCGAAACAATCACCTTCCTCGTTCCCATGTTTTTCTGCTACATTCAGCGACGTAGACTAAATCGCCAACCTGCGCCGGTTTTGAATCGTCCAGGCATTTAGAACGCTTGTTGATTGTAGGAAAGTACTCCTTAAGCTATCGATCCCAAAACCGCACCTCCTTTGTACTGCAACCGATTGTAGCTTCTTGTCATTGTAGATGGAGCTGAACATTTCAATTAGCTTCCATTGTTTTAATGGTAACTCTCGGTTATGCATCAAAATTCTAACTTTATCGGGATGGCTGGGGAGCTCTGAGCGACGCGCCACAGCCACTGATCTGCATTGAGATATTGGGTTTGCTGCAACGGAACTGCCACAGTCGGCATCAATGTTGTCACGCCCCACATCTAAAACGGTACAACAGCGATTGTTTCTGCTGGTAAACCCTCGAAACCGAACCCGAAGTTCTTCTTTAGTGCTGGCGGGAACCTGCACGGGTCAGTCCTTCTTCAGTCGTTGGATGATCGAGGGCGCTGTGACCCACCTTCCGTTTGAATTCGGCTTTATGTCTCTTCGCCACTTTGTCAGATGGTACCCAACGCTACATATCAGGATCTGTTAGCGATTAGATTTCTCCCACCTGATGAGCTATATACTGCATGTATCCCTTCTGATTCGATAAATTCCATGAAATAACTGTAGTGGATTCCATCCATAGGAAACGATTGGAAATTTTTATCGTGTGACTATTGCACACATTTTTCCTTAGTTGCGCCGCCAGCAGCCTGCAGTTCCATGCGGAGAATCGATTAGTATTTAGCGACGCTATATTGCTTTTCGTCGTAGTGTGCACCATACTTCTCCACAGTCGTCCATCCGGAAATAGGCTGAACATCTACAATCTGCTTTTGTGGTATCGGTAAACATGTGAAACTACAACGTGTCGTAGGATTCAGGGTGCATCCCATGACCGAAATAAAATTGAGCATTTTTTAGTTTGTTAATACCTTGCAATAGCGTTATCCAACGTTATTTCTTTTCGAAGACATCTTGAAGTCTTATGCCGGTCTAGAACGCTAAATATTTCGGATTAGCATTCGTCCGTGTATCAGGTACGGCACGAGAAACCCCGCTTGGTAATAAAAACTCGCCACGTAGCGCAGAGCCACCGCGTTGGCTTTCCTGAAACGGTAACATACGAGGCCTATTCTTCCTCCAGATTCGCAGACTACTACTCACTCAGTTCCTCATCACAAAACTTACCAAAACCTTGACTTCGTTCTTACCTGTGATGCTCGAATGATCGCCTCTTCCAATGTATCAGCGCTGTCGTAGTTATCGTCCATGTATGTCTTTTCTACAAGGCCCGTTACTACTTCTGGGCACTGGGCAACAAACTCTTCAGCATTTCGCAACATGATGTGTTGCAGGAACACGGCAGGCATGTTGCCTCAAAGGTTGCGACAACCATTATGTAGACATCGGGATATAGGTTTAGTGAAACATCTCAATAATATCTTCCCTAAACCCAGCATTGCATTCGCGAAACTTGCCAATTACAGAGGGAAGCAACGTAAGAAGATATGGGCCTTTTAGTAGTTGATAGTTTAGTGAACCCCGTTGACCTGTGCAGTAGCGTCCCAAACGAATCGCGTTCAACAGAAGCTACCAAACTCTTGCAGGATCAGCTCCGTTAAGTTCCTCTGTCGCTGCTTTGCATGCGTATTGTTTCTGTTCGTACTCCCTCTACTGATCATCAGGATCTTTCGCAAGCTTCGCTTCAATTCTTTTCATACCTTTGGAGGGCTATAGGGGAAGAAAACAACATCGAACTTCTAGAGGAGGCTTGTTTTTGAAGCTTCCATTTGAACGCCTCATCGTCACTCTCAAAATGTCTCATGATCTCTTCATCTTCCGACAATGATGCTGGAGAAAATCCGGCGTCCTCCAGAATAAATCATTGACGAACCATCTCATTGAATTCCTTATCGGCTTTGCACTCATTCTGGTGATGTTTTATGAAATGCTGGGCTTTCGTTTCTTCGCCTTTCGGCCCGTATCCAGCCAAACCTAGAACACTGCGTGCCACGATCGGATCGCCAGGTTGACAAACACAACTTTCCAGGGGTGCAAATAATTCCAAATTTTGTAGTCCGTTTAACACCTTCAATTCTGCTTTAGAGTACGACGAAATCGAAAGATTCCGTAGGTGAGCATAGCTACCACGCAATTCTTTGAAAGATAGACTTTGTTTTGATAAGCTTAGATCGCTGATGGTATGCTCCGCCTTCAGAATGGAACGCTGCTGCTGACCTATCGCAACGATCTGTACGTTGACCCGGCTTGAGTTTCTTTCGTTCCGTCCACAGTAGCTCCAATGGCGAGTAATAGCTGAAATGCTATCGATAGCCTTCAATTCCAAGATTGCACGCAACACTTTCTTCGATCAACGTAAGCCAAGGGTCTTCGTCAAGGAAAGCGTAGGTATCTAAACGAAGAGTTCTATAGAACAGTGTCACCGGTATCACTCTGAACAGTACAGCTCTCTGCGTTCGGTCATGTATGTGAATTAGGGTGTCCCAAAATGACATCATGTTAAAAAAGTCATCGGACTCAATTCTTAAATGAGGGGTTAGGGTATTGGGACCACTTTCTTCTTCGGAGTGAGTTTGCTAAAACGCTTCCTACTAGTGGCGACTTTTGATTTTTTGAAAAATGGGCTGATTTTGGATAAAATTTCAAATTTATGCCCGTTGAAGTGGTCCTGAACTGTCTTAGATTTTTTTTCAGCATTTTTAATTTTTCTAGAGATCCAAACGGAGAAGTTTGGTTAGCTAGTTTGTACAAATTTGGAATTATAAGGGCGGCAGGGCCATTAAAACTTAGTAAAAAGTGAAATTTTTGGTGTTTTTCAGTATTTTTTCTTCAAAACTGGGTATCTACAAAATTTTAAAAGTAGAGAAAACACTTTATATAGTTGAGCCGAATTCAGGGGCGTAATTTTGCTGAAGAAAGTGTATAGCTAAGGCTAATGGGGTATGAGTTATTTAAGTTTTTGTTAGATAACCTTTGACATTTTTAGCAATTTATCAAAAATAATGCTGTTCAAAAAAGTAAATCAGTTCAAATGTGCTTTGACCACACATTGTTTTTTTCGAAAAATAGAAGGAAAATCATGAAAAATGACGTTTTCTGTACATCTTTAGTATGTCAGGACGAGGTTTAATGAGCATCTGATGATTTTTTTGTAACTTAAATTATAAAAATAATAACTTTGCTAATGACGCCAAGTCTCTAATTATTTTTGAAGAGTTAATTCTCCATAATTACTTCTAGGAGGCATCTTCAACAAAACGATTGTGTCAGAAGATGCGCTGTATTCTGTTGTAAAACTTTTTCGAGGATATTTGCCCCAAATTTGACTATTTCGGAATTATGTGATCTAAACAGTAAATATCAGTTTTTCAACACTCACCTCACTCTTCCGCATTTTTCTCCACTTCAAAGTTCCTAACATGAAAATAAGACTTTATATACAAAATGTAAGTACGGTAATCAATTCAGCCTTCAAATATACGCCATAACTTTCCATTAATTCGACATATTTGTTTAATTTTAGTGATTAGTATAGAAAATATTTTTTTAAAAAATCGTCAAATGCTCATAAAAACCGATTCTGATGTACTAGAGACAAGCGAAAAACGCCATTTTTCATCATTTTCCTTCTGTTTTCCGAAAAATAATATGCGGACTAAGCCCACTTAAGTTGTTTTATTTTGTAGAACAGTGTTATTTTTTATGAATATCATAAAATCTTAAAAGGTTAATTAACAAAAACGTAAATAACTTATACCCCATTGGCCGTAGCTATACACTTTCTTCAGCAAAATTACGCCCCTGAATTCGGCTCAACTATATAAAGTGTTTTCTGTACTTTTAAAATTTTGTAGATACCCAGTTTTGAAGAAAAAATACTGAAAAACACCAAAAATTTCACTTTTTACTAAGTTTTAATGGCCCTGCCGCCCTTATAATTCCAAATTTGTACAAACTAACTAACCAAACTTCTCCGTTTGGATCTCCAGAAAAATTAAAAATGCTGAAAAAAAAATCTAAGACAGTTCAGGACCACTTCAACGGGCATAAATTTGAAATTTTATCCAAAATCAGCCCATTTTTCAAAAAATCAAAAGTCGCCACTAGTAGGAAGCGTTTTAGCAAACTCACTCCGAAGAAGAAAGTGGTCCCAATACCCTAACCTTTCATTTAAGAAGTGAGCCCGATGACTTTTTTAACATGATGTCATTTTGGGACACCCTAGTGCTGATGTTTTAACCAGGCCTTTGCATTCCTTCAAACATTAACTCGAGAACCTCCGTCTACCACATCCAACCATCCTTTTCCGTTTTTCTCTCAGGTTCTTTTCTCGGGCTTCTAATAATAAAGAGCGATTATCTCTCTGTATTCTCTCCTTCTCCAGCCGAAAGCGCTCTTCCTTCAACCTGGTCTCTTCTAATTAGCGCTCTTCCTCCAGTCACTGTAGCGTTAGCTGCGCTCTAGCATGAGTACATCGTAGTGTCCAAATATTTTTAGTTTTGGATTATTCCTAGGTATCTCATCGCTCTTCATTTCCGCTCCTCTCATTGATGTTGCTCCAGTAATCTTTGGTCCTGTAAACTCTGGCCACTTAGTATACTGCCTTTTTCCTGGAGACACCTGCACAGGGACTGGAGACTCCCACAGTGCATAGAGGCGTAACTAACTTCAAATGCTGGCCAAAATAGAAAATTTTTGGCCATTTTTGGGTACGTTTTATAGCCCTAGTAACAATTTTGGTTTTATGATAGTTTTATAGCCACTGATAAAACTTAGATTGCACTTGCAGCGTGCTATAAAACTTCAATTGTTACTTGGGAGAAGTGCTCACTTTTATCAATTTTCCACATATTCGTTAGTAAAAAAATGTACCCTGTCGGGCAATGTCGAGTAAATCTGTTAAAAGGAGAAGATTATTTGGAGTATTTTCTCACTGTTCCACGAAGAATACATTGCCAATAAATCCCATTCGGTTTTCTTACAGCTGTTCGAAAATGTCGTGTTTATTGCTCAAATTTAAGAGAATACAATTAAAAAAACCTATTTTAATCCACCTAGCGGTGCAATTGTGCCTTTCTCAATCATGAATCACGAGAATGTGTGCGTTGTTTATATTCATTAAAAACTTTTAAATGCATATATTACATTTTATTATTATACATCACATGACAACTATATACAGGAAAATATCATTATTCGAGTTCTAAAATTTTGAAAAAGAAAAAACAGCCACGGTAATATTGAACTGGAAAAAGGTGCGAAATCGGCAAAGTCCCAAAAAGTCGATTTTTATAAAAAAAATTTTTTTCGAGATAACATAAAATCTCGACGTTTCATGCATTTTAAAGATGTTTGGCATCAAAAATACGAATTCGATTTCTGAAATTTCATGAGGTCCCCCCTTTGAAAAAAAATTTGAGTTCCGGCTTATATGGGAATTTCATATGTGACCGGACGGTTTAGTCTATATTTCCGGAACCATATAAGCGATCCGTACGAAATTTTATAGACATCTATGGGGATATTATAGCTATCATTTGGGACTAAGTTTGTGAAAATTGGCCCAACCATTTCTGGGAAACTGATGTGAGTTCCTAAATTTTGAAAGATGGCCGCTTTTCCCGGGCACTTCCGGAACCGTCTATGGTGGTTAATGTAGTCAACGAAAGTTTGGTTGGCCGTCGGTGACCTAGAACAGCAAATTTAAGTTGTTTGAGAGACATTTTAGCGAAATTTTTACCTTTTTTGCTTTCATCGGAGTATCGGTTTGAATCACAATTTGCTATGTGATCGCACGCCACAACCTGTAACTCCGGAACCGGAAGTCGGATCGGGATGAAATTAAATAGCCATTTACGGGGACGCAATACCTTTCATTTGAGGCCAAGTTTAGTCGAATCGGTCTAGCCATCTCCGAGAAACCGATGTGACTGTTATTCTGAATTTAGATACTTCCGCCGGGGCTTCCGGAACCGAGGATGGTGGCCAATTTGACCAAATAGACTTTGAATGGATGTTAGTGACCTAATACTACAAATCGAAGCAGTTGTGGTCATATTTTGGAAAATTTTTCACCTTTATACATTCATTGCAGAATTTATTAAAATCGATATTTTCTGCGTGTTCGTACTTATCACCCTGTAATTCCGGAACCGGTAGTCGGATCCATTAGAAATTCAATAGCAGCCTATGGGAATGTTGCACCTTTCATTTGAGACTAAGTTTGTCAAAATCGGTTCAGCCATCTCTGAGAAAAATGAGTGACATTTTTGGTTACATACACACATACATACACACACACAGACATTTGCCGAACTCGACGAACTGAATCGAATGGTATATGTCACTCGGCCCTCCGGGCCTCCGTTAAAAAGTCAGTTTTCAGAGCAATTGCAATACCTTTCTATTGAGAAAGGCAAAACCTGTTTTAATCCACCTAGCGGTGCAATTGTGCCTTTCTCATTTCTCTAAACTATGGCACGGAGGCTTTTTATGTTCAACATAATCGTGGAAATGTCCATTACATTCTTAGTACACTTTGCACTTATACACAATGGCATGCCAGCCACGAACTTGATGAGCTACGTGTCGACGGTGAAACACTTGAAACAAAAAAATATCATACTCCATTAGCCTAATCAGCATTAGATCAATGTTATCTGCTTGCTAACTCATTTTGTCATGCGGGGATGGATATGTGAGGAGGGCGAAAGTCCCGTGTACGAATGACTCCCCAGCTTAAATTGGTATGCTTTGTAATATAGGAGTGGTTTAAAGATGATGGGGTTGAAAGGGAGGGGTATGAGGTGGTGGTCTGAGGGGTGATTTAAGGAGATTTTTAAAGGAGGGGAGTGAACAGTAGAGGGGGAGTGTAACCCCTCTCCGTAAACCATCAACTACGCCCCTGTTAAAATCCAGAAACCTTAAGCGATTCGAAAAAAAAAATTGGGGATTAGGTTGACGTTTTTCAGAATGATTGCATAACCTTTCTATATGAGAAAGGCAAAAATGTGCAAAATCCAAAAAAGTGAATCTTCGTCAAATTTTTTTCGTGTTTGCATCAAATCTCGACGTTTTATGCACCTTGAATACATTTAGCATCAAAAATAAAAATTCTATTTTTAATTTTTCCTATAGTTTTTATGCGAAATTTCTGTGTGGCCGCACTCTGGAACCCGTAATTCCGGAACCAGAATTCCAATCGATCCAAAATTCAATAGCAGCCGATGGGAAAGGTTGCACCTTTCATTTGAGACTAAGTTTGGGCAAATCGGTCCAGCCATCTCTGAGAAAAATGAGTGACATTATTTGACATATACGCACATACACACACACACACATACACACACACATACACACACATACATACACACATACACACACACATACAGACTTTTTCCGATCTCGACGAACTGAGTCGAATGGGATATGACACTCGGCCCTCCGGGCCGGGATTAGGTTGACGTTTTTCAGAGTGATTGCATAACCTTTCTATATGAGAAAGGCAAAATCAGTATTGGGGCTATTTAAAAGATCTTATATGAAAAGAATAATTTGAGACGGCGCCGGTGGTTGAGTAATAAGCGTGACCGCCACTCATTCCAGTTGGCCTGGGTTCAATTCCAGCCAAAGTCATTGAGATTTTTCTGAGTTGAAAAAATCTGTGGTGACGTCTTCCTTCGGAAGGGAAATAAAACGATTGATCCCCGGTCCATGAGTTGATGGATCAATATCTAGTCCAGAAGTGAAGTCACTTCTCTGGCGTCGGTAAAGAAGAAGTAATATCCAACTTCTATACTTACTAACAAGTATCCTCCTCCCGTGATACTTGTGGAGTGCGCAGTAATGCGGTCTCTAGCAAAAGCATGTATCGGACTAACCATTCCTTCACTTTTCTCCCGCGATCTACGTTCGGGTCTGGTCGGCACCGGTATTGATCAATAAACAATTTAGGATTACCAGTAGTTGCACATTGAAAGATGTTTTGCTACTCCCAAGCATAATTATCTATTTATTCCTTGTGCAACTTCAGCTAGTCCAGATCAATAATGGAGTAGCGGGCAGGGGTGGTCGTAGAAGCTCAAGCTTATATGACAAGAATGATTTGATTGAGTCATATTATTTTTTGTTAGATTGCGTCCATTAACCAAATTGAGCTATTATTATCACGATAGCCATATAAAAGAGTGTGAAATATAACTTCCACTAACCTTGCTATATGAAACGTAACGTACACAAGTTGCCTTGGAAACTTAAGCGAAGCATCAAACAAATTATCAAGGGGTTTCCAACAGCATTGATTACATGTCACTCCCGAAAAAAATTACCTAGATTACTTCATGATTATAAAGATTACTTCTTCGAAAAACCGATTACTAATTAATTACTCGATCACTGTAAAATTCCTCGATTACTCTGGATTATTTGGAAACAAAGCGAGCTCTTGTTGGAATTACTTCAGATTATTCAATTATTTAAGGCGGAAACTGTTAATGCTTAGCAAATTTATCGCTATTTATTAGATACACCTTTAATACATTCTGCTGGATTTTTCTCAATACAAGAATCCCAAATTTTGTGAACCGACAAAAAATTCAAAACGACTATTCGGATAAATAATAAGCTGTTGTTTGCTTATTTTTTATCATTTCACACAATCTTCAACAATTTTTATAAAATTAAAAAAGGCAAGCGACATGCGTCTTCCTCAGGGTTCATCTCTTAGGCCCTTTTTGTACAATTTGCTTGTTAATGACATCTATGAATCTTGTAAATATTAACACGCTAACCCAACTTGCAGATGATGGAGTGGTCTCCGTAAGTCAAAGCCATCGATCTGCAAGGTACTTAGGATAGTTTGTCTGCTTCAACTTTCAACCGGGTTTAAGGTTTCCATGGACAAAACAAAGCTAGCCGTATTTTCAAGGAAGCGTGATTCAGCACAAGTACAGCTTCTTTTAATAGGTCAAACTATCGCTCAAGTCACCTCAGTAAGATATTTCGTCATCTGGTTCGACTCGAAAACCACATTAGAAATCTGAATTAGAAGTGGCAACATAAGTTCAATTTCCTAATTTTTTCAATTCAATAGCTACAATATAGTGGAGTGCTCTGACTCATCAAAATTCGACGAGTTTCCTGGCTTTGGCACATTCAATCAAAATTCACCGCTTTCCACAAACTGCTTCATGTCTCAGAATTAGCCGTAATTTGGGATATCCTTGGGATCGTTGACACCCTGCCTCTAGACCATTATTTCTTCGTTACGGATAGTGTAAGTTGTACAGAGTCCCTCCGTTCGATGGAGCGTGGAAAGCACTCCTAGAATTTTCTGGGGAAAGCACGGAAACTCCTGATTGTTTTTTTCTGAGAAATCATACCAGATAAGATACCTTAGTTTGGTCCCTTCTAATTGCTCCATCCCGGGTAATGAGAATGCACAAACTCTAGCTAAGGTGAGTGTATTAGAAAGTGATTTTTATGAAAGATCAACTCACTTCAACGAATTTTACATGTATTTTTCTCGTCAAGGGACACTCGAAAGAAGGCAAATCTCGTGGAGCAGTAGAGACTTAGGAAGGTGGCAACATTCTATAATCCCACAAGTGGCCACGAAAGCCTGTTTTAAGGGGATAGATATGGGTTGTAATTTAATTCGAGTGATGTCCATGCCAAATCATTATACGTTGTATGCGCATTTTCGGCATATTGGGCTTGTAGAGAATGATCTTTGAACTTGTGGCGAAGGATTATCACGACATCGAACATGTTGTCTGGTCATGAGACGAGTACTGTGGCGCCAGATCTCAGATAAATTATTTCTTTTGGGTTCTGGATGTGCTGACGATAAATATCCAAACATAAACTATTTCTTCTCTTTTCTCTGTCATTCTCTGATCAGGACTAGCAGAAAATCGAATGCAAATAACGGACTGGAAGTCGGTTCTTTAAACAAGACCAGCCGCGTGCCATAATGGAGCACGTTTGTGTTCGTCTTGTTTCGTATTCCGTTTCCACCATCTCTTTGCTGTCCCTAATATGCTCTCTACTACTAAATCCCCCGAATGTCGCACTTGTGAATGACCCCATAAAGAATGTATTTCCAAAGAATTGATCCCCAATGTAAATGTCTTTCCAAAGAATATTTTGCGAATCTACCAAGTGCCGAAAAGTGTTTCTCCTAGTTTTAATTGTTAAATCAAAGAATCTTTCTTGTTGAAATGCCAAGATGTATTCAAATGTTTTTGATTGCCTCCCTACTTCTTAATTAAATTCAGTCAATCTCTTAGGGCCTAAGTAATTCAATTAACTTTTGTATATTACTAATATTCCTAGTTTTAAAATGACCATTGTATTAGCACAAAAAAAATAAAATTCTAAAAATATTTGGAGCTGAAATGCCCTAGTTAAATAGGGATCTCAAATAAACACTTCATATGCGTTAGTGGACATTATTTAATGTGCTACCGATTGTGTTCATTGTTGCGTTGTTACCAAATACATTATCAAGAGTTGTACTTGTCTAGGAAGAAAAATATAATGATAGCTTGAAAATATAAATACACCGTATTGTTTCGTACATATCTGCAACGTGGTAACATTCTGAACCTTTAAATAGAGCAGAATTATTGATGAATGCAAGATTAAAAAGTAGATTTAATATATTGCTATGTCGTCCCCTAATGCAATATTTCGATTTCTGTATTTATTACTTTCAAAGTACCATGGAGTTTTTGAGGACTTGTCCGACGACGTGTTGTTAAAAGCAGCATGAGGTGTGCAAACCTTTTACTCTGAAGTTGCAATATCAATCTAGTATGAACTTGGAATAGGTAAATAGATAAAAATGGCCGAATAGTAGTATGTAAAATGAGAATAAAGAGAATTAGTGGGTAAAATATTTTTAAGAAAGTAACTTTTATATGACCCCTTTCAGACAAAAATTAAACATGATTCGAAATTGAAAAACACAACGGGGAATTTACTTAATGCAAAATATGTTAAAAAGTAGGCACAATCCTGCTTTGATCGTATTATTATATGATGCAGTTTATCATTTAACCCTTTCTGCCAACGATATTTATAAACTATAACATTTTTACTATTGGATTTCGCCGACAAATGATATAGTCAACGGGCGTAGTCTGCTAAACAGAACACGAGAGAGTACCATGTACGCAACATTGAGAATCGTTATTCCTCAGTAGTCATTACGGTAGAGTTTATGGCCCAATTATTTTGATATACTTTGAATAACAGGTTCCGACTGAAATTGAAGTAGGGGAAAGTAGACTAAGACGTACACAATGATGGACACCTTCCGTTTCTCACAAACTGGAAAAATGGTAAAAATATACTGATACTATACCATTTTTAGAGGATATTAAATGATTCTGAAAGATAATGCTACTATCTAAAACGCGAATTATCAGATATTTAAGCAAATCAATACTTTTTATCAAGGGCACGCTAATGGGTATAATTTTTGACGCCAGAAAATAATGATTGATCCCGGGAAATAGTTTGACATGATGTACTGGTTATTTCGACGAGAACATTTCAAATGGGCCGATAAACGAAACGTAAACAATTCCGGTTAATACTTACTTCAAATGGACACTAACAAAGCTTTATACATACCTTAAATAAGCCGATTCTGAAACCTGGCTGTTGGGGAAATAATGGATTATTGAAAAGGCACATAAGCAAAATAACTTGTTTTGCTTATGTTCCCTTTCACTTCCCCTCAAAAATTAACGGCTCATAAACACCAAACAACAAAACGGAAAAATTTGTTTATGGGCCCTTTTCTTAATGAAAAAGACTATACTTGAAAAGGGAACAAAAACATCGCAACACCAAGAAAGGGATCAAAATAAACGTCACATAATCATTTGCTGTAAACAAAAGGCCTCACCCGCACGCACTATAAGCTAACGTCTCGCCGAAAAGGGATTATGGGAGAGGGCACAAAACCAGTGCGATGTTTCAAAAGGGACCAAAACATTTATCTACAAAAAACGTTCAAAATACAATTTTTTTAATAAATCTGTTATATTATTCGGAAAAAATGGTTAATTTAACACGGCATTGAGTTGTTTGGTCCTTAAATCAAGCTCCAGTTCATAAATGGGAATATAAAGTACGATGTAATTTTTCAGACGCCATTTTCTCAACATGAGCATATTGCAGATAATGCCTTATGAAATGTTGACGTCGATTTAGCACACGACTGGTGAAAAACTGAAATTTTTATAAGTCGTTCTTAATCAAGGAATTTTTTTTAAATTTGGTATCATTTTGGGTATAACGGACACAATAGATGGAAAGATGGGAAAGATGGGCATATTTCTTGGGTGAAATACAGCAAAATGCCGTTAAATTGTACACCCTTTGGCTATTTTTTAATATCGAAAAGTTGTGATATACCGAAAGAAAACAAAGTTGTGAAGCTTTTCACTCTTCTCTTGTCCTATCTTCATCTTTACCAACATCACATGTCCATCTTACCCATGCCAGTTGCCCATCTTACCCATAGCACTTTTGAAACGACGATTTTGTGCTTTATTTTCACAACCATTTTAAGCATCTTTTAGTTTGAAATTTTTTTAGTATCAGTTACTGTGTTGATGAGATATGATCTCAAATCACGGTTGGCGTACAATTTGCGAGCACTGTTTCACTAGATGAGTCGCATTTACTATTTCACCATAAGGTGTCCGTCACAGTTCCCCTAAGCCGCAAGTAAAATGTAATGTGAAATTCATGTGTGGAATAACCAAACAATATTTAAAGAATAAGAGCAAAAATGTGAAAATGAACATATAATGAGTCTTGTAGTAATGAATTACTTTGCGATTACTTTACGATTAACTGATTACATTGTATTTATGGTTGATTACGCGAATTATTTTAAAAAATAAAGACAATTACCCTGCTTATTATTGATTATCAAAGTAATCGACGGATTACCGAATTATTTCTAAAAATCGAAGTAATTCTTGATTAAGTGTCACTATTTTGGCTCATTGGAAACCCCTTGCAAATTATGTAATCTTCTCATTCCAGTTCCTTGTCTCCGGATTGCAAGTGTTAACGTGAACAATCCAGATTGAATACGATAATCACTTGGGTAGATTTCTATTGAAAAATTTACAAAAACTTGATTTTTTTTCTACTATAAGAAAACCAGAAAAGCAAAATAAACATATGAACTTGAAACAAAATCTTTTAATTTATGAAAACGGTTGAAACAGACTAAATCTTAATGTGAGGTTTCCTCAAACTGATAGATTACTCTAAAACACGTTCACATTGAAAAATAATAATGCTCGTGGAATTTGTTTATTTTCGGCTTTGCATCACACTGCAAGGAGGTTTAATATTTTCATATTTTGGTCACAAAATTGTCAAAAGCCATGAAAAAGCATTTTTCATCACTCGATATCGTATAAAAAAGCTTAAAAACATGTGAAATAATTTTGGCCATGGATTTGATATAGTTACGCCACTGC
Organism: Topomyia yanbarensis; assembly: GCF_030247195.1. NCBI lineage: Eukaryota > Metazoa > Arthropoda > Insecta > Diptera > Culicidae > Topomyia > Topomyia yanbarensis. The sequence goes on along the minus strand of NC_080672.1, from coordinate 89,109,147 downwards.
GCAGTGGTCGGAAACGGCAACAACGTGAACTTAATTCACTAGAGGCCAAACCGTCGAATATATTCACAGCCGGTGTCATTAGAGGAATTGTTCGTATGAATATTCCCAACAATCTGATAAAAACTGAAATTAGGCATAACTTACTATCACCAAACTAAAAAAAATTAACCTTTTTTACTGACGAGGTAGAAAGTTGGTGTCTTCGACAAAGTTTTAGAAATGTTCGCAGGGAAGAATTTTGTTCAAGAAATTGAGCTTTTAGGACTAAAGGTTATCGATTTATAAAACATATTATATGGCCTTGGCGAACATCGAGTGCTTCTTCGGATTTACACATATTTACACCACAACCAACGAAGATTTGAAGCTGTTGTTGAAGAAATCTGAATTCTTCAATCGAGTGGATGAGATGAAATATTTTTGGATCGCCTGCGAAGGATCGGCGCATAGAATTCAGCACAATCATTAAAGTAAAGTAGAAATATCAACGGTTTCAAGTAGCATCCCTGAGCAATTCCTGACGCAAATGTAAATGTGCTGTCAACCTGCAATGACAATCCTCACCTCTCGCTTTTTGAGCTAGAATCGAAGCAACTTAAAAAAACTTCCATTGATTCCAAATTTTTCTAGTTTAGCGACTGTTATATCGTGGTTCACTCTATCAAAAGCTACAGATAGCAGACTGTAAATAATATCAGTCAGATTGCGACGTTTCATATTTCCTGTATGTATGATGTTAGATACGGCAGGTTAGTCGCAGAAGTGGTTCCATAATAAACAGCTCGAGACAGCGCTCTAAAGAATTATTTCTGGATAGTTTTTGATATGTCGCTTTTTTAACGGGAAACCTGTTCACGGATTTTCTGTCGAATGAAAAAAGGCCACAGGCAAGAAATGTTCGAAAAATTTCATGCTTCTGAAAATATTTAAAACTAAATCCAATTGGTCGGTGTTAAGTCAGACCGGATTAAGTCGCAAAACATCAAAAAATGAGACAATGATGTCACTGGATAAGGTATTTCGTAAGCTACATTCGACTTTTGCCAGATTTGGAATATGCAACAATAATCAAGAATTATGACAAAAACTCGTTTTTCTCGAAATCAATATTTTGTCACTTAGTCCGGTCTGACTTAACACCGACCAATTGTCTCTTAGATTTTTACCCTCCATCTATCTTTAAAATTCAACATTCAAAAGACGTAAAAGCTGGTCGAAAATATTTCATCTACATAAAAGAGCAATCTCATTACAATACCTGAATTATTAAAAGTAATAAACTTTTATTATTAAAGATAAACAGGAAATAAAACAATAAAATTGGGTCGCACATCTTCCCAATCGATTCCATAACATTCCAAACTATTTTTAATTAACTGTTGGCAAACTTTATCACGCCAAGCTGGCAGGACTAACAAGACATTCTATCGCAGATCCATCTCACCGCCAGTCCGACTCATGGCAATATTGCGAATGTACCTACACTTGCTCTGCATTCGAACGAAGCAGCTAAAGCAGCACTCCTTCGTTAGTTCTAATGTACCCGTACTAACGGAAGAAATGTACCGCAGCCGCTATGTGGCGTGATTGCGATTTCAAATCTTGCTTCCCAGCTGGCCACCGATTCCGACCGGCATGCACACAGGCAGCAATACTCTACCAGAGCGAGCGTTCAGGTTTTAATGGCTGGAAATTCAAACCGTCACTTTATTACCGACGACCGCCTTCCAGTTCCCCACGGAACCCCGGCAAAGAGAACTTGAGTTGATTGCAGCAATTCAAAGCTGGAGCAGTGCCAGTGCAAACTGCTCCGTTGCGATGGGTTGGGAGGGGTGATGGTGGGAGTACATAAACATGTCGATAGCATCTCAAGTCAACGGGGCCAGTGGTGGGAGCACGGAGGGCACCACAAGGAGCAACTTTTTGCCTGGACGGTAGAGCATCGCCTGCTTATGATCGAACAAAACTGCCGTTCGTGAGCTTTTATTTACTTAACCACGACTTTGTGCGCCGCGGCCAGTCATCGGGTCCAATTTAAGATTAGCTCGGCAAAGTTGCAAAGATTAACTAATTTATTGAAAACAGTACAGGCACGATTTAATAAAATAAGCACTAGGTAAGAGCAGGGGAAAAACAATCTCACGGGTGACATTTGAAAAATGGGATGCGGTGTGGGATCGCTTTTTCCGAGCCGCTATGCAGTTAAAGCTTTTCGAAATGAAGATTAGATACACTATCGCAATGAATTTATTTTTCTAAAAGTTGAAATATTGATTTTCTCATAAACATGCCAAATTAAAACATCAATCGTTTCTGAACATAATGATAAAATCTCTCAAACCGTTCAGTGTATTCAAAAGATACAACTTTACCGACATGAAAATCGTAATCCTGTCCGATTTCCAACACACTCAAAGAACTTCAAATCCAACAAATGGGTAAAGAACTTTTGAAACACCTTAGCCTTAAACGTTGAATAAATGTAACGAAACATAAAGGGATAAATATCTGTTGCCAAGACAACAAACATCATCGAAATTTTCAGTTGTCATAACATCCTACAGAAAACGCTAACATCCCGCACTGATCGCGTCGCTGTTGTCATGGGTCTCCAGTACAAAATCCGTGACCGTCGTACGTCGTCCGTCGTGGTAGAAAAACTGACATCGCTTTGATAGAAACGGAATTGGATTCCAATCGCAGCTTTTTCGATTATCGAACGAATTATTTTCGGTTTGGGGCTCAAATATTGACGGGTCTATATTTTTAGCAACTAAATACATTGCACAGAGACCGGGCCGGGACCGATTTCAGCCGCCCAGGCTGTGTCGGGTTGAGGCGGGAGGCGAATGGTAACTGTAAAGTTTAGTCTCACTCTCGAAGGGGGATGGATTCTGTGGAATCGGATTATTTATCCTGGTTTCGGATGAAATGCGCGGACGGAGATGAGTTTCGCTTTCATATTTTTCGAACCGAGATATGAATAGATGATGGGTCCCTGGATTGAATGGGAAATGGTGATGCGGCTTGTTTACGCAAACTAGGCAGTACTTCTCAGAATATTATTCGCTTGTTTGTCGTGCAGAAAATGTAGAATTATATCATTTGAACATTTTAATCCATTTAGGTTTTAGCAATATTTACGATAATTCGTTCGAGTTTTATTATAGCACTTTGAGGGATTTAAATTTTTGTGTCCCATCTTGCAATAGCATTCAGAATACTACATGCATTCTTTCATTCCAGAACATCTAATCATACATAAAATCTGTTCCCTTTAAAATTTGATCGCTTCCTTTTAATTATTGCAACACCTGTAGTTGTCGTAGCGGATCACCTCCCTTTCGAAAATTTACGACTTGTTGAGCAATTTTAAATTAGTTTCAATTTCAAATTAGTTTCAAATTCAAAATTATTTCATACCAAAAATTGTTCACTGATTTTTATTAATTGAGGTTATTAGATATTGCAATTAGCTCCTTCGTTTATTTTAGGCTGACGAAACGGGGATTTCGACAAAATTGTGACAAATTTTTGTCTTTCTTTTAATAAACTGTTAGCTGTTAAAGTATTCCTCTATAGTTGCTAGACATAGACTTATAACCGTTTCTGATTATTGGCTAGATCCGGCTATAACGTAACTGGACCATCGTAGGATTTCATAAAAGGCGAAATCCGTTTATTGAGGGACACCCTCTTATGCACTTCCTAGTCTTGTCCGTCACAACAGGTACCTTGCCAAGCTACATTTTTTTTAGACAATTTATCTGCAAAATCAAACTTCAAACATGAGTCTTGCAAAATTTGAGCTGCGGGATCTACATGGAATCGGCTTTCGCATAAGTTTCATCGCCGATTAAGACACATCCATCGAGTTTGGTCAGCACCTGGTCTGACCTGAAATCTGACCGGTTTTCGTTGTTCGAAGTTTCATTTAGCTCGTTTGTTTGCTCAATGACATTTGTAACCTTCTCGGAGATAGATTGACCGCACAGTACAGGGAACAGCTTTTTCGCCCTAATGACGAATAAACCAATGATTAATTGTTGACTTTCTTGTGTGAAACCTACAGGCATTTGAACTAATTTTGAGCCTAGGGTACCAACCCTAGAAACACTTCGGTAAGAAATTGGATTGCGATCAACACGCCAACGACCGGGAAACAATGCATATCAACAGACTGACTAATGAATGTGGTTGAATCTACACTTGTACTAGGACTTGTGATTATAGTTTTTTTTTTGTGAACTCAGATGCCAAATTTTATTTGGCCAATTTTAGAACCCCGCCCATTTCACTTGAATTTTTTTATATACTTTTTGCCTTTCTCCTATAGAAAGGTTATGCAATCACTCTGAACATCGTCAACTTAATTCCGGCCCGGAGAGCTTTCTGTCATATACCATTCGACTCAGTTCGTCGAATTCGGCAAATGTCTGTGCGTGGGTATGTATGTATGTGTATGTATGTGACCAAAAATATGCACATCGTTACTCGGAGATGGCTTAACCAAATTCATCAAACTTAGTCAAATGAAAGGTACAACGTTCCCATAGGCTGCTATTGAATTTCATTAAATTCCGAGTTACGGTTCCGGAGGTACGGGTTTAAGAGTGCGGACGCACAGCAAATTCACATTTTTGCCTTTCTCGTATAGAAAGGTTATGCAATCACTTTGAATATCGTCAACCTAATCCCAGAGGGCCAATTTATTTGACTTGCATAGGTTTTCTGTATTTTAACTAGGTCGTAGTTAGGGGGATACGGTGAGGGGAACCCCCCACATCACTCACCATCCTTCCCCAAACCACCCTTCCCTCATCAAGTACCCCTCTACGTGGATAAAATTTTCTAATTCCTATAGAATAAATTTTCCTAGTGGGTCTGAAAAACCAGTGAAAAATTTGGTTTGAAATGATATTGAGTTGAGAAACTAATTTAAAATTTCTTAACAAGTTGAAAGTTTTTGGCGGGGTCCAAACCCCCAACCCTCCTCCTGGATCCGCCGCTGGTTTCAAGTGTTTCAGCGTCGACCAATAGCAACTCAAGTTCGTAGCTGTCGTATGTGTAAATCGTACTGAATACGTAATAGACATTTCCACCATTATATTAAACATAACTAGCCATGGAATCGTAGTTTGGATAAATGAGAAAGGCTAGACCACTGGACCACTAGATGGATTAAAGCGGTTTTTTTTGAATTATAGAAGTTTTAACCTCTTTTCGGGTTAGAGAAATCTCTTTTGGAAAATCTCTAACTTTATGTGCGGGGTTGGGATTCGAACCCAGGTAAGCTGCGTACACGGCAATCGATTTACCAACTACGCTATGCCCCTCCCCCTTTTTGACATTTGTACTATGGGAAAATATGAGGAAAAATATATTAAATTAAATTATAGCACTCAGAAAGTCGTAATTTAAACCTGTTATTAAAGAAAAGAATTTTAGCATTGTTTTGAAAGTATTTTCGTTTTCAAAAAATAAGGCAAACTGGAGTTTTAGGGTAGTTTGTCCAAAAAATTCTTTATTCTTAATAACCATTCTGCTCTATGCTGAAAATCAGGCATTTTTGCAGTTTTTCTGATGTGAAAAAATCTCAGAAATCGAACGGGATCTATGCGACCTTTGTCAGAATTCGATAACTTGGGGTTCTAGAATATTTTGTCATTCATATCAAATTTAATAATTTTGTCGCGCATATATCTCTATTTTTCTTCAATCCATTTTTATTGAAAGTACCTTGCTGAACGTGGAAAATTCTAAGACACAAAATTGAAATAGATTCGTTGCCGGTAAAATTCAGAAGCATCATAATTTTTTTACATTTAGGCTAGAAACCAATTTTTTTAATCAGATGCCCCAATACCCCAATTTCCCGTATTTTTCCTGAACTGAAGCATTTATCATATCATTCCTGAACATTGTTCACACTGAAAATAGTAAATTAAGTAATAATGTATTGCTAACTGGAGTTGTTATGTGCTATTTAAAGATTAAATATGGAATCGGGACTAAATGTCAAAAAATGAATGTATCTGAATTTTACCAATAATAAATCTTCTTCTATTTTATTGCTTAGGATTTCCACGTTCAGCAAGGTACTTTTAATCAAAATTAATTGAAAAAATGGAGATATGCATATGCACGAGAAAATGATTAAATTGGATATGAATGACAAAATGCCCTAGAATTTCAACTTCTCGTATTCTGGCCGCAAAGGTCGCGTTGGATTTCTGAGTTTTTAACATCAGAAAACTGCAAAAAAGCATGATTTTCAGCATAGGGCAGAATGGTTATTAAGACAACTAATTTTTTGGACGAAAGGTCCCAAAACTCCAGGATCCCTTAGTTTTCGGGAAACAAAGACACTTTTATTACAATGCTAAGATTTTTTTTAAATGCATAAATTATAATTTTCCGTGTGCTACTTCAAAATTTTTAGCATTTAATATATTTTTTATTATATTTTCCCATAGTGATAATGTCAAAAACTTCAAGCGAAGTGGGCGGGGGTGTAGAATTGTCCAAATGCTGTGAAATTTGGCATCTGAGTTTACTTTGACATTTGTCACAATATGAAAGCCTTTGAGATCTCAAAAATTAATTTTGCGATACCCTTGTGTCCTAACGTCGTTTCTTGACTCGAAATTTGTTTTCCCAATCTTTCGAACCTGAGTGCACAGTTCCAAAATTTTTTCGAAAGCAGCAAAAAGAGAACGGCAACGTACACCAATTTTAAAGTTCGAAACAAAACTGTTCGTAATACAAAATAAAAATCCTCTGGTTAGGACGTTATTGCTTCCGTTTCAAATCCTCTTTAAAACTTTTATGTTAAACGCCGTGCTGCTGAATATACTCTAAGAAAATTGATTGATATAAAATAGGAATGCTTGCAAACCTGTGATAGCAATAACAATCAGGGCTTTATCTTGGTCCGATGGAATTACTTCTGGGTTGATTACCAAGAATCGCTATAGATTGGCTTCGCAACTTTTTTTAAATAAACTGAATCTGCTTTACCATAACTCAATATACACACCCACCAAAATTTCCAACTAACATCCGTCTGCCGGTAGGCGCAAATCCAGCTCAGTCTGCCCGTACTTTTGAGATATGAAAAGTATGTTGTGTCAATATTACCTTAAGTACCTACAAACCGAAAACATGAGTTTTAATTAATTTATCCAAATGCAACGCAGCTCTTAACTGAATCCACCCTACCCTTCCACATTGCAAATCATCGTGTGTACACCATTCGAACCTATCGCATGCCTGCACGCGCGAGTTGCAGAGCGCGCGATAAACTTTGCTCACAGCAAGGAAACGGACACACGGTAAAATTGTGTGCGAATAGATGTACGCGAGCGATTGTACCGTCGCGTTCGGGAGTTATAGTCATCATGTTGCTCGTTTGGCAAGCGAGCGACGAATGATTGAACGGACACGCCTCCATTTATAAGCCATCCGTATTTGATTTAGTCACATAAGTTCAAGTGTATGCAAATGCCAACGTTGCCGAGATCCATAGTGCTTATTGTACCGTTCGGCCATTATGGTCATGATGTTGCTCGTCTAGGATAAGAGTCAAAATTGATTTAAACCGGCACGCGACACCTCTATTTATAACTTTTCGTGTTTGATAGTGCCACTTAGATGTTTCCTATTGACGGCTCTGTCTGCAAAATCTAACTCGCGAATGACAATTTTCCCTTTTTACGTTTCTTACAAAAGGATAGGATTCGCTCAAACTTTGAAAACTTCTCCAAGGCCTGGAGGGCCGAGTCTCATATACCAATCAACTCATTGGTGTATTAGAACTCTGTGGGACTCACGACTCACGTTCGTGCCTAACACTCCTCTTTTTTCCCCTTTTTTCTCCACGGAACTACATTTAGGCATTACTTTGTGGGGAGGGACCCGTTGTGTATTCGTTTTTCCTCTTTCTTCAGCTCTATCTTGGAACCTCACCTTTGAGCTTTGATGTAACTCTCGACTCTTCTCTTTCTTCTTGTCTCCATCTATTACGTTGCCTTTTTAGCCTTCGTCTTCGTGAGTCGATTAGATGCCATTTAGCTCCTGTTTCCGTGAGTCATTCAGCTCCTGACTTTATCACGGTCTACTCGGATAGTCCCCGACGGTTAACTCACCCTGCTCCTACCGATAGTTCCCCGACGGAGGAATTTCTCCTAACACCGATATCCGCTACCCTGAGCCATTTAGCTCCCAGCTTTACCGAGATCTACTCGGATATTATCCGGCGGTGAACTACCCTACTCCGACTGAGAGTTCCTCGGCAGCAGAATTTCTCTCGATACCAGAGTTTGTTTAGTGAGCCAATAAGCTCCCATATTTTTGTCACGATATAGTCGGATAGCCCTCGTTGGCGAATAGTACCCTATTGTAAATTCCCTGGCACTAGATTTTCACCCGATACCGATATGCGTTTCCGTGAGCAATTTTGCTACCCGCTTCGTCCCGATCTAGTCCCCGTTGGTGGATCTAGCCTACTCGACTGGCCAGACTTTAAGAGCTGATGTCTGTCCAGCGATTCCATGTGGGGCGTAGCTTCCGTAGAAGTCGGTCCGGCGATTCCGTTGAAGCCTGACGTCCGGTTCACTGGCGCCCCGACAACCCGAGCCAGGTGCTACGTCGCATACTACTAAACTGGACCTAGTCTACACCTGCGAAGAGTTCCCCAGTGATTAAATTTTTCCCAAAATCCGACTTGTAGTTTCACAGCGGCTTCCTAGCCGATGGCGCTACTTAGTTGGTCCCTTCCCAGATATGCTCGTCGTGGAACATCTCTTCGACGATATTGTCAACTGTCACACCAGGCATATCCCTTCGAATTTCTTCAAACCCAAAGTGGTAGAAACTTCTCTTAAGAGGGTCCACCAGCACAAAATAAACAATAAATAAATTTTTTTATTTTTGCATAATTTGCATCTCTAATGCAAGAAAAAGATGCTCAAGAAAGGATTCACTCGGATTTGACTTGGTTCATCTGCTAGAGCCCATCAAACATATTTTCATATGAAGCTGACAAAATCTGGAAAAAAGCTAATGAAATCGGGTCTTCACTGTAGTTTGATTGCATGTTATATTTGTGCTTTTCTTCTACATCATTAGTCTGTTTTTGCTGTACTTCTAGTGGTTTGCTTTCCACTAGTAGTTCCAATTTATTTGCTTTTACTTAATCTCATCGCATCTTTTCTTTATTCGGATTATTATTTTTCCTTTTATTACTATATCGTAAATTAGATTCAAACTAACACAATGAAATGCATAATCTCTCGTGTACACTCACAATCTCGATCATTCAAAACGTACAAGCGCTCGTGGCCTTCGAGATAAAACAAACATGCTCACAGACGTGAATGTTCAATTGAAATTATCCATACATATTAACACCTGCGAAATCGCTAACACCCCGGACGTTGAGCGAACGTTTTAGAACCAAACGCGGTCTCAAGCATTAACCCACCGCGCGCGCGATCATGAAACGGTCTCGTCCAGAAGTGTCTACCCTCGATCCTAGCAGCGTAGCATCATGCCTTCAAATGACCCATTAAAAAATGGCGCTCATATTCACTAGTCGACACGATCCATGGTGACATGACCGAAAACTCTATTGATATGGGGTATGCCAGGGTATATACTCTTCTAGAACGTAGCACGTCAACATACAATCGCTTAAGACCTTTACGATCACCCACGCTCACCAAAGCCCGCGGTCTCGCAAACATGATAACAACCCGTTGATTAGGCGAATGTTTTAGCACTAAAAAACTTATAAACGCGGTCTCATGCGGGAACCTGCAAGCGCTCAAGTTAGCGCGATAATGCATCGGTCACGTCCAGAAATTTCTAACTTTAGTCGTAACAGCTTAGCTTCATGCCTTCAGATGAACCAAAAAAATGACGCTCATAATCATTAGACAACACGCTCCATGGCATACCCTTGAAATTGAGCATCAAGTACACGGTCCGCGCGTGATCATTCAAGAATAAACGCGACTATGCGAATAGCCACACGGTTATAAAATCGAATTTATGCACACAATGTTACAAACAGTCTAACTCGCGCAACAAACAAGTTAACATACAAACGCTCGATCCCTTCGCGATCATCCACATAGACCTGCACCCGCGATCTAACAAACAGGATAGCACCCCGATGACTAAGTGAACGTTTTGGCACTTATCGATTTTACAAAATCGGTCTCAATAGCGAACCTACAAACGCTCGTGTTCGAGCGATCATCGGTTACGTCCGGAAGTCCCCACTTTCGACCCTAACAGTCTAGGTCCATGCCTTCAGTTTGACTAATAAAAAATGAGACTCATATCCACTAGGCAACACGTTCAACATGGTGACATGACCGGGATCTCTAGTGATGTGGAAGAACTAACTTTCTTCTAGCTGAATCGTGCACCGAAAATCAAGTGTCAGATTGACGGTCCGCCCGCGACCATTCAAGAACACACACGAATATTCGAATGGAGTATAAAATAGAATTTATAACACGTCCAAGCACAAACGCTCGAGCCCTTCGCGACGATATACGCGATAGTAAAATCCCTACGCCCGCACATAATCTGAACCGTAGAATGAATATCACAGTCAGAACCACGGAACGCTTGAATTGACATTAGGCTGTGTTTTGGTGGGTGTCATTTCCCGTCTCGTCTGCAATTCTTTGGAGTGATTCTGACGAGCTTTTTCCGTACCCTAGCTCTACAGCTCCAGTAATATTTATGAATAATATTTTTAATTCGAAGAAATACGTTTGAATCCTTGTAATATGTGCTCAAAGTATACCAAGTTCCAACAATTTTCGATTATTGTGTAAAAAGTTCAATCGCTTTGAGACACCTGTCAACATGGCCTCACTTCCTCGCTACTGGTACTTATTTTATGCAACAACTCTTTAACTCATGGGCGTAATTTTTTATATGGAAATAATATCCAATTAGCTTATTAATGAGCAAAGTATACAAAACACTACAACGCGAAAACATTTAACAAAATCTACTCTACCAAGAAAACAATAACTTTGTTGAAACAGTTTAAAAAAAACCCATTGTTGTTTCCCGTAGCATGTGGATTGAAAAACCTCCATTATAGACCACCACCTCCCTCAAAAGGGGACAATTTGCTTAACTTATACCTCTTTTTCAATAATGACCGTGCGATTTGTCGTCTGAATTAAGGGGACCTTCTCCTGGATTCGTTGGAAAACAAGCAACATTTGAGATTTTTTTTGTGGAAAAACGAATAGACATACAGACATATTTATTTTTTCGAAAATTCAAAACGCAGCTTCAAAATGGCGAATCTCGTCGGCCTCTGCTCACGTAACATCGTCCTACTTTGTCAAGTGCAGGGCCTCTATTAGTTAACTGAAATGAGAGATGAATATAATTTATATCACATAAACAAAATTTTCTATAACTTGTATCTAATTTCAAAAAAAAATTGATGAAAAACTATTTATAGACTTTAGTGAAAAAAATAAATAAAATTTGTCTCTTCTTTTTACTGTAATCTTGTTTAAAATTGTAAATCATTAATTTTTCATGCTAATGTCAGGTATAAGTTGGACAAAAAATACAGACTTCCCATGAAAATGGACAATTTTGTACCCGTGTACACAATTTCGTGCACGCGTTCAACTTCAAACATGCTTCGTCTCGATGTACAAGTTCGCCTCGAACATCGAACTCAAGCAAACGATGTGCAAACTCTAGTTCAAACATCCGAGAACAATTTGCAGAAGGCAAAAAGGGTCAACGCTAGTGATAATGAGAGACAGAGAAAGAGAAAACTAGTGCCTCTAACCTACGTGTACACACACCGTGTACGTACATGGGATTCGGTTGTGCAGGCGAACATGTGCACGTGTTCAGGTACGAAGTACGAAGTGTGAGTTTAATATGAGCACAGAACCAGAGCGAACATTGTGTGCGATGTGCATATGGGAAGACAGAAAAAATATATACTTCCGAACATTTTTTGTATGAAGGAAATCGGATCAATTGAACAAGATCTATTCTTGACGTTAGCAGAAAAAACATGGTTTCTAGAAAAACGTCATTTTGAAGCCGCCATTTTTGATTTTCGAAAAAAAAAATCTTCTTCTTATTATCGATATATTACAAATGAAAGATCAAAAGCAGAAATTCGTATGTCTTTTCTTTTTCCACAAAAAATTCTCAAATACTGCTTTGATTTTCCACCGAATCCACAAGAAGGTCTCCTTAATTCAGACGGAAAATCACACGGTCATTATTGAAAAGAAGGTAGAGGTAAAGGAAATTGTCCCCCTTGGGGAAGGTGGTGGTCTATAATGGAGGTTTTTCTATCCACATGATACGAGAATTAATCACACTCCGATATATTATACATTAACTGCGATTGCTGTGCTTATAGGACATCATCAGCAACTAGCTGTTTACAAGCCCTATACTGATGAGACGAAATCGAAACGTAAGCCCTTTTGCCGAAATCGGCAAAGCTTGCAAGTGTGATATGTTGCAAAATCTCAAGTTTTTTGCTAGTCTCTGTTTCTTTGTTCTAGTTATTTTTTAATTATACATATACATACTTCAGGGTCTTTTTTAAATTTATTTCCAATCATGCAACTGAATACTACCCTATCTGAATAAAGTTTGGCATATTCTTTCTGCAAAACAAAAGATTTCATAGACATTTTTCGAAATTTCAGTGTAAATGTAGTCCAGTCGTGCATACCACTCATTTGTAAATTTGCATCAGTTCCAAATTATCAAAACATGTTACTGTGAAAAACGATAAACCTAAAAAAAAAAAGAAAAGCTATTAGAGACTTTTTTAACCAAAGAATAGCAAGGACTGCTTCTCACGCGTTTGAAGATAATGGATCATATAACTGTGCTGTAGTAAATAACTTTGCATCTGATTTCATACTTGAAATTCTAAAAGTTAAGGATTTACATCCCCGAGCTGCACCATTCGAATGCTAATCTATGCGTAGTTTTTGCCCCGCTCAAGCAGATAATCGTATTTCCGAACCCGGTATCTGCGAAGCATTTATTTCTGCTTGTAAGCGTCAATTTCCACCAAGATTTATTGCATCCAATAGCATACTTCCATTGCATTCCCAGCGCTAGCGTCTTTTATTTCCCGTTTTCGTTCCAGCAGTGTGTGGTCAGTTTGCACTCACTATCTCTTGCCCGGTGAACCCCCCCCCCCCCGCGCCTTGCAGCACTGCTGCCACCAACCGCACAAGTCCAATTTGCACAAAAAGCCATCTTTAGAACCTCGTCCAGGCCAGACCGGAATCTGGCCCGGGATTGCAACCGTGTGGTTCAGAACAAAGGCTATCGATTTCCACCGATCGATTTCTAGAGCGAACTAAAAATGGCATAAAAATAAATATGCTGATTTTTCCTCGCCGATCGCCTGGTCTTTTTCTTGTGATGCGTTATGCTGCCTCGCTTCTCCGGTTGCCAACCGACCAACCAACCAACCACCAACAGATCAACCGACCGGACAGTATCGCAAAAGGAAGCAGCACTCGTTATGCTAGTTTTCTCCTCCAGCAGGCATCTCACAATCCTAGAGGAGCAGCGCCAACCAGCACTCGAAGCGCGTGAAAAACTTTAAATTGTAAATTGAACGTCGTCTTCCTGCCTGTCTGCCTACCTGCCCGCATGCCTGCCAGATTCTGGTTTGGTTACGCTTTTCTGGAAGTGCTCTGCTCCACGGAAAAGCATTGTCGATTATGCTGAGCAGAAGTTTCGTCATATATTCCCACTTCAGGGTGTATTATTCCTACGCCACCGAGACAGATTCCGAACGAGGTGAAGGAAAAAACACCTTGTTCAGTGAATCGATAAATTTATGCTTAAATAATACATTTATTCCATTCCCGCTGCCGTTGCACCAAGCGTCGCAGCTGGTCGGTGAAAATCCGGCGACGGAGACGATTCGCGATGATCCCGCGAACCCGATAGTGCCTGTCGGATTTTTTCTCCATTCCCCCTCTCGCAGCAACATCCACTCTTTCCCGCGTTTAAAAAAAAAACACCAACCAAACGGTTCTGAAAAGATGCCTAACCTCACCCCGTTCTCTCTGTGCGCGTTTGCCTTTTTCAGGTGACGACTAATTGTAACATAATGGAATACAAGCACACCTTGAACCCGACCACCGCGACTCGAGCAGCCCAGTTCCACCAGCAGCCACAGTGCCATCAGTATCATCACCAGTGTCAGTGCCAGTGCCAGTGCCAGCAGCCGAGCCTGGTGAGAGCTTAGCAGTTGTTCGTTCGGCAACAACATTTGAGCATCATCCCGGTTCCACGCCGCAGTGCAGCAGAAGATCTTCTACGCGAGATACAAAAGGTAAGGAATTTTAATAGAGTTTCTGGCTCTGTGGCCTCTCGCACTACCGTTTGTATGGCTGTCGGTTTCAATTGTTTCCGACGGGGCTCTCAAACCGAGGGTTGGGCCAGACAGGTGGGAGGAAAGTTGCTCCATTGCAGTGCCGAGCTGAGTGGCACGGGAACTGATGGAATAATGAGAAATAAGGTTGAATAATTTAGTAAATTTTGGGTTTTGAAATAAATTTGGTACGATTTGAACGTCAAAACGAACCAATTGAGGCCTACGATTTGGGTCCAGATTTGTTGGGATTGTGTTTTCGGTATATTAACTATTTACACTATTTTCTTCTTAATGGCGAAAAAAAATAGTTTTTACAAAATTTGTTCTACATTAAGAAGAAATATAGCATATGGTACATTAATATAAATTTTCGGGAACCCATTCTACACCCAAAACATGATATTGTGCTTGGAAATCAACACATTTAAGTCTTTTAAAATATTTAAAATGCTTTCGTTTAATTCTAGAACGGACACAACGTATTATTTTTGATTTTTGTAGAGTAACACTAAAAGGTTATCTCCGTCCTTATGTCTTTTTAATGTACAGTGCTGTTTTTGTGCTAGTTAAAAGTCTTTCTTCAATAGAGTTTATGTTTTTACCAATATCCACCTACCAGTGCAGAGGTCTTCCTACCAGTGTAGAAGTCAATTTTCTATATTCTTTCGAAAAGGGCGAAGTGGGGCAATTCGGACCGCTGGCCAATTCGGACCCCCAGCTGTTTCTCAGCTATGGTAATATTATGCAAAGCGTATATATCATTTTCAAGGCTGTCATGCAGCTCTATTCTATCTCACAAAATGTTGCGGATCTCAGTTTTCGTGGACGTGCGCTAGGGACGAATATTGTTTCGGAGCGCTTTTTTGAAAAAATTGTTTAGTCGAAAAACAAAAGTTTTGTTGGCAACAGCAATTAGTTAATCGAGCAAAATACCGCTGCCAGAAACACTTGATTCAATCTTCGATATCGTTTTCAACAATTGGTTCATTAAGCCATAAGCTGATTTTAATTTTTTTCCGATGCGGCTGACGTTTTAGATACGTAATCGAACTTTTTATTCATATTTTTGTGCAAAAAATATTTTTTACAATTGAATTTTCATGACCACACCTTCCATTGAACTACCTTAATCCATATCCTTTTGCTGGGATAAAATGGTAACCCACGTGGTTAAATTCACCGTCAAGGAAGACCGATAGTGTCAAACGGGAACGTGTTTACATTTTTTTAGAAAAACAATTAAAAATCATTCTGAAATTTTAAAGGATGAACATTTATATTGTAATATTTACAAAAATTAGCACTATCGGTTTAAGACATAAAAGAGGAATTATATTCTTCATTTAATGACCCAATTATTTTAGAATTTTAAATAATGTTGATTTCGCATGAGTCAATGGAAGTTCATAGTTTACTTAAATTTAGTGTTATTATGATGAATGCAAAAAAGTGTTTTTAGGCATAAAATTTTTAATTTTTGCAATGTTCACAAATGTCTAAGAAAATCTACCAAGTTTGAATTATGTTTTTATTCGATTCTTTAGGCTACAGCCAGCTTCAAAACAGCCCAACACAATACGAATACCTGGAATTGGAAACCCATTGCAAAAAAATCGATTGGAAATGGGTGGTCCGAATTGGAACAGGATTAAGGGAATTGGGACCTGTCATGTACTTTTGTGCAGAACCGTTTATACACAATACGGTAAATGATTGGGAAAAGTCACATTAGAAAAAATGCGCGCAGGCCTTCAGAAAAAAATATATTTATTTGTGAATCGGTTGACACGTTCCAGCGCTATAACTCATAAACCCTTACTAGATCCGAATTGGCCCAGCTCCCCCTACTAGTGATTTCGAGGTGATCTTTGTGAAAAAGGAGAGGAGAAGGGATGTCTGTGAACGTATTCATAGAGATGCATTTTTCCAAACATAGTTTGAGGAATTCCACGAAGATCCGTCCGAAAATCATTAAAATCGTGACCGACCATCTTAGATTCCGATGAAACTTTGCACGTTTCACCGTCATGGAAGACCAAATATTTTCCACAGGTAATAAGATTATTTTGACTCAAGAGCAACTTTTCAAAAGGGCGTAAACGATTCTACATGTATGAATTTCAAATTTTTTTTGTTCGATTACTATATTTTATACAGCAAAACTATCTAAGAACGAGTTACAGGGAATGAATACTTCTGTCTGAAAAAAATACACTGAAAAAAATGTTGTGTCATTTTTCAAAAAAACAAAAATTTATGATAAAAATTTAAATGGCGAAAAAACCCATTTTTTTAAATTTTTTATATTTTGTTACCAAAAACCTAAAGAGAAAAGAAACATTTTGAATGTGATTGCATGATGGAGAAAACATCGGTAAAAAATTTTTTCTAACAATAACTTCGTACATGTTTTTAAATTTCATACTAATTGACATATAAAATTGTAATTTTATTACAGAATATAATTCTAAGCAACATATAAAATCAAAATGCATTTAGCAAAAATCTTCCAAAATGCGATAGATTTCGAGATATTTGAAATTTTGCTCCTTCAAAAACAATTAATTCGTGTAATTATGCTCTTTTTAAAAGTTATTCGCGTTACCGCTTCTTGTTTTAAAGACGTAAAAGCAACTTTTTTAGTGTATTTGGATCATGGAGAAGCTTTCAATAAAAAAGTTTTCCTAACAACTTTTGACATATTTTTATAATTCTTACTATTTGCAGTCAAAAATACAATTTTCTTTTTGAATATGATTCTAAACGCCATTTTAAATCGAAATGCCCTTAACAAAAATTTTCTAAAATGTAGTAGTTCTCGAGATATTTTAACTTTTGTTTTAACAACACAATTATTTTGTTTTATTACGACCTTTTCATGAATTAGTCGCGTTTCTCCATCAACAATAATAGGTTTTTCAAAAGGTCCGTAAACTTTCCTGCAACTTTCTCTTTGACATCTAGGCGATATTGTGAAACATTTGAAAGTTACATGAAAACAACCAAAATAGGATTCAACTATATATAGTTTAATCATCAGACTCTATGGTTGAAATATATTTTGGTTGCTTTCATGTAACTTTCAAATGGTTTACAATATCGCCTTCATGTCAAAAAGAAAGTTGCAGGAAAGTTTACGGGCCTTTTGAAAAACCTATTATTTTTGATGGAGAAATGCGACTAACTTATGAAAAGGTCGTAATAAAACAAAATAATTGTGTTGTTAAAACAAAAGTTAAAATATCTCGAGAACTACTACATTTTAGAAAATTTTTGTTAAGAGCATTTCGATTTAAAATGGCGTTTAGAATTATATTCAAAAAGAAAATTGTATTTTTGACTGCAAATAGTAAGAATTATAAAAATATGTCAAAAGTTAGGAAAACTTTTTTATTGAAAGCTTCTCCATGATCCAAATACACTAAAAAAGTTGCTTTTACGTCTTTAAAACGATTAACATTAAATTTTTCACATTTTATGATGGGGTAACGCGAATAACTTTTAAAAAGAGCATAATTTCACGAATTAATTGTTTTGAAGGAGCAAAATTTCAAATATCTCGAAAACTCTCGCATTTTGGAAGATTTTTGTTAAATGCATTTTGATTTTAAATGGTGCTTAGAATTATATTCTGTAATAAAATTACATTTTTGTATGTCAATTAGTATGAAATTTAAAAACATGTACGAAGTTATTGTTAGAAAAACTTTTTTACCGATTTTTTCTCCATCATGTAATCACATTCAAAATGTTTCTTTTCTCTTTAGGTTTTTGGTAACAAAATATAAAAAATTTAAAAAAATGGGTTTTTTCGCAATTTAAATTTTTATCATAAATTTTTGTTTTTTTGAAAAATAACACAACATTTTTTTTCAGTGTATATTTTTTCGGACAGAAGTATTCATTCCCTGTAACTTGTTCTCAGAGAGTTTTGCTGTATAAAATACAGTAATCGATCAAAAAAAATTTTGAAATTCATACACGTAGAAACGTTTACGCCTTTTTGAAAAATTGCTCTTGTATCAAAATATTTCAATTGCCAGAGAATATCATGGAGATTCATACAGTGAACACACTTGCAAAGTTTCGTTCGAATCGACGATGGTCATATTTTGCGGTCGGCCGGTTTCTCATGGAATCCCTCATTTGTCTCTATAGCATTTCGGTGTACCTCAAAATAGTAAAAATTTCAATATTTTAAAATCGCTTGGAATTTGTGGATCGAATAAGATCGGAATAGTTAGAATGTTGAAATATTCTTTTGTAATATTACTTCAGCAACTTTGCCGGATCTCGCTGTATAATATAACTTTTTTATCATTCAAATTTTGAAATATAATAAAATGCTTTGGCAACGGTGTGAGAAAATACTGAACAATGATTTCCATCATATTCTCGTCAAGTCCTTTTCGAATGTTTTTTTCAACAATCATAGTCACTTCAATGTACTTGCCAAAGCCGTTTCAACAATACCTTTATTGTTAGGGCTATTAAAATGTTTGCTTAACAGGATCTTGCCATATTGTAATTTAAGATGGTGTATAAAATACCCATCGTTACAAGGTTATAGATTTTTTTCCTAACCGAATGTCGTCATTTTAGATTTAAAAATGGCGTCAGATACCAATTTCTGTAATCTATTAATCCACCCGAAAATCGCATAATGATAGGATTATAGAGAATTCAACTTAAATCTAAGTAAGCACAACAGAATTGAAAATGGCGTCTAACTTCGATTTCTGTCATCGTATGACTCTCATGTTATTCAGAATCCCAATTAGACTAAAGATGAAAATTTCCTAAGAGACGGTTAATAACATAAGCTGATACGCATAAAGCGCATGTTTGTGCGCCATAACTTTTCGACAAGAATAATTGCTAATGCGGTAGATGTTGAACGAATTCGCATTGTTAAGGGATAAAGGGATGAATAACCAATCATTTTTGTTCTATATACTTCACATAACATTCAGTTGGAATTTATCGGGATTTTTAATTTTTTTTTTCACTAGGCACAAATGCGTTTTCTTGGCGGTGCCAAATTCTCTTTTTTCATATTTTGGATATCTTAAAACTAGGAGGTAACAATGCAGAAATATTTTTTTAAAGGGGAAACTTTTTACAGATACTTAAAACTTGAAATACAAGGTTATATACAACAGTGGGATACAATAATTTGTTTGAATTTTTTTGCAATTATCTTAAAACTAGGAATTGTGCTTGATATACAAAAGGAGGAAGATAAGTTTTTTCGACGAAAAATTTTACAGCTATTTCAAAAGCTAAGAATAGAGTTTAATATGCGAGAAGGAGAACAAGTTTTTATGAGAAATTTAACAGCAATCTTAAAACTAGGAATACAATTCGTTATACCAGGTGGGATATGATAGTTTTTTATGACAAAAATACAGCTATCTTAAAACTAGGAATATGAAGCAAATTTGGTTTATTTCCAACATTGGTGTTGCAGGAGTTATATAAGAGACAGAAGAGAACATGACTTAGAGCCTCAGGTCTCCAAACGTCAAAACCCGGGTTGACGGGAGGGATTCATTGGACCTGTGGAGAATCGGGTCGCTCTCGCTTAAAATTTCGTGATATGCGCGACGGCGTTCACATAGTGGCACTCTGGTGCTGACCGGCTCCCCAAAGCAGGACAGAGAATTTCTAAAACCGAGAATTAAAAGAGAGGAGCTAAATTGGGATATTTATCGTTTTTTATGAAAATATAAATAAGATAGGGTAATTTGGGGAGAGATGTCGCACATTTTTTAAAAATCGATCCTGCATCAAAGTAAACCATTCAATATTTGATGAAATCATTTTTATCAATTGCGACAAGTCTCTAAAATACTGTGAAATGGTTTTTGGAATGAAATTTTTTTTTATCAATTTTCCATGAATGTTTAAAAAAGCCATTGCGAGAGAGATGCCGCATGTGCGGGTAAGACGCCGCACCGTGGTAACAAACTGAAAAATGGTGAACAACAGTATTTTTATCTCTCGTTGATGTTTTTTTGTGATAAGGTGTCTTCAGCTGAGTTTCTTGAAGTTTGATTACACCTATAAATCAGCTAGCACCTTCACTTTTCTTAAAGGGGTACAACCATTTCTAGAAACATTTTTTATTCAACATTTTAAAAATATTTTTCTTTCGCAATCTTGGGTAACGGTTAAGTTGGAGTAACTTAATTAAGGTAGGGTAACCATATGTCCTGGTTTCCCAGGACATGTCCTGGTTTTGCATTGTCTGTCCTGGTGTCCTGGGAAGTCGAGAAAAATGCTTGATTTGTCCTGGTTTTTCTCCTGTAAGCCTAATATATTTCTATCTATTCAGTCTTCGATTTTCACTATGCTCTAGATCGCAGTAACGATGGACCGCAACCATAACTACAACGTACACTCATCCTCAATCGGAATGTGACAAACAAAACTTAATATAGTCGAATCTCCCAATTGTACCTTTCGATGGTTCTTTAAATCTCCCAAAGGTACCTCGTCAATATCGATGAAACAATGGTTACCAGCGCTTCTCCTTGGCTAAAATCGTCATTCAATCCGGGACTCGAAGAATTCCCTTTGGTACCTCTGAAAAGACACATCGGCATTTTGGTGCCGAAATTTTGGTGGTTTCATCAATGTTACATTTAGCAAGAACTGCCACTGTGAAATTACGATGAAAGACTTTTTGGCAGAGCTTTTCCTCCCAGACTCCCATAACTTTGTTTCTGTGCAAGCTCTGCCTGCCAGACCCCAGAACTTTTTAACTGCCGAAAACATGCGGAAAAGGCAATGTCAATTGAGAGGTAACGGGGGAATCAGTACCCTTTCGACTGTCCTGATTTTTTACTCGTCTGATATGGTCACCCTAAGGGTACTATTTATTTAAATATTTGTACGAGCAATAATGTCTGTGTGTTGGTAGGGGTTCCTGAAAAGCTGTGTTTGGTTGTTTCTCCCAACAATGAATTTATATAACTTAGCTTTGTTCTTGAAAGATTCATTTTAAAAAAGCATCAATTCGTTGATTTTTTTTTTATTCCAGTATTGGCATCACTACAAATTAATGCATTCACGAAAATTAGTGCCGGAAGCTTTAAAGAATAAACCGAAGCAACTACAGGTACTTAGATACATATCGCACGTTTAAATATATAGATAAATAGACCCATAATCCTATATGTCACTGTGTTAGGTCCGCTAGTCTTTGGATATACCTTATTAAGAACCTACACCTGACGTAAATGATCGTTTAATGATATTCAGAAGTAAAAAAAAATATATTGTAGCTACGTATCCTTCGCCGTCGAGTTCGGCATCTCACCCGAAATTTTGATGCGGAATCTATCCCAATTGTTCTCCTCTGCAATGCCGCACGACGACGTTTTCCTCTGAAATTATGGATGACCGTGCTCAAGATCAGATTGCCTTCTAAAAGGTCCCAGCTATTCAACCGATACATGATATACCCAAAAAAATCGAAAAATTTAAAAAAACGAAATTTTCATGGCAAACTGAAATTTTTTTGGCACTCCGTGATGCAACTGGACGCACATAATAAAATTTTCGTGAATTGATAATAAGTATTATTTTACATCTCTAGTGTTGTAATTCGTCGAAAGACAATCTCACAATATCATATTACCGCAGAAAGTGCGGCATCTCGCCCGACGTGGCATCTCTTCCGAAATTACCCTACTTCTCCTCTATGTCAACATATTCCAGCATATCCCGAACTAGGACATTGGGGGGTCTACCTCGGGGCCGAAGGGAATTCTTTAACTGAGACTTGGCGTCAGAATACTCAGCGCATACCCAGACAACGTGCTCCATGTCGTGACAGCGCACAGACTACTCTCCGCAAACCTAATATGCCGCAAATGTGCATCTAACGTGTAGTGGTTGGATATAAGCCGGGACATTACACGAATGAAATCCATACCCACATCCATCCCCCTGAACCAAGGCTTCGTTGATATACGAAGGTATGCCAACAGTGACGATAAATACTAAAAAAATGTTGAAGCAGATTGGTCTTTCGTATATGTCACCTTCTAATGC
Source organism: Topomyia yanbarensis (assembly GCF_030247195.1). Taxonomy (NCBI): domain Eukaryota; kingdom Metazoa; phylum Arthropoda; class Insecta; order Diptera; family Culicidae; genus Topomyia; species Topomyia yanbarensis. Next base: position 89,086,658 of record NC_080672.1, on the reverse strand, counting down.
TCCCACCTATGCTAAAGAGTCGGCCTTTTCATTGCCCGGGATACAGCAATAAGAGAGGACCCAAACAAAGGTAATCTGGTAAGATTTTTCAGATAACGTATACAAGGACTCCTGTATCTTCCCCAGAAAATACGGGAATTCCTTTTTTGGGATTCATCGCACGAAGAGCCTCGATAGAGCTGAGGCTGTCCGAAATGATGAAGTAGTGATCTGTGGGCAGAGTGTCGATGATCCCAAGGGTGTACTGAAGTTTAACTGATTCTACGACGTAAACTGAAGCAGGATCATTGAGCTTGAGGGAAGCGGTAATAGTATTATTGAAGATACCTAAGCCAGTGGACCCATCGAGATTTGATCCGTCAGTGTAGAACATTTTGCCACAGTCGACTTGTCGGAATTTATTATAATATATGGTCGTATATGAACCGGGATTTCGCAAATCTCTTCTTTTATGGATGTGTAGAAGAACACAGTGGAATCAGAAGTATCATGGAAACGGGCACGGTTGGGATTATACGAAGAAGAACACTTTTCAGTTTCTTTGTCGCAAGAGTCATCCTCATGCTCTCCTTCGCGTTTGCCGCATCGTTTTTTTATTTCCACAAGAGGTGGCTGGGCCTGCTTGCAAATGCTGGAACTCAAGACCACGGTACAAACAGGTGAACAGGTAGGCGAACTTTGTCAAGAAGGATTTCGTTGGGAAGAAGCGAAGGTTGCCCGAAGCGAACCTAATAGAGAGTAGTTAGTCTTACCTCCCTCGGTGTTTAAGGTATACAATTTTTTACATTCTAAGATCTTAACCTGTTGAAGTGAGGGATCCTTAAAGCAGCCAACCCCGTGCTCCAACAGTTCTTCGCCCTTCAGACCCGGTTCTGACACAACCCCATCGATCTCTACGGCCGTACCAGGCACGTAGGCTTTAAATTCCCGCCTAAAGCGCTCACAGTAATCAATCTCGTTTGCCTGACCGCGATCATTCACTATAGCTCGTATCTTGTTTGCCCGAATACGTGTGATCTAAGTTACCGCCGGGAACTGAGTAGTCAAGTCACGAGAAAGTTAAAATATATTAACCGGTTTCTTCCATACACCACCCATGGCACAGAGGAATCTAGAGGCAACAGTTTTATATGGGAGGCAATGTGCGCGTTAGAGGATTCAGGGACTTCGAGGGCAGAGCGTTATAAAAACGGGGATACGTCTTATTATTAGATTACAAGGTAGAGAAAAAGAAGGAAAAAGGAAAGAAAGCAAACAAAGGGAAAAAGCAAACAAAACTGATCTGCAGCAATGTCGATTGTTCCGCACTCACTCACAGAAACTTACACACCGAACACCACTGTGAAGTATAACGATCTGCTCCGTTCGAAGGCTCGGAAACAACTGGTTCCCGGGTCGGTTGTTGATCTTAACCGGTACCGTAGTTGATGAATATTTTTATATTATAAAAAAACAACAAAGCTAATCTGCTGAAATGCTACATAAATGCAAAAAAAAACTAATAATAACTTGTATAGGCCACGCGATTGCGCAAATTTATAATAAATCCACAATACCGAAGAGGCAAATGAAACCGATTCATTTCAAATTTCCATTCTTGATTCGACGTATCTGAATAAGAGAATTCACTTACCTAGAGGCAATCTGTAAAATTAGTAATCCAATCCGGGCCAAATCGCGTTAAATACTAATTTAAATAACAATCTCTCTTTGACTCGTGCCCGCCCACGTACCTTACTCGAGCAAGCATCTATAGATGACTTGCAAATATGCTGAAATCCCCTTCCACCTTCTGCTCCGTTATCGGCAAATTTGTGCCACATATGTAAACTTTAAATCAGCCAATTTATTTCCCATCAGCATCGCCGTTTACTCCCCGTTTCGCTTATCTTCCCGCCGTCCCCCGGTCCCGGTGATACTGCGGACGATCCCAAAATTTGTCACTGCTCGAAAATTTACGAGCCGCAATCAATTTTCGCACATAATTAACCGCAAGCAGAGTCAGAGCACAAAACTATATTTTAGCCATTTGTAGCTGTTCGGTTTGGCATTTTTCACCCAGCATCTTCTCAAACGAAAACGATGTTTTGGAGAGAGGGAAAAAATCGCATATTCAATCGCTACACGAAAAGCAACCGAAAAAATAACTCCAAAATTGAAATCAGCATTTTAGCGATCAATTTATCGCACTCCGAGCGGAGGCGTCTCGTTTCATAAATAAACAAATTTCGATATCGCCTTCCAAGCTCCGAGATCGGTGAACCCGAACGATGCAGAGTAAAATTCGTCATTTCTCCCACGTCTAGGCACGGAGCTACACAGACGGTACGGTTCCCCGTTTGGCAGCAAGTTCGGCTAGTTTCGATAAGGGTGGTGAGAAAAAAATTGAGCATCATAAAACTAAATCAAATTTACATCTAATTTAATATAAATATGCAGACCGAGCGCAAGCTCGGTGATAGTCAGCAGACAGCGATAATACAGCGATCATGACGGTCGGATCGGATCGCATCGGATCGAGCGAGAGATAGAGAGAGAGAGGAGAGCACCGAAAATAACCATCAAATCGGATAACATATGAAGATTTAAATGATTGTTACGAGCGGATTATTAGCCGGCGAGTATATTTCATTAACGAACGAAACGAGATAAGCGAGACTAGAAGAACGGCAGAAGGTTGTCGTCGTCGTCGTCGTCGTCGCTGTCATCGTGAACGAATGAGTGAAAAGACCGTATGTAAGAGGATGGACGGCGATCACTGCATCGACGGTCTTGTCGTATCTCTGCCAAGGCAAACCGGTTCACGGGATTGCAATTATCGGGATCATCATTCGGTCGGTCGGTTCGAATCGTATCGTGGTTGTCATCTTTTGGCTGCTTTAGGATTTCGAAGCGTTTTAGGGTCGCCGAAAATGAGATGTGATGGTGGCGTTGAGGTAATAGATGCGCAGAGAACTGATCTTCGGTTCACTCAAAATTGTGATTTTTATATAAATTTTGTAAACATTAGAGCGAACCTAGAGTGGCTCGAATATAAAACCGAAACTAACGTGGTGGATAGCAAAATTAATGAAAGCGAATGACCCATCTAGGTTAAAGCAAAACATAATTAATGATTTGTTAATCGATTCCGTAAACTTATTGAGTTACCGTTGTTGCGTGGGATCTCGCCAAATCGCAGTTTAAACTCTACACCCAACGGAACCTCTTTGGTACACTGTAAATTAAGACTCAATTAAACATGACTTCATGTTGGAAAACTTTATCGACCAAAGCGATTAAGACTAATTTAAGCTCACTTCCGATGATACCATTTCTCTAGGAGCCTGATAGAAAAAAAAACATCCGGACGGAACATCACTTCCGCCAGTCGAGATAAAATTGTTATCTTCAGGCACCGTTTCCGGAATCTGAGCTGAAAAGCAGGGAAAAAAGCACAACTGCAAAAACAGATTGCCAAGCTGATGTTCACTGTTTGCTTGAGCGCCGAAAAATTCCCCATCTTTTCTCTATAGATGGCGACGGGATGATGCAATGATAGGGCTGGGAAGCCGAGCGGGCCAACTTCGCCGGCCGACCAGCTTCCGTCCCCTTTCGAGAGAACTCGAAACTCAATATAGATATGCAAATTTTTCGGAATTCAAATTATCTGAATTTTAAATTCAAGTTATATAACTGAATAAGAATCTGTTGAGCGAGTTGATCGGTCGGTGGCGGCGACGGTGAAGGGAACCGAATATTGTAAACATAACATTGACCTGATGATGGAGATTTTTCCTTTCACCCGGGCTCGGACCGGTTGCTGTTATTGCTTTTATCTGAGGTTGACGAAACCGGTGATGATCCTTCAGTTTCGCAACGGGCTGCTCACATGGCTCATAAGTGAGACCATCGGGATTGGATGACAGATGACTTTGTGGCTTGATGACTTATTTTTCGGGATTACCTACCCCATCGTCGCACACGTTGTGGAGCGCGCCTTTCACGCGGTGAATGGGTCTTTTTTTCTTTATCCCATTTTAGCCATTGTAATTTTTGTTTTCATATGCAAAATTTCGATGATTGATCTTTTAAATGACAAGACGGTCTAGCCGGGTGGACCGATTCTCCAGGGGATTTGGAATGGTTGGCGTAAAATAAGCCTTGTGGCAGAAGGATTTCCATTTCGTACGATGACTTTGATTGAAAGATGAAATATCATGAAAGATTTCTATAACAGATTATCGATTTTGTTTTCTGCCAGTTTTTTTTTCTTCAGAACATCATTGAGATAAAATGTTATCGGCTTTCTATTTCAATCTTTTGCCCAGTCTGTTTAGTCTGTTTCTCTTTATAGAGGTGATTGCTGAAGAGCGTCTGTTTTCCAACTTGGAAATGTCTCAAAATAGCATCTCAACTAGGGTTCGTCGTGGTTGCGGTAATTACCGCAACCGCGCGGTATTTACCGCACCCGCACCGCACTGCGGTGCGGTGAGACATCTTTTCTCGCGGATGCGGTGCGGGAAATGAGCTTTTACCGCGCGGTATTACCGCAACCGCTCTTAAAAAAACCTATTTTAATCCACCTAGCGGTGCAATTGTGCCTTTCTCAATCATGAATCACGAGAATGTGTGCGTTGTTTATATTCATTAAAAGCTTTTAAATGCATATATTACATTTTATTATTGTACATCACATGACAACTATATACAGGAAAATAAATCATTATTCCAGTTCTAAAATTTTGAAAAAGAAAAAACAGCCACGGTAATATTGAACTGAAAAAGGTGCGAAATCGGCAAAGTCCCAAAAAGTCGATTTTTATAAAAAAAAATTTTTCGAGATAACGATATGATATGAGATATGAGATAATATATGGGAATTTCATGTGTGACCGGACCGTTCAGTCTATATTTCCGGAACCATACAAGCGGTCCGTGCGAAATGTTACAGACATCTGTGGGGATAATATAGCTATCATTTGGGACTAAGTTTGTGAAAATCGGCCCAACCATTTCCGAGAAACTGATATGAGTTTGCTAGTTATGAAAGATGGCCGCTTTTCCCGGGCACTTCCGGAACCGTCTATGGTGGTCAATGTAGTCAACGAAAGTTTGTTTGGCCGTCGGTGACCTAGAACTGCAAAGTTAAGTTATTTGAGAGACATTTTAGCGAAATTTTTACCTTTTTTGCTTCCATCGGGGTATCGGTTTGAATCACAATTTGCTATGTGATCACACGCCACAACCCGTAACTCCGGAACCGGAAGTCGGTTGGGGATAAAATTTAATAGCCATTTACGGGGACGCAATACCTTTCATTTGAGGTCAAGTTTAGTCGAATCGGTCTAGCCATCTCCGAGAAACCGATGTGACTGTTACTCTGAATTTGGATACTTCCGCCGGGGCTTCCGGAACCGATGATGGTGGCCAATGTGACCAAAGAGACTTTGAATGGCTGTTAATGACCTAGTACTACAAATCGAAGCAGTTGTGGTCACATTTTGGAAAAATTTTCACCATTATACATTCATTGCAGAATTTCTTAAAATCGACATTTTCTGCGTGATCGTACTCATCACCCTGTAATTCCGGAACCGGAAGTCGGATCCATTAGAAATTCAATAGCAGTCTATGGGAACGTTGCACCTTTCATTTGGGACTAAGTTTGTAAAAATCGGTTCATCCATCTCTGAGAAAAGTGAGTGAGATTGTGTTCGCGTACACACACACAGACGCACATACACACACATACATACACACACACATACATACACACACACACAGACATTTGCCGAACTCGACGAACTGAATCGAATGGTATATGTCACTCGGCCCTCCAGGCCTCCGTTAAAAAGTCGGTTTTCAGAGCAATTGCAATACCTTTTTATTGAGAAAGGCAAAAATGATTGATAAAGTCTGCAGTGAATTAAAACTTTGACTTTTACCATTTAAGAACGACGCAACTTATTACCTTACAATTTGGAAACATAATAAACATTTAATTGCTCTAATTTCCATGGACTTGACAATGATTTGAAAAGAAATCCGAATATAATCTTTATTCGACCTATCGTTACTTGATTTTTTACGTTTTGTTACATTCTAATATGATACAACAATCTGTTACTAAGAAATAAAATCTATAAGCTGTGTCAAATATAATTTGGCATCATTATTTTTACGACATATTTTGAACACTTTGAAAATTTACAAGCGGACCTTTTCAAATATATAAAATGCACAATCCAATCATTGAAAAACAATTTAATTGTACTGTCGAATACAATTTAAAAATGTACCATTTCTCCCGATTCCTCTTAGCAATCGTGGAATTATGAATCGTTTACGATGACATTTTCTCAACTGTGAATTTTAATTAATTTGGAGAACTTAAAGATGAACTTAAAAAGTCTTAAGACTTAAAAACAACCCAAAGAATGTAATTATCATCATCAAACCAAACGAATTTGGAGGAATCAGCAGTAAGGGAGACAATTGTTTGAAAAGTGTCCAAAATAAGGAGGGGTCCAAATTAGGCTGATAACCTTATCATTCGTTCTTCAACATCGTATTTCTATCTCTTTTGGTTTCTGTGTAAATTCGCAATGAATTTTTCTGCAGTCCGCTTTTAAGACTCCTACATAACTTTTTTTTCGCATACGTGCATTGTTCGTCCAACTGGGAATATTTTCTACCAAATTAACAACTTATATTTTTCAGTTAGGAGTATTTTGTAACTTTTTGAAATTAAAGCTTTCGAAGTTAGTGTACGGTATTTCGATTATTTTGTGTTTCTCAAAGCCTACCTTCATATTGTGACAACTGTCAAAGTTAGCCCAGATGCCAAGTTTTGCAAAGTTTGGACAATTTTTGGCCCCTAGCAACTTTAATTGAAGTTTTTGCCATTGGCATTATGGAAAAAATACGTAAAAAGGTAGAACTTTCGAACTAGCTATTAGAAAATTACAACTCAGTCTTTGTATTTGAATAAGAATACATCCATTTCTTGAAAAATACGAAGCAAGTGTGTTGAGGTATTTTGTTCCTAAAATCCCCTATTTGTAATAACATTTCTGCTGTATGCTGTAAATCATACATCTTTTGCAGTTTTTCAAATGTCTCTGTACCAGTTGAGATGGGATGGATTCCTGTTATGTTATGTGTAGAATGATTTCTGATAATTAAATTAAAAGTTTTCCTTTTAATTGCTTCGGAAGAACGTTTTTGTATGTATAATGATGAAATACAGCGCTACATTTCATAGGACTTCAATGCTATGCTAATATTTATCTTGTTTCGAAAGTATTTATTTCAAAATGTACGGCATTTGATTAATAAAACTTGAAAAGTTGACATTTTTTAATAAATGTTACATTCTGAGGAGTCCGTCAAAGTTAATGTTTGTGTAAATAAGAATAACATTTTATTACATATGATTATACAAAAAATTTATAATTTTTCAACACATTTTTCAAAAATACAGAATTTTACCGCATTTACCGCATTACCGCGCGGTGCGGTGCGGTAAATGCAGTGCGGTTGCGGTAAGCGGTGCGGTTTTATCATTTTTTTGCGGTTGCGGTGCGGACTATCCATTTACCGCCCACAACAATTGAAGTTTTATAGCGCACTAAAAATAGGATTGCAAGTCAAAATTACGCAATAGATTGGATTATATTAAATTATAGATCCTTGGAAAACAATATTTTTATTCCTGAACTTCTTGATTTAAAAAAAATCCGTGAAACTCTTTTAGAAATCCTGCTTATTTGGAATTTGTTTTTGATGATGTTTGATAAATTTGAATTTGATTTTTTTAAGTGAATCAGCTTTTTACTGTAGTACCTAATTACTGGCAAAAGTGCGTATATATTACAATTCTGTTTGAAAACAATAAAACCAAAGAGATTTCCTGTTAACATAAGTATATCATCAATTTAGACCAAATGAACTGGAAAAATTCGTGACATTTTTAACAAGATTTCATGGAAATTTTTCGGTTGAAATTTTGTCTTTAACGTGCTACATAGCATTGCATACCATATGTATTGCTATATTTCACATCTTTTTGCCTTGCTGATTTAGAAAGATTATGTAGTCGCTCGGAATTTGAACTTTCTAACCGAACTTAGGAGGGCTAAGTCTCTTATGCCATTCGATTTAGTTCGTCGAGATCGGAAAATGTCTATATGTGTGCAGACGGGTGGAGCGTGATTTTCGGTTCGCTGGCAACCCGATGACACGAATCCCGTGTTACGTCGTGTACTACTCAACTGATCCCCGGCGGTGGTTCTAGTCAACTCCGACGGAGAGTTTCCCAGCGACGGAATTTCTCCCGAAGCCGGTTTGTTTTTTCGCAGCAGCTTCCCAGCACACATTAATCACCTTTGATGGCTCCGGGAAAATGCAGGAAACAGCGAGATTTTGTAACATCTCGGAAAAAAAGTTCTGAGAATTAGATCTGGTGCCTGTGCCGCAATTTACGTAACTATGATTCCTTAACTGGTTATGTTTAAGAGGGCCTCTGATGTGAAGTGCTTAAACCGAAAGTTATTTTGTTTTTCGATTTTGAAGGCAAGGCAACAATGGATCCATTATGCAATGTTAAGATTTATTTATTCATTCTGTTTATTACATTATGAACTCAAAAAAAAAATTCAGTCAAGCGACGCCACACATACGAGCGTTCCACGAGTAGACGTCCAACCATTTCCACGTTGAGGAGCGCCGTGGCGAACACAATAACTCTTGGTAAAATTGTCTGACACAGGAAATTCCATAAGATTTGTAAAGCTAAAACTTGTAGTTACTCGATGAACCAAAAAATAGAAAAAAAAAGTTCAAGTTTCGGAAAATGGCTTCAAGAAAACCGAAAAATCTAATATTTTACTGAAAAATTCGCTCACTTTTCTTCAAAATAATAGGGAGAAAAAATTATTTAGTTCTGTGAGGGTTTATCAACAAGCCATCTATATCGTGCATTCTCATAAAAAATCAAATCAATTCGTTGATAAGTTTTTGAGTTATCGTATTCGCCAATTTGAAAAACGCGTTTTCGAGAAAAACGCTATTAAGGGTGGGGGGTAAGGATACCAGCAAGAAAAAATCCACGTTCTTGTGAATTTTTTTAGAACTTTAGGTAAAGCGAATTGTCCAAAACTTTTGTGCATTATAATGTATCATTTCAATAACATTATGTAATTTTTTCAGCAAAAATATTGACAAGCGACTCGGTGATGAAGCTTTTTTTTGAACATCTCTGGAAAAAACACGATTTGCGGTGTTAACTGCTATTCAAAAACTATTTAACCGATTTTTTTCAAATTTTACATACACATTCTACGTAACAAAATACCTACCTAAAACACTTGAAACATAAAAATATAATATATAATTTGATTAATCAGCATTAGTTCAATGTTGTCTTCATGCTAGCTTGGTATACCTGGGTGGGGGTTTTAGGGAGGTGCATAAACACCAACCGCCTCGCCTAGTATATATTGGTATATGGCGAGTAAAAGCGATGGGGGTATGGGTGAGGGCGGATTATGATGTCGAGGCGGATTTTTGTATGTAATGTAAGCCCCACCCTACCTTTTCTTGGTATGCGAGATGGGAGAAGAGGCTGAAAATGTCAGTGACGGGAGGAGTTCTGAGCAGGGCTGTAGAGAGAAATTGCGGGCCCGGGGGGTCCAGCATAAGGTCCCCCTCCATCAATGTAAATTTTTCGAACACACAAACGGTGAGCTCGAGTGAGTGTTATACATTCAAATGATTTTAATGCATTTTTTTTGTTTATTTTCCGTCGGTATCTGTCCGCATTAAGTATCTATCACCGACGCCAGAGAGGTGTTTCCACAACCAGATATCGGGTCATCAACACATGGACCGGGACCAATGGCTCTACTTCCCTTGTGATGGGTTCTCACTTCAGAAAATTTCATTGACCTCGGCTGGGATTGAACCCAGACCCACTGGACTAAATAGCAGTCACGCTTACCAACACAGTCTATAATCAAAATTTGGTCAAACAAGAATGCATGAAAACTGATTTTTGCGAGTCCCTCATTTATATATTTGGTGCAACACCATTAAAAAAACTCATAATTACAACCTTATGCAAATTACAGTAACAAAATAGAAACACAATTAATTAAAAAAAGCAAAAACAACATTTAAATGGAGGCATAATTTAAATAAAGGAAAGCAAAAAATAAATAAATAAGGAACAAACGAGAAAAAAATTTAAGTAGCTAAAATGTAACAAAACAAGAAAGCTGAAAAGTGACAGTTAAAATAATGAAAATAGTTTAATAACATGCATATACTCAAAAACCTACTAATGTCTTAAATAAAAAACCTAAAGCGGTGAATCGACAGAAAATGGACAAAATTAAGATAATGGAAAAGTTGAAGTTTGGAAAAAAAATTATAAAGAGCAACACAAAACAGATTGAATAACTGAAGCAATCAAATTAGATGAAGGAAGCTAGACTAAAATTGAAGAAAAAGAAAAATATTGCCAAATGGTTAAAATAATACAAAAACGGGTAAACGACAAAATGAAAAATAAAATATCATAAGTATGGAAAACAGGAAATTCGACAAAAACCGATCAGAAACACATAACAAGAATATTTCAAAACTATATCTCTCGTTGTTACTTGTTATAATTTTCTGTTATTTTAACTACTAACGAGACCAAATTTATAACACAATTTGTTATGAAAATTGCATTCTGTTACAATCTTGTTATTTTATTCTGATCGGGAAGGGAGGAAAACGAACATAACAAAAAAATAAAAACAGAGCTACAAAAAGTAAACAAGTATAAAAATGGACGTAATGGATCCACGGAGTTAGACGTAAAAATAACAATAATACAAAATGTTCAAAATTAAAAATTTGCAACAAAATAAAAAATAGAGAGAAAAATGTTTAAAATAGTTTAAAATAAAAGAAAAAATTAAGATAGACCATTGAATAAATAAATTGTTTAGCTATGAAAAATAAAAAATGGACATATTATATATTTATTTCATGAACTAATTTAGAACTGAATAAGTACAATAATAGAAGTAGAAATAAATAGAAACAGCTGGACGGAATAGATGGAAAGAAAAAATAGAAAACATGAACAAGAGGAAAGAGCTCTAAATGCGATAAAAGTAAAATCATAGAAAACATATAAAATCAAAACGAGGAGAAAATGGAAATGCTAGACGAAAGGGGAAAAATAGAAATACTACAATAAAGAAAAATAAGAGAAAACTAGAAAAAATAAACGGGTTAGATATTAAATAAACTGATATAAAGTAAAACTTTAAATTAGATGGAAAACCGAAAACAAGCACAAACAAAATACAAAAAGATCAAAATAAAATAATAGGGAAAATGTTCAAATTATAAAATGAACAATACGGAAAACATAAAATTGAAAATTGTTTAAATGGGCGAAAAACAAGGTGGTGAAGGTAATAGAACACAATAATAAATAAAAATTAATGAATATCGAAAAAATCCATGCAAAGAAAAGCATAATATTCAAAACTTATAAATGAAAAAAAAAAAGTTAAACGAAAAAGAATTATTTTGTCGAAAATGAGAGACCTAATAATGAAAAATATGAAAAAAGTAGGGATGCAGGAAATACTAAAGTAGGTTTATTGAAAAATATGAAACAAAATTCAAAAATAATCGAAAGAGTTAAAATTTTGTGAAATTAAATTAATAAACTTAGAGAAATCAATTGAACAAACGGGTGACAAAAAAACAAATAAAACGATATATAAAACGCGAAAATTAAAAGACATGATAAGATGAAATGAATCTAAAAAAATGCGACGAATATTAAAAATTGGACGAATTTGAAAGAAAAAGCAAGAATGGTTAAAACATAAAAAGGAAAATATATAAAACAAAACGTAAAACAAGAATACATGACAACATAGAAAGTCTAAAAAACCTGGATGAAATGGAAAAAGAAACACCAAAAATTGTAGACAATTAAAATACGAAACAATATGACAAGAGAAAAAATTGGAATGAATAGAAACTCTAGATTATATGAAGAATATAAACTTTCTCCGATGAAATGCCGAAAACATGGAGAAAAAAGATGGGTGGGTAATGTCTGCGACATAACCGGAGAGATGTAGAATACATAAGGAACACGTTCTTCAAATATGTTGATACTCATTAGGATTTTCGGACAAAAGCTGATTTGGGCGAGGAATATTTCAAATTATTCTTTACAAAAATGATGGTGGTCCTGAAAAGGACCGGTTTTGTTGGCGTTGTTGGCCTTGGTGAGGGAGATGGCTAACGATGAAATTAATTGTTAGCATGAGGAAGTCGCGTAGTACTGGTCAATGGAAGAACAGATAATAATTGATTCCTGAAAATCAATTTTTCTTTATTCATGTAAATTATACATACTTACAAATCTAACAGAAGATTCCTGATCATATTTCTGGATCATTAGTGCGAACATTGTGTAATTTGGTTAAGTACAATGAAAGTTACAAACTTTCCAAACTCGACCTTCTGTTCATTCAGAAATATTGAAATGGGGTGTCGTGGTCACAATAAAAAAAAGATGGGTGGGTAATGTCTGTCACATAACCGGAGCGTCGTGATTTCAATTCGAGACGTTAATTTAAATCTAATAATATTCAACAGAATCACGTTTGAATGGGAAATTTTCAAATAATTCTCTATGGTAATAATGGTGGTTCTGAAAAGAACCTTTGGTATCGGCGTTGGTGTTGATGGTGATGCGCTGGATCGTTGGATATTTTTGGCATGATAGTTACGTGCCTGGCGAACTGTTTTGTAGCCTCGAACAAAACGACAAGACTGGCTTCTTCGGGTACCATTACGGCTGAACTTTATAAGCTTAGCTCGACTTTGAAATCCTGCACAATCTCACGAATCAGACACTGGTAGGGCCATTTTGTTTGCTACTAGCACGGAGCTGCACAAAAAATCATTTAATGCAGTTAGTTCACGGGGGCTGCCAAAAAGCTTGAATAGAAGCATGCGACTTCAACGTTTCTCTTAAACACATGCAACAACACATTCGTTTTGGTAATACTGATAATAACAGTAGAAAGGAATGGAAAAGCAGTGCACGAAACGAGCGAGAGGATAATTTAAATTTTTGTTCCGTGTGCAAGCTACTTCTTTCCACCCAACGTATTATGTTGCTTGTTGAAAATTTGCTACACACCTTAAAATAAAAGTTTCAGTTTAACTCTCACTAGAACACAATTGATTGGTCCTGAAAAGAACCGTTGCTTTTATTGTAATTTACGCCCACTCCCACAAACCGACCAAGTAGGCATCACTGGCTTCATTACGGCTGAGTTTTGTAAGCGTAGCTCGACTTTGAAGTAATACACAACCTTACGAACCAGACGCTGGAATGTTAGCCAGCGGATTAGTTGCTCCGTTGCCCTTTAGTTGGGGCGAAATACTAGCATGGCGACAGTTCCTGATCGGTAGTTGGTTGCGATGGGCCACCAGTAGCTGGGGCACTTTTGCGGACCGTCATCATCGCCAACTGCTTTCCTCCGGTGGACTGGCTGCTTGCTAGTGCTTGAACGAATACGAATGATGAGAAAAACCGACCGACCAATACTCATATATGAAAACACGAGAAAGCACTACTATCGCTCTCCCGCTCGTTTTCGTGCCATTCCTGTGCCTTTCCTTTCCGTTCGGCTACCAATACTAGCATAACCAAAACGAATATTCTGTCTTTCCATCGCCTTCAATCTAGTGGCCAGTGCTAGCAAACTTGCATGTTCAGTTTTTCAATAACAACATTCCAACAATATTTTCAAAGAATGTTGCAGATTTGAAAAGAAGGAAGGAGAAGATTTTCACAAATTTAAATTCTTTTGTTTTATTTGTTAGCGCTGATAAAGGCTATTTAGTTTGCTACTAGCAAGGAGCTGCACAAACAAATCGATTTATGCAGTTAACCCATTCATGCCCATGTTGTTTGTGGACAACAACGTTTTTAAGCAGCTATAACTTTTAATTGAGGCAAGATTTGCTCACAAAAACAAGTAAGGCTAATAAATGTGACTATTGGCTTTCATTTGAGTGTGAACAGTTACAAGGATCAGCTCTAGAACTGAAGTTATTGCAATTAGTCTGATTGAACTCCGATGGAGCAGTGCTGCCAGGGACAGTTTACGTTGACGACGGAAAATGAATTTTTCATATAACTTTGTTAAGTTGCAATATTAGTGAAAACTGATAAAACTTATCAATTTAGATTATTTTTGGCTACGTTTTCCACGCAGTTGGACTATTATAAATATTCGAGGAGAATTGTAGTGAGCATTGGAAGGTAAAAATTGAGCCGCTTCTAGCACTGCCATGGAAGGACCTACCTTTATGAAAAAAGGTTTTTCGAGTTTCTTGACCTCACCGTTCTCAAGAAAAAATAATTTTGAAACCCTACATGCACTAGAAAAAAGTTGGGCATGAAAGGGTTAATCAACGGAGGCTGCCAAAAAGTTCGAATAAAAGCATGCGACTAGTGTACTTTGCATGTTCTATATTTTATCAATACTAGAGAGGATCAATAAAATAATTCAAATTGTTATAGCGACATGCAATTGTGGCAACACTGGCCATGAGATGGTGGGGGAACACGCACATTCGTTTTAGTTATGATGGTAGTAGCAGCAGAAAGGAATGGAAAAGCAGTGCACGAAAACGAGCGAGAGAAGATAATTTAAATTCCCTTTCTTTCTTTCCACACATCGTATTTCTTATATTGCTTTCTGAAAATTATTTGTTATACACCATAAAATGTAAATTTCAGTTTAACTCTTATTAGAACACAATTAATTGGTCCTGTAAAGAACCGTTTATTGTTTTATTGCGGGAGCATAATTCAGACGCACTCCCCGCGGACACGGTGAGCTAGAAAGCACTATTTTGCATTCTCGAACAAACCGACCAAGTAGGCATCGTTGGCTTCTCGGGGCATCATTACGACTGAGCTTTGTAAGCGTAGCTCGACTTTGCAGTCCTGCACAATCTCACGACCCAGACGCTGGAACGATAGCCTACTCTGTTGCCCTTTAGTTGGGGCGAAATTCTTGCAGGGCGACAGTTCCTGATCGGGTTGCGATGAGTCACCAGTAGCTGGGGCACTTTTTCCGCCGTCGTCATCGCCGACTGCTTTTCTTCGGTGGACTGGCTGCTTGCTAGTGCTTGAACGAATACGAATGATGAGAAAAACCGACCGACAGATATTTATATAATCGCGCTAATATGCACTACTATCGCTTTCTCCCTCGTTCTCGTGCCGTGCATGAGCCTTTCCTTTCCGTCCGGCTTCTAATGGCCTAACCAAAGGAATATGCCGTCTTTCCCCCACCAAGTGCTCTCGTCAAGCAACCCAATGCGAATAACCATACGAACAAACATGTAATGGACCTATATATAAACTTTTCATTATTTTATTGTTCGGTTGGTCTACCATAACGACGGCTCTGTGCGGGATGGGCTGAAAATTTTCACTTTTCCGATTCGTTTTCGAAAGATTTTTCAAAACACATTTTTTTGTTATTAGTACATGTTATACATACTTCAAATTTTAATACAGCATAGAGGAACATATTTGCAACAAATTGGCCTAAAAATCAAATCATTCTGTTAAGTATGATAAAAGTTATTAACGTTCAAAATCTGACGCGGCGCCGCAGCCGATATTTTGAAACGGGACCCCTATATTGAAACCTTAAATGTATTCTACATTAAAATATGTAAATTGAGAAAGCTAAAGATGAAAAAACTTTCGGGTTCTTGTATTTAAATAATATCATTTAAGTGAACACGACAAATTACTATGAATCGTTTTTTCGTGGATTTCTTTTGATTAGTCTTTCATGCAGTATTAACTTTATGATATAATTTACGATTGACGTTATTAGAGAAATTGGATCATATTTGGTAATTTCTGTTTTTGACGGAATGAACCCTTTGACCACAGTTAAGTTTGGCCTTATTAGTTGCAACACCTTCATTTTGTTACTGTCCATAAAACCACTTATAACGTTGTCATAATTTTTTCAATTGAAAATACGTGCTTTCAGAGAAAAATATTTTTATCCCATTTACAAAATTTTATCGAAATTAAAAAATCTCATGATATTTCACCAAATCACCAACATTGTTTATACCATGAAATGTTGGATTTTCTAATTGATAAAATCAAATATTTGTTTTCCAACATGCTGAAATTAAGAATTTTTGCAAGGTATCCTAATTAAATCATACCAATATTCAAACTCTAATTGCATTTTCAAATAAATTGTTTTTAAAATATTTGTCAGAATCATTCCTTCTGTTTAAAGTCCGGGCCCCTTCCACAACTCCGGACCCGGGGGAAACACCCCGTTTCCCCTCCCCTCTCGGCGGCCCTGATTCTGAGGGAAATACGATGGGCTGTGGAGGAGGTGTAAAGAGGAGGTAAAATTAAATTGTGCATCCCCCACAGCACACAGTCATTTGGCCGGTTTGGCGATTTCCAGAGCGATTTTCGCATTTCAACATGCAACAGAAGAATTACGGCTCAGTTAAACCAATACATTGAGCCGAGTCCAAATATAATTCTAAAAATGCGAAGAAAGCGGAAAAATTCAACGAATTGCATAAAAATTGTGTACAGACATGAAACATATATTTTGCTTTATTATTACTTCCATTTAACTTTTCCAATTATGCAGACTGACCGTTGCAAAAAATTGAGATTTTGAAATCACAAGAATTATTCAAGACAAGTGCTTCCAAATCGATCTTTCCAATGAACTTTGAAGCGACAACTAAAACTGATTTGGCTTTTCTGTTTGCGTATGTATCGAAAGAAGAGTACAAAGACTCGTACGAATAATTAGATAGAATTCGTATATTAGACTAGAAGGCTTCCATATTTCTTGCAAGAGAAGGCTAATTGAAGAAAAATGACTCTGATAATTCAACATATCTACATATAATTCTCGAAATCAAATTTCCAACAGGCCAATTATTACCCTTGATGAAATAGCCGGTTCCAGGATGCGAAACTAGAAAGAGTTACAATCGTAACAAAAAACCGAAATAATCAGTAACAAGGACAGGACAAGATGAAGCATGGGCGATGATATTTCTCTCAGAACCTTCAAACTCAAAGCTACAAGCGTACTAATGTTTAGCTCTAAATATATTCCAATCGCACCAAGGACCAATATTGGCCCCGTTCGCAAAAGACAGTCGATAGCAAAAAGCATTGTAGCGTAGCTCGCACCACAAACTTGGCTCACGGCTACTGCGGCCCGACCAACCCAACTCAGCAGGTGATCTCGAATCCGTGAGATTTACGATTTAAATACCTCCGGACCGACCGAGCGACCGGAGCATCATTGTTGTCCGCAAAAGTTGCACTACGATCCTGTTCGCTTCCTGCTTGCGTTACCAACCAACCAAACCATCACCCGTCGGATTTTGTGGTATGGTGCTAATGGAAAACGATGCAGTCCAAGCGGGAGAGAAATTCTGGACTAACATCAACAATAACCACTAACAGTAAAGTTTCGTCCACGCCCTCCCCCGACCGCCCGGGTGAAGCGGAAAGTTCTGCTTCTTTAATGGTTTTTCGAAGTAAAACATCGCAGCGGCAGCAGCAACAGCGCCAGCTGGAAGTTGACCGACCCCCCGCTGCTGTTTGCCATTGCATATTAAAGTTTCTCACCTTTTTTCCCTGCGTTCACTTAATTCTGCTGCGAAGCAATGCACTCCACAAAATAAATTGCAGAACTTGAAAGATTGCTTAAATCGTTCCAGAATTGCCATCGTAATCTCGGATCTATCGCTCGGTTAGTCTCCGACCAGCAGTCTGTGGAGGAGTGCAGGTGTTACAGCAATAATTGAATGCCTGTCAGGGAACCAGTTCGCAAGCGGACCGCCACAACCACCACGGCCACCATCGTGCAATAAGAAGTCAAGAACTAACTATTTGCATTTTTCTAGCCAATAAATCAAGTGCTAAATTCCTGCATAACAGCTAACGAGCCAAGTTTGCCAGCGATCCTGAGCGAAGCTGCTTTAAATGGCTTGAACAAATACTGAAATCAAGCATCCATTGCCTGAAGTTCGAGACAATGAGTGCAGTTCTCAGTAACTCAAAAAGTGGCCGTTTTTGATCAGTTCAACGCCACCGGAAAGCATAAGAAAAGTTTGCAATTAAGGAGAGTTTTTGCACTCGAGCGATTGTTTTTTGGGTTCGGTGCATTGCTCTCGCCGATAGACATCTTGGATCCCGGTTCGGTTCTTGCACCATTTTTGGCTGCATGTGCTGTTTCGGGGCAGCTGATTACGATCTTAGCTTAATTCGTCTTCTTGACGTTTCGGGGCTGCAAAAATGGTTTGCAGGCGGAAAAAGTGTTGGATTCGAGCATGTGAAAAAGTTGGGTGAATTGTTTTGTTGAATTGGCTTGTTCAGTTTCAAAATATGTCTTCGGATCGTTTTATTTTTATTATATTTTTTACTCAGTTTGTTTGTTTGACACCCGTTCGCTTGAAGGAATCTTTTTTTCATTGGTTGGCATTTTAAATATCTTGAAACGATGGGGCCGTGATATAAATAGATCACCAGGAAAAATGCATGTGCTTTTGGAACAACGTTCTTTGAAATCGGTGAAAGACTTTTTAAATATTGACTAAACCAAAAGTTATCGAACTTTGTTAGAAACTGAGTAAATGTCCTCCCTAGGTCTTTCGTGCTGAAGTTGATTATAAACAACATTTTATAGCGGCTATAACTTTTGGTTTCTGCAATATCTTCTCACGAATCGTTACATTTCTTATTCAATATATAGGATATTCATCCATAAAACGCGACAAATACGTCAAGATACAAAAGCTTGAGTTTCGTGCACGCACAATTTCGCCAGCTCTTATAAACCCACACACTCAATTCGGCTCGATAATTCCCCAACGGCTGTGAAGTCAGCAAATCTAGAACCTGATATATCAGTAAAGCGAAATTAGTAGGGAATCCGTACTACTAGCCACCTCCGGCCAATCTGCTTGCAGTCCTGTACCGCAAAAACCCTGGAGAGGATGGTTAATGACCAGGTGGTTGGAAGACCAGAAACTTCCACGTCAATTTGTCTTCCGAGGAGACTCGGCATCGATGCCCACCTCGGTACCCTCGGAGATGTGCTGGACAGGACCAAATATGAAAACTTGTACGCCGACATCACCATCTTCGACGTGGTAAAAGGCTACAAAATAGTGTGGCGCGAAAGCGCACTCCGAGATCTCAAACGATGGGGCCTACAGAGAAAACTCGGCACATTTATTCAAAACTACCTCAACAATCGCCACTTCCGGGTCTGCATGGGCGGGACCTTATCCCAGGAGCTCGGCGAGACCAACGGAGTGCCGTTAGAATCAGTACTTGCCGTGTCGCTATTTCTTGTGATGAATTCGATGGGCTCTTGCTATTCGTTTCTCCATCTCTGAGAAAAAATACACCGATGCAGCACCCATCACCTAGCAAAGTCCGAGCCTATCCGCCTAAACGAGATTACCGTTCCATTCCGGCAGGAACCAGTCGTCCTTGGAATCATCCTCGGCACAAAAGCACAAATGTCCGATCAACATGGGGAACGTGTTAATAGAACCAGTCGCTACTGATTCTTTACGCTACTGAAATCACTCTCGACAGAAAATTATTGTTGATGCCCCACATCCGACGCCTGCAAGAGGATTGCGAAAACAGAAAGCTACTGGGCCGCACTATCAGCTCTCGCCATCCCACAAATAACAGCACTGAATGTCGGACGATCCCTAAGACATATTAAACTCTTCTACGGAACCGAACTGACGTGCCGAAACCTAGAAGGGCTCCCTACTCTATTCTCGGGCCAGTTTACCTAGGAGCGGTGCGGTTAGTCTTCTAGCTATTAACAAGCATCTCTGCCGAAGCAGCTTGCTTTAAGGCCGGAGTACTACCCTATCGCTGAGAAGCAGCCAAGTTAGCTCTCAAATGGGCACTGAACTTCATCCGGAAGACTTAGACTGACGAATGTCTCTTACTCAGCATCGCGGTCAACATACATCAAGAATTCACCATCAAGCCCCTCCCAGCCATCATCTGACCGCATTACGTGAGGCCAAGGGCCTAACGCGACACCAGACCAATCATTGACGACAGCCTCACCCGTACAACAAAGGTCGCCGATACCCTGGGCAACACAATGTTAACAATTTGTCAACTGTAAATACAAACAACTCCAAAATCTACACTGACGGCTCCAAGGCAGGGGGATTCAGTGGAATGGGCTGCTATTTGCCTAACCTCTTCTGCACAATCTTCACGGAGGAAACGATTGCCATTGTAATGGCACCGGTAAGTAGAAACACCGGCGCACCAACAATCATATCCACTGACTGCCTATCAGTCTTAGGAGACATCGCTTCCGCTACATCTACATACCTCTTTATACAGGCCATCGAAATCCACCAAGACCCGCTGGTCACACTATGCTGGGTCCCTGGTCACAGAGGCCGACCGTCTAGCCCTACACAGTAGACGAGCCAGAACCCGACTCCCAGATGAGAACTCAACCACCGATATTCACAGGAACTTCAACACAACCAACCACTGGCGGAGAGCCCGAGGCCACACACCAATGGTCAAGGAATCAACCGACTAGCAGAGAACTAGCAGAAAATCCTCTCCCGACTTCGGATGCAGCACACCACAGTAACCCACGCACACACCATCTCCAGCAACCCAATACCAGAATGCAAATCGTACAATACCCAACTCTCTGTCGAGCACCAACTCTGCAACTGCCGCGATTTCGAGAACCTTCGGCGGCAATACGATCAGGTGGGACCATACCATACCGGACGTATTGACCAATTATCCGGTCCGGGAAGAAATACTCCTCCTATTCCTGAAGGACACCGGCCTATACGACCGCATGCAAGAAAGACCAAGAAACGAACGCGGACCCCCGACACACTCTCCGGAGCTGAGGGGAGAGTCCCTGCGGCCTTCTACGGTCAGGAACTCCCAACTACCACCGAAGCTCTCCGATCAACACCATCACAAAGCACCATCAATGCGCGTTCTACCACACCTCCCTGGCCCATTAAACTACACCGAAGCACCAACGCCCTTCGACCCACAGAGGGACGAACACTTTGGCCACGCCGCTGGTGCGCAGGAGATTTCTCGAGGAATGTCACCCAGAAACAAGAACAGGGAAGCTCCCCTCCCATCACCACGGAGCACCCATCAGAATCAACGTGGTGGCAACACCCGTACCCGTAACCATCAACAAACACCAAATTCGAGAATCCGCCAACACAATTTTTAAGCAACTTACTTTTTGAAAGATTCCTATGGAGCAGTGTTGCCAGAGACAGTTGAACTAAACTAAACATTTTTGTGAAATAATGGTTAGATTTGGCTCAATAGTGGGTTCAGAAGAATTTTAGTAAATAACATGAGTTAAGTTCTGGGTAGAATATTTTAGTTCCTCATGTTACCGCATAGTGGGTGCCACCACTAACTTTTCAACGAAGAGAGATAGCAATTAGGTATCTTCTACAAAGTTGTAGAACAAACATTCTGCAATAATTCTTCCGAACATCTCGATATTCTATCTCTCTTCGATAGAACGTTAGTGTTGGCGCCTTCTATGCGGCCACAGGTGACTATTTAACTAAATCCAACCATTATTTCACAAAAATGCATAGTTAGTGGGAATCGTGTGCTGATACAACTATGCACTTCTAGGCCCCATGCAAAACTGACTCAGACATCGCTTCGTTAATGGTTTAATGACTTCTTTTAACAAATCCGGATTGACTAGCGGTCTTCAACAAAGTTGTAGACAATTAAATTATATTTCTTATTTTCACTTATAGTGATAATAGAATGCATAGAGTACCATCTAACGACGAAAATGCGAGCTAGCGGGTATTCTCCATGTAAATTGCCGGAAAATCTCGTACAAACTTCAGGCACGTTGCACAGTGTTCCCAAGTAGCACTTGTAACAAGCAACGACAACGATTAACTGCATAAGCATAAGCTTTTGCACGTGCGCTTTTTTGGTTGCTAAACCACCTCAATCATCGTTGCCGTATACCTTTATGTGACGAATTATGTTGCTGAAGCTGCTAATCAACAACCGGTGTTGCTCGGGTTTCCAAACAGGCAAAAACGTGATCGAAATTGTTTTGACCAAAACGATTTTCGAGCTGTAGTGTCTTCAGCAAAGTTTGTCTATAAAATATTCCTCATCTTATTGAAGTATTAGTTTGGTGATTAATCCCCCTTAAGCTGAGAAGAAAATTTTTGTTTGGTCATTTATAAAAATACTAAAAAAACTGTATTCAGCAAAGTTGTAGGGAATATAATAAGAAACAACTTTGCTGAAGAGACTATGTTTCTATCTTTTGATTTTAATACACATTTGTGGAGTTTTCTATGATACACCCCTGGAAATCACTTTTTTCAACTTAACTTTTCTGGGTAATTTTTTAGAATTTCAAAATGTTCTAAGATTTCATTTGGTATAAAAATACACAATTTTTGTTATACAAGTTTATTTCTATCTCTTATATCTGTTGAGTTATCGAAATTTTTTGTGCCAAAAAAGCAACATTTTGGTATGAAATAACACTCAAATCCGCAAATTTTCGCAGAAAAAGGCATATTCATTCGAATCTATGAAGCAAACGCTATTGAATCCAGGGATAGCCATTTGTCGCATGCTGTCTCTTGCATGCAAAATCATATATTAAAAAACGACTGTAAAACGCTTTTACAGGGCCATTCAAAAATTACATCAAACATTTCAGGGTAAAAGGAGGAAGTATCAAGCATGCAGTTACATGGTGGAGAGGTAGGTAGTTGTTTCTTATTATATTCCCTACAACTTTGCTGAAGACACTATAGCTCGAAAATCGTTTTTTCTTGGTCAAAACAATTTCGATCACGTTTTTGCCTATTTTGAAACACTGTGCGTTGGTCCGCTAGCTAGACTTGCCCGATTTGCTTCAAATTTGGTGCTGGTACTCCTGGTGGGACTAGGAATCGACTCAGGGGAGGGCCGATTAAGTTTTCTATAATTCATTATTTTTCTGGGCAGTCTACTATGCAGGGGAAAATTCCTACATGCAAGTATTGTAATCAGACAGCACATAATGGACAACATTGCGCGAAAGATGCAGAGGAGAATGCATCTCAGCCGATGGACAACTTATCTACGGCAAACCAACCCAAAACAGAGCTTTCAATACCAATGTCTGAACCACAAACGGTGATCAAATTTGCGGTAGCTGTTCAGACCATAATGGATCACAGGAAAGAAGCATCCAGCACCCCAAAATCAACCGTAAGCAACATCGGCAAGGAATATAATAACAATGATGATGGATTTATATTTAAATGAGCCCCCTGGAGCAGTACGCGAGCAAACAAATGTTTTTCCTCCGCGAAAAAAGGTCTCCGCTCGCAATAATAGCTGCCAGCACGAGATCCAATGAATAATCAATAATATATGTTCGTAATTTTATTTTTACAAACTGTAAACATATAAAAGGTCCACGGCTCCGTTAAGCTACCGCTATGAGCCGTGTGACATAAACCAATTAATAAAAAAAATAGCGGACACGATAACTCAAAAAATATTCAACTGATCGACATGATTTTTGTTATGAGAACGGCTACATATATAGCCAGTTGATGAACTACGGAAAATTGAACAAAAAAAAATTCTTCCCAGTACTACGAAGAAAAGTGAGCAAATTTAATTTTAAAATGTGAGTTTTTTCGATTGTTTGATGCCATTTTCCGAAATTCAAACTTTTTTCTATTTTTTTCGTTCACCGATTCATTACTGCAAGTCTAAGTTTTATAAATCTTATTGAATTTCCTGTTTCGGATAATTTTATCAAAAGTTATTATGTCCGCCATGGCGGTCATTGACATGGAAATGGTTGGACGTCTACTCGTATGTGTGTTTGTTGTTGTTGTTGGAGACGAACCACTGTGACTGGTACTTAGATCATTTGTGGTACTTGTGGTTCTGCGTGACTGATTTTTTCTGTAGAGTGATCCGGAACTATTAACCGTTATGTGTCCCACGGGGTACCCGGGTATCTTTTTAGGTTTCAAATAATGAAATTCCAATGTTTTATCCATAGCTGGAAATTCTAAGTTTGTGACATCTTAGAACTTCACTAAGTCAAGCTTTTGGGTTAATAGTATTGTTTATATAATAAAAGGGGGAGTAAGGAGGTGTCCTGATTTGTTTTACTACGTAACAGGCCGACGTGGGTGTTCCAGTGTTTGGATACTATTTGTGAATTTCAATGGAATACTGGCAATATGTATATCAAAATTCTTGTAATTGCATCAGCAGGCTGTATCTCGTAGTTGTGGAACCATTTGGTTATTTGACCGCGGAACGAACATTTCAGAGCAGGTTCCCCTGGAGCCGTGAGTGGCCATTCCGAGGTCAAATTAGCATATGGTTCCTTAACAATAAATAACAGACTTTCGAGACAACATAAAAGAGTTTTGATACTCATATTGCTAAGACCTAATTAAAATTTACAAATCATAGCCTAGTACTGAAACATTACTCCGGGCAAACCGGATTACCAAGAACCAGGTCCATTCATTCAGTTTTATTTCACATAATCAAAAAGTGAACAAGTTCCTGAATCTAAAACATCTAAAAGTGCGGTTAAAGGCAGCCATAGTTATGAGCATTTCAATTTATGGGTACCCGGGTATTCACGTCGGCCTGTTAAAGGTGTTTTTTTGTTGGACACATAACGGTTAAGACGGTGGGGATAATTCGGAACCCTTGATTTCTTACAAAATCGGAAGACTTTCTGACTGTCGTACGTATTTGTGAAACCGCTATTCTAAAACATTAATTTTGACAGCTAAATCCAATTGTTCGATTTTTTAGAAAGGAGATACAACGTGTTTCATTTTTTGCCATCCTCATAACAAAAATCATTGTAATGGTAAAACCGTGATTAATGTAAGAAATAAAAGTGAATAAAATATCAGGTTTATGGAATGATTTTTGTTTGGGTGAAAACACAGATATTTTCAAGACGCTTACCATTTTTGTACGAAATGAGCGTACGGGGCTATTCGGACCCCCTATTCCATCGAACACCGTTCAGCGGCTTGTGGCTACGCAGACGATTGCACACGCTACAGCAAAGAAAATACATGATATTCCAATCGACAGCTGTAACTAACCAGATTAAGTTTTTATAACTCAATTTATTTATTTTTTTTTTTTGGTTCTTAAGTAGTTTCTCTAATAAATATTCCATAGGTAAACATATCTCCATTGTAAAAAAAACTTAAAAAAATGATGGCCTGAATTGCTCCGAATTACCCCTATATTGTAAAAGGATGGAAAAACGTAGAGTTTTGCAAATGAACTTTTATGGCACCAAAATGTTTCAAACTAATAATTAGAACCTTCGACCGATAAATTTTTTGACATCTGTCCACTAAAAGGACATTTTGCTTAGGTAGGTCCGAATAGTCCCGGGTTCCCCTATATTACGATTGTATGAATAAACCTGTTACGTATCGTTTTCGTAACGTTTTCTTGTGTGTGGAGGTGGGGCCACACTGTACTCACCAGCTATTAGGGTCGTTTCACTACGGTCTCCTGGAGAAATTCACACTGGGCGGACTTTTCTTCCCACACTATGGTCACTGAGCGAATCGTAATTAATTTTCGGCGGAAACAAGTACCTAAAGGAATGCACTGTAAACAAAATGGACGACACAACTTGTATAGAGAGACCTTACAGTTTAAATTTACTACTAATTATTCTTTTGAAAAAGAAACAGAAAATATTTTTTTGAATTTTTACTTGCGCACTTTTATTCACCAAAACCTTCTCCTGGCGATACCGTTGCGGCCGTGATGATCGTTGGTCGACTTTCTTCAGGCTGGATGCGGGATGGGCTTCGATGGTGGTGTAGGAACAGACGGACGATGGCGACTCCAGATGAAGCAGCAACTCGGCCTATTCGTAGCGGAGGCCTGCGTTTCACTACGGGGCCCGGGCAGTGATACAATGCGCACTTTTAAAACACGAGTGTCAAACACTAAGTCGAGTGGGATTTTTAGCTTTTACGGTCACTACCACTAAAACCCTACCGGTACTTAGGGAATGGTGTCTTCAACGGCGTTCTTTGACTTCACCAAACACTGACCTTTTGTTGCACTCGCGACGTAGTCGTACTTCTGTAGTACTTTCAAAAACCGGTAACCACATTCATTCCACTCGACTGGCCGAACAAAACTTAGCGTTCGTGTGGCGGTTCTGAACGGCGGGAAATTAGATCCTAAGGATCGACTGGCACAAATACCGAAAACTTTCAACGTAACGCGCGGTCACTTTTTGGTCGGTGACTATCGCTGTTGCGGGTCTTCTCTCCTCCGGGCCGGTTAACTATTAGAGACCGCATTACTTTTTCGTGGTAGATTTTATCCTTGCCCTGTCCGTTTTCCAAAATATACCCACCGCGCCTCCTCGCATCCCACCCCGCATTGATGACGGTGATGATGAGATGACAGAACGATGACGGTTGACATTTACAAACATTTTATCATTTTGGTTGGTGTCACGAAATATTTTTAGTACAAAAGCTATCAAGAATATTTAATGTGCGGTACTTGTTTTCTTGATTTTTTTTTAAATATTGAACAATTATAACAAAAAAATATAATAACAAAATGAATAATAAATAAACAAGCAAAATAAATAACAAATATAAATAAATAAATAAGCAAATAAATAAATATATGAATAAATAAGTATATAAATAAATAGATATAAAAATAAATAAATAGACAAAAAAAATAAATCTCTGAACAAATAAATAACAAAACCTACGTTTGACACCAACCTGGACTATTAAGCAGAACTTAAACGTGACTCAAACATGCAAGCACGGAGTAGTAATGGTTTGACGTTTAAATTCTATTTAGACATTTACGAACAATAATTTTAAAGTATAAACAAAGAACAGGCGTCGTCAAATACACGAGATAGACCGTACACTGTTATTTATTTATACGACAAAAAAAATAACAATATTTTCAAATATATACATGCTGGGCTCAGTGACCAAAGCGACGGGGAAAATTGTGACCTAAGAAATCACAGGTCACAAACCTTAAGATTTCACAAGAGGTCTGATGTTGCCTTGCCTTCAAAATCGTAAAACAAAATTACTTTCGGTTTGAGCACTTTGCACCAGACTCCCCCCTAAATGGTGCAAAATGGAATTTTGATATATCTTCGTTATTCAAATCTGATAAAACTTATCAATTTCGACTGTTTTAAGGGAAAAAATAGTCTTATATGCGCAAGAAAAAAAAGTTAGTCAATAACTGCAAACCCGTCGCAATTGGTTGTGGCTTCTAATAGAAAAAATCATTGAATTCCCCAACTCACCAAAGCTTTATTACGCCCAGAGGTCCTCAAATGGTATAAAAATTACCCTGGTCCTCACCTTCCACTAGACAAAAGTTACAACGCATTTCCACACGAAAAACCCAGACCAACAACCATCGACCATTGGCCCGGAAAAAGTTGCACCGAAATATAATCCAGTCCCCATCGCACCATCATTCAGCTGGAAAATATAACTACAGAAAACGCAGGAAATAAATAAAACGAGCAACTTACGAAATATAAATAATGGTACAATTTTTAACGCTATTTTCTCGTGTCACAAAACACAGTTTGCCTATGTTTGATTCGTGTTGCAGCTCCACAGACTGCCGCCGCACCGTTGGTTGGGTTTTGTATTGTATTCTACTGATTTCGTTTCGAGTGTTTCCTCTTGAGAAACGATCCCGGTTCTTTCAGTCAGTCAGCAGAGCAACCTGGGCGTCTAGGCGGGGCAAGTGGTTGCTCGCTCGCTGGACCGGTGCCAAAGTTATGCAAAATTTATTCAAGGGTAATAATTCTAACACACGAAAACACCCCACACCGAACAACGTGGAGTGCATCGGCTCTGATCCGCTTTTCGGTGTACTGGTGGCCAGCGCAAAAGCAGCTGACTCGCAAGGTCAGGTTCGTTATCTGAGTTCAGCAAAGGGGTGTTTGTGGGGATGTGGCAACAATAACTAATCGCTTTTTGAGGGCATCACTGGCCAAATCGCGCACAAATGCAACAGTCTGATTACCATCATAATATTTTGGGTTCTTAGGACGAGGGGTAGGCGGGGGTTGTAGGATATAACATATTAGTTCGGGCGGTGTTCGCTTAACAAGCTGGGCTGATCCTTCAAATGGTGAGCAAGCAATCCATGACCAACCGACCGACCGACCGACCGACCAACGGAACGACGAACCTATCTACCGGCAAAATCAGTGTTCAGCCAATAGTATATGTACACGTTTTATGCATCAAGATAAGCACCGTGAATCAATGTAATGGATATGATGTTGATACACAAGCAGCGCACTCGTGTAGTTGGGCTGGTCAAAATAGACAGAATGTGGGGCAGTGCCCAGGATGGGTTGCAGAGTTCAGACATGAGACGCCAGATGCATACCTCGGGTTCCCTTGTACCCGCGGGTGTTTCGCCAACAAATAGCACTGTTGAAGCGATAATGACCTGGGATAACTTATTCCAGTACACACATACACACATGCACACACACGCCGGCAATTGCTTCGGAGCGAGAGCATGGCTTTACTTTTTGCTTGTTCGTGAATATTACTCTTATTTATTTATCATTACGCTCAAACAAGCTTAATGGGTTGGAATAAGCAAGGGCTAGCACAAGAAGTGAGTGCATGCGAGGACGAGTTCGAAGCGGAACATATAACAGGTCAGGACCAGAACAAGGGACAGGTTGTCGGTACTGCTAAGTGTAATTAGCTTTTAATTTTCCAGTCTCATTAGTAAACAGTATATAAAAGGGTAATAGCTGTGCGACGCTATCGATTGCAGCCATTTGTACGTAGGGTACATTAGAATGCTAATGTTTGTTTGCTAATGCAAACGAGTTGACTAAGGATAGCCGCTAGTCGATCGTCGAGTTATTACTAATGTGTTGATAATTTTCTTTGAATTGCAAAAGCCTTTTAATTCTTGATTCGAAGCTTTGTTCGGTAAGGTACGTCTAATTGTGTTCACTATAGTGATCAGATTTTTTCTGTAATTCGGTATTTTTTAGTAATCCGCTTTTGTTTGTGTAATATCAAGTTATACTGGAATTGAATAAAAACGCAGCAGTCTTATTAAAGCTTATGAAATTTAAAATCGGTTTCAATCGGAAGAGAGTAAGAAGCTGTTTGGTTTAAAATGAAACGTAATTATAAAAAATTGTATGTGTTTTCTGTAAGTAGTTTAAAGCTACAGTATGGGCTAAACGATATTTATTCCTCTCGATTTAAAATTCAACCTTGGACTTAACATGCAACATCAGCTTCTGTACAAGCTGCCGGTCAACCTCACTGGCTGCTTTTTACAGTGACTGGTAATTAAAAATAATATTCTTAGTCGTTTTTTCTCACTTTTCTTCAGTGTAGTTTCGATGATACCCATGTACAATACATGTCGATTCAGGCACGTAGCTAAAATTTAAAGAAAAATAAATTTTTAAAATTTGATTATCAGAAAAAGTTAAAGAAGATTACAGTTTCTAACAACCAAGAACAACGGTCACGAAACTCAGTATGGTTTATGTTTCTGTCCGTGCGAAGCGAACGACTTTTATATTGTGTGCCTTGTTTGAAGAACAAAGGAAACAGCTACTATATTTCTTGCCTTAGTAATCTGTCGAGATGAGTGAGTGGCAGAAGCAAGAAGTGGTGCTCCAGCCAAATACTGCGATTATTGATGACTCGCATAAGATCGAGTACTCGTGATGAGGAACATTTTCTGAAGGTGAAAATGGAGGTTGGATTTACGATAGTCACTTTTATCAAATTCTATCATGTCAAGTATTCAGCGCTCATAGCGTTCAATAAATTGCCTCAGGCGAAACCTCTCATTTTGAATAATTTTAAACACATGGTTGTGTGAGACAATGTTATAATTAAGTGTTTCATATATATGAACGGTGAGAAATCAATGTTTGGTTACAAGGTCGGATACAGCTTTCTTAGAGATATATGTCAAATTGGGGAGAAACACAGTATAGAACATAATGTGATAGTATTATATCATCACATAGTATTCTTGGCGCATATCAAGAACAAATTAGGACCAGTTCTGTGAAAAAACGGCACACTACGGTTTACCCGGATCAAAAACCGCTCAACACAAACAATTACCGAATTTATGGCACTACCTGTTCAGGTAATATTGACAACGGCAAAAGCTGCGTCAAGTATCTCAAAATCTTCAGCCAACACTATCATTGAGGAAATTCACACTCGTAAAGGCAACGAGCAAGGAAGAAATTAGGTGTTCGTGAACATAAAGGCAGCAACCACGATGATGACACGGAAGTGTTTAATGTTTAGTGGCAGATGTGAACGACACTCTATACGCAGTGGATAAGGAAAAAAATATTTCCCCGCCTCGTAAACAGGTATTGACGTGCAATGGCTAAGAGCATGCGATAGATCTGCTGGACTACCATTAAAACTCGTTTTATTATTTTTATTATTGGAAATAGATAGAAATAGCTAAAAGAACCACTGCTCCGATTTGCTAAAGCATTGAGCCGAGTCCACTAAAGAAATTATTTAAAGAAAAGTAGAATTTTTATGGGCGACTGAGCACTAAATCTCTCCAAAGGTAAACGCTTCATCGTAAGTGATTATCACGTTTAACATAATTCATAATTCTATTTTAAATTTAAATGTCAAGTTTTTTAATTGTGACCAGATTGAATTTCTATATTAGGTCTTGCACTCTCTGTACTCTTAGTATAAATACTTGGCGTCATATTCAAGCGTACTCAGCAAACAATTATTTCAATTTACTGAGAACGATATAGCCGAGACGACAGTTTTTGTTTTTCATTGGCACTAAATTTCATTTTCATGCGAAGGATTCGTTCCATATTAAACCACTGTTGCGACTAAAATGTTGTGACTGGTTGAATCTACAGGGTGTTTGGTTCATTGTTAAGAACCTCTCGGGGGGTGATAGTCTGTCATATTTAGAGAAAAAAAATTGTTCTACACATACCATCAAATCTCAACCGTTACAGAGTTATTGAACTTTTTGTGCAAAAAAATTTATTTGTCTTAAAATACCTCTAACTTTAAAAATATACTTTGTATTTTAAATCTTTTAGTTCCATTCGAAAGGTGAGAAAATTTCCTATTGAATGGTGCTCTCATATCTTTTAGTAAATCAGTTTTAATTACCTTTTAGCTGTAAAGTAGTTAAAAGTTAGTGTTTTTGAAGAGGTTTTTGCTAATTTTCTCGAAATAATGAAGTATGATTATAGCAATATCCATTATCCAAAAGTGGGGTTTTAGGACGATTCATAATTTGTTCTTGGACGACATATTCCTATCTCTTCTCATTTCTTTGTAATTTCATTACTATACTTTTCCTGTAACCGACTTGCAAGTGCTTAAAAGACTCTAATCTAAAAAATATGCTTTATATCGTTATTTACAAGATTTCATTGGAAAACTGAGAAAATGTACTATCAGTGTATGTACAAATATCTTTTAGTTAAGTTTACTAAATGATTTTTTACTAACGAAATAACTCAAAATTTGTGTTTTTGGAGAGTTTTTTAATTATTCTAATTATTGATTAACAAAATTTATCGTTACTATTGTTCATTTGATGCCCCTTAATGTTCTCTATAACTTTTTTTGACACTTTGTCTATATCTCTTTTCATTTTGCTGCTATTTAATAGTTAACACAGCATGACCTCGCCACAAATGCAGTGGGCTCGAAATCGTTATATGAAACGATGTGATAAAAACGATTTTGTATCGAAACCAAAAGAGATAATTGAATGGAGTCAATGAAAGAACTGTAGAACTTGCTGAGATGCATTATTTCTATGATAATAATGGTGATATTTATTATTTACTATTTTAAGAAAATTAACGAAAATGCTAATAATAGCACTAACTTTAAATTAATTTACTGCTAAAAGAATACTAAATTCACTTAACTGAAAGGTATTAACACATTTTTCTCTGTAAAATTTTCCTGGCTTTCGAATAAAGAGAAAAAAGTACAATAAGTGCCATATTTTTTCAATTAGAGCTGGTATTAGTGAAAATGAGATAAAAATATCCAAGTTGAATAATCCAAACTCATGAAAATAAGAAAAGGTAAGTGTATCATGTCAAAGAACGAATTATGCAGCTCTTCAAGACAAACAATCTGGATTATTAAAATGATGAGGTTAACTATTAGGATTTTCAAGAAATGAACGAAAAATCGATTAAAATTGTTTAATTTTCAATAAATTACTTTGAAAAGGTTACATAAACTCATTAGGTGAAACATGTGAGGGCATTACTCAAGGCGAAATTTTCTCACCTTTCCAGTGGAACTACAATATTTGAAATACAAAGTATATTTTTTGAGTTAGAGGTATTTTAAGACAAATAAGTTTGGTATGTGTAGAACGATTTTTTTCTTCCAAATATGACAGTCAATCGCCCCTCGAGAGCTTCTTAACCATGAACCAAACACCCTGTATAAGTTCAATAATTTCGATTTCATGTCTTCAGTATACGGCAGTCTCTTGGTTTGCTTTTGTTCGTTTTAGAATAATATGAGAGAGATGATCAGAAATCACGGGGGGGGGGCAAAAAGAATCAGCTAATCTAAGTCGCCTCAAGAGTAACTTCTTTTGTACGCACTTCGTAAACTAAACTGGACGACTTTCCCTCTTCCATCGTATAAAGCACGGAACATGTTCGTGTTTCAAAATTTTTTAAGCGATCCGTTT
Source organism: Topomyia yanbarensis (assembly GCF_030247195.1). Taxonomy (NCBI): domain Eukaryota; kingdom Metazoa; phylum Arthropoda; class Insecta; order Diptera; family Culicidae; genus Topomyia; species Topomyia yanbarensis. The sequence continues at coordinate 89,053,690 of NC_080672.1, read as the reverse complement.
CCAGAAGCCTCCCTTTTAAAAGGAACAAAATCCTGTGTCTTGTGATCAACTGCAACGTTGTCGATATCGTCCGCGAAACGAACAAGCACGAGAGATCTAGTGTTGATGAGTCCGTTCCATTGCATATCAAACCTTCGTATCGCACCAACGGGTGCAATGTTGAACAAGAGAGTGCATCGCCATGCTTCAATTCATCTAATGTCACAAACGAGTCGTCCGTTTTGATTTTAGCTCATTCAGCGTCTAACCAGTGAGCTTAATTAGTTTTGTTGGAACACCAATTTCAAGCATTATCCGCCACGATTCACGCCGAAGGCCACTTAAAAATATACGAACAGCTGGTGGGTCCGCAAGTTTTGTTCAAGAAATTTATCCAGAGATTGTCAGCTGAGTAAACATCTGACCAGTCATTGATCGTGCTTTCCAAAACCTGCTTTGGTATTCACTGACAAAAGATTCAGCCAGTTTTCTTAATAGAACACAAGTGAGCACATTACATTTGGGATCGAAGACGTGCGTAGCCTTTTTTTAGGGAGTGGAAGACTGACAGCTCATAAACTTTCAGTTTTTTCAAGTTTTCATTATCAGTTGAATTGTTGGTCGAGATTCTGATACAAACACAGTTAGTTTACTTATTAATTTTATTTTAATATTTTTTTTTTGGTTTTGACTTATGTTCCAATACCTTTACGACTTTTTTGTGGTATCCAACAGGTAAAACAGATTAAAAGTTAAGCGAAAGCAATTATGTGAAAAAAAGGCTCAGAAGGCAGGATTCGAACCTGCAACCCTTGGGACTCCGGTCCAATGCACGAACCATTATGATATGATGACGTCTCCGAAAAACACATGATTACCGGATTGGAGAGAGTGATCGTAGTCTGCCTCTAAAGTGAGATCACACACCGCCGGAGCTGCCAGCCAACACATTGTAGCTATTTAATTTTCCAGCTAGATACCAAGGTCCGGGTTTTATTATCGTCTGGCGTCTAATTTTAGCTCAATATCTATCGTTCGTCGATGGGTGACAGAGCTAATGAAGACTGTCGATTTCTGATCCCTTGCCCAGATAACCGATGTACCAAAAAGTTTTAAAATGAGGTATTGGCACTTACGTCCGAAACCAAAAAAAGAGTTATTTGTTTGATTCGAACGGCGAACCTCAGCCAATTGGGCTAGGGACCAGAAATCGACAGTTTTCTATAGCTCTGTCACCCATCGACGAATAATAGATAATGTGCTAAAATTAGACACCAGACGATAATAAAACCTGGGCCTTGGTATCTAGCAGGACAATTAAATAGATACAATGTGTTGGCTGGCAGCTCCGGCGGTGTGTGATCTCACTTTAGAGGCAGGGTTCGATCACTCTCTCCAATCCGGTAATCATGTGTTTTTCGGAGACGTCATCATGTCTATGGGAGAGCATAATGGTTTGTGCATTGGACCGGAGTCCCAAGGGTTGCAGTTTCGAATCCTGCCTTTTGAGGAATTTTTTTCGCGCAATTGCTTTCGCTTAACTTACCATTTTACTCTGTTTTACCTGTTGGATATGAACTGTTGCTGACAAAGTTTTTTTGCACTCAGCCATACATCTAGTAAAGATAGACGACCACACTGTTGCGCTAGTATCCTCAGACTCGTTTTTTAATTTTTTGTATCCCCCGTAATTTCAGTCGGGAAAATGTACTTTTGCATATAAAATATTTAAAATAATCCATAAAGAATTGTAAAACGATCCATAAAAAAGTTGTCAATGTTCCATAAAACAAAACTGAAAATCCATAAAACTGTGAGAATGATCCATAAAAAAGGGTGATTTGATCCATAGATTATGTAAAATTGAACCATAAAATGGTCTCAAAAGAGCACTAAAATAGTAATAAAAGAGCAATTAAAATGAACCAATGCCCCATAAAAATATTGGAAATGTTCCATAAAATGATACATTTTGCGCCATAAATTAACTGACATTGATCCATAGAATATTAACAATGTACATTAAAACACGTCGATATGTTCCATAATATCGACAAAAATGTTCCACGGTATTACAAAATGGAGCAATAAAATGTCAGAAAAAGTTCCATAAATTTGATGAAAATGTTTGCTAAATAATTTTTCTTGGTCCATAGAAGATGTAAAAATGAACATTAGAAATGATTCATATATCGAACGAAATTATGATTCATGGATATTTACAAAACGATCCATAAGAAAAGAAAATGTAAAACGACCCATTAATATGTGCTTATGCATTAGAAAAAATAAATTTAATGAATTCATGCGAAATTTTATGGTAAACTTAAAAAATAAGTTGTGCTTAATAATTCTCATAACAGTGACAGTGTTTTAACAAGTGAGCTTATACTGGGAGCTAGTGTGATGCGGCTTGGCCGCATATCCGAGGCCAAGGATCCGAAGCGGCGCAAAGCCACTGAGGATCCGTTGGACGAGGCATTGATTAACCCGTAGCTGGAATTGCAGGCAAACCTGTGGTTCTCTCGTTTGCCCGGTTTACTTAAACATAGGGTCTATAGCTAGTTAAAAGCCGACTGAGCGGCAGCGAAGTCGGACAGTGCACTAGAAAGCGATGTGGCGTAGCCACATTAGTCAGTGTTCGTGTATAAAGTGTCCGTTTTCGCTTCAGATAGTTATTCAGATAGTATTTGCGACTCATGCCAGCCTGGTGGTCTAATAACACTCAGCGCTCTAATATCATAAATACCCTGACGTTTAAAGAGTTGCCATAATGATTTCAGGTTAGCTAAGGTCAGTTAGCTGACTAGTTGGGTACGGAAGCTGAAGTTTAACTATAATGTATGCATTGTTTGTTGTAGTTTGACATTACAACCAAATGTAATAAACTTTATTATTAGTTCGAATAGCAAAAATTTCGCATGAATTCATTAAATTTAATTTTTCTGGTGCATAAGCACATATTAATGGATCGTTTAACATTTTATTTTCTTATGGATCGTTTTGTAAATATCCATGAACCATAATTTAACGTTCGATATATGAATCATTTCTAATGTTCATTTTTACATCTTCTATGGACCAAGAAAAATTATTTAGCAAACATTTTCATCAAATTTATGGAACTTTTTCTGACATTTTATTGCTCCATTTTGTAATACCGTGGAACATTTTTGTCGATATTATGGAACATATCGACGTGTTTTAATGTACATTGTTAATATTCTATGGATCAATGTCAGTTAATTTATGGCGCAAAATGTATCATTTTATGGAACATTTCCAATATTTTTATGGGGCATTGGTTCATTTTAATTGCTCTTTTATTACTATTTTAGTGCTCTTTTGCGATTATTTTATGGTTCAATTTTACATAATCTATGGATCAAATCACCCTTTTTTATGGATCATTCACACTTTTTTATGGATTTTCAGTTTTGTTTTATGGAACATGGACAACTTTTTTATGGATCGTTTTTCAATTTTTTATGGATCATTTTTGTTGTTTTAGCGGCGCAAACTTAGGGCTGCCATTTCAGTCTCTTCCTACGTATTCTTAAAATTTTCACTTTGTGCCGGGCTCTGGGCCCATGCATAAATGATCTCTCCTGAAAAAACTGGGCTGGGTATGGTGAAATGGAACAAGACTTGTTGACGAAGACTCCGCTCAAACGGATTAAAGATAATTCACTAAGCATTCTAAAAATTTCGAAAGAATTTACGCAGAAATTCAGATATCTCGATAGTTGGCCCAGATAAGCTCAGAATTGTGATATCATGTATAAACCTAGCAAATGACATTATTGGCGACAAGCCTTCACCGCGTCTACATGTCCGTTCAGATAGTTGAGATCGACGGTGTAGTCACCGATTCAAATTGGTCATGCGATGGATGAGCGGGTCGGTTGTTTCAAGAACCCCTTTCTCCGGTGAGTGAAGATTTTGAATGTCAATCGCACAGGATGGGGTGACATTATATGTTCCTTCTAGTTCTGTTCTGTTGCTATAAACAAATGAAACATTGTAGTAATAAGGCCTGGTTTGGCAGGTGCACAGAGAGTCAAATCCCTTAAAAGACGCTCTAGGCAGTTTTGCGGAAATACAGATGAGACTAGACTACTGAGCAAATCGAACTCTCTGCTAGCAGAGCTCCACTTGTAGGCCATGCTTTGATATCGATGCAACGATGGTTACCAGAGCTTTTTCTCGGGTTAAGTCATCTTCAATCCGGTTCCCGGCGGGTCCCCTTCCGTTACTCTGAAAAGGCATATCGAAGTTTTGACTACTCCGTTTCTTTACATCTTTCGAGTATTAGCAGTACCTAAGTGAAAATCAACACGGCTTCATGTCTGGACCAAAAAATATGAATTTTATCGTTGACGTAATTGCAAGCATGACAGAATTGAACAAGCCGTAATTCACGAAATGACGAAATATAACCGTGCTCCGTTTAATTTTACATGAAACATATACATTACATGTTCAATGACATAAAATTACACTGCCATTTAGAACAAACGCTATTTGTGGAGTAAAATTACGTGATTTACGAAATTCAACATCATGTAAAATAAAAATCAAACTTAAAAGTAAGTCATTTTTGATGCTCGTATATATCAGGGTCAGGAGACGTAAATTTACACGATTTTTTCTAGGTGTGTAATTCACGATATCGCAATCGCAACAATGGAGAGATTTAGTATAAATGGTATTGTTTTAAAGTAGTCCTGATCCTACCTCACAGATTGAGAGATAGCGATTGTCATAGGGGCTTGTCAGGTCCCAACTTTCATTTCTATGTCTGGAATATCTCAAGGAAGCCACTTGAGATCGCTGATATTTCTGGTATGCTTCAATGATGTACATCTAGTTCTGAAGACTCCACGCTTGTGCTTCCCGTACGATGTCAAGATTTTTCATCTAATTCGTTCAATTCAAGATTGCAAATTTCTCCAACAGCAGCTTCAAGATTTTGCTGATTGGTGTAACACGAACCGCAAGTGGTGAATTGATTTTCACGGAAGAAGAATAATTTACACGAAAGAAGGATCCAATTTATTTTAACTGAAGAATGCGAGTGTCAGGTCGTGTAGTTCGAAGTTCCGTTCAATACAACATAAGCTATTTATGCACGTCCAACATCTTTCAATCTTATTCATTTCCGGATTTTGAATCACAGTATTATTTGAGTCCTTATTTTTATGTGTTGTTTAAAACTGAATTGGTTTTGATTAGAAAAAACTCCTGTTGTTTACTCCTGGAGAATTTTTTAGGATTTTAGGATTTTTTTCTTATTTAACAGATATCAAATAAAGAAGCACAGCACTGGTAGGGAATATCAGAGGCTTCAAAGATAAAAAGATGATTGCTAAAGTGGTAGTCGATGCAATAGATGTCATTTTATAATCCTTGCTAAAGGGGATAAAGCCACCCATTGAACATTCCAGTATCCACCTGAACCTATGCTGAGCATCGGTAAGTTTCTTTCCTCTTAATTGGCTAGTATGCTATAAATCGGCAATAAAGTCTGTTGGAATAGAGTGGAATAATTTTGCAAACGGATTGTTTTGTCACTCTTTTTGCTCATTCGGGTTAAACATGTGGATTTTTTTCCTGAAATAATTCTGCTGTAAATAACGCTGCGTCCTTACATTTAGATTCTAGTTTAAATTTTTATGTTTGCCGCACTAATTACCCTTATTATTTCAAAAATACCATTATCTCATTTTTATGCTGATATATAACATAAGTATTTACATTAACACAAATCTGGAAAGAACAATGTTCACATGCTCAAACGTTTTGTGGATGACATTCTGTTTCCCAACCATCATAAATCCTACTTTCGAAACCAGCTGCTAATAATTTGAGCCCTTTGCTGCCTGCAAGCCAATCATTCTCGTTCACCTCTTCACCTCGAATATAAATCAATGCAGCAAAGCACCACGTTTGCCCCATTTCCAAACCAATCCAATTGATTCCAATAGCCTTTGATCCACGTGATCCTTAGCTCAATTATTCATAATCATAGTCATCATGGTGCGACGGTACGAAGACCTGCGATTCACAGGTGCATAAACAGAAAGCCACCTTCGTACCCGATCCCTTCCCACCACCCCCGGGGCAAAAAATTACAACATTTCCCCCACAGCCCTTCGACAATCGGTAACAATGTTGGGTCTTTGTGCCGAACGTCAAACGATGTGTCGAAGTAGTTCCAGCGAGCGCATTTTCCCATCATAATCACCAACCACCGCCACCGCCACCGCCAACAACATCAACAATCAACGAATACCATAATCATCAATCATGTAACCGCAGCAAAGAGTGATTGCAGGCGGAAAAATTCAATTGCACCGCTCACGATGCTGCATCCGGCGACGACCGTGACGGCAGATTGCACGGCAGAGTCTGGCTGCACAATAGGCACGACTCAGTATGTGTGTGTGTGCAGTAAATTATGTCTTCAACAAAGTGCGCTCTTGTTAACTCCCTTAGGAAGCCCTTTAGAAACTGGCACCAGCAACGGACACGGGACTAAGATTGCCTTTTTTTTGCTTTGCCCTTTTCTGCGTAACCGACAAGCCCAAATCCTCGTGCGCATAGTAGTGGGGATGCAGGGTGAGAGTCAGGAAAAATTATCACCTTCCAGCGCCTCGTAACCTCGGATCACCACGGTGGGAATTATTATGATTATTGCGATGAGGTACACACCGACTACGACTGCGCTGCCCAGAAGGGGTCCCACAGGAGTTTTAAAACCTCAACAACATTGTTAGCGTGAGGTAGGGCGCACGCGATGGAAAATAAAAACTATGTAAGCTGATTGACTGACTGGACATGTGTTTTTTATTGTGAAGACGGCTGCCACCAGTTGCTGCTGCTGGTTTGTCGGAGGAAAAAGGGATGCTTTCTTTAATCAGATATTTTTCTTGTTCCTTCCATTTGGAAATTGTGACCGGTATAAAAGGCAAGGCATGAATTTATGTATGAATTGAGTCATCTTTTTAAGTCATCTTCCAATACCCTTCCGTGTGGAGTAAGTGAAAAATTGAATTGTTTTATGAATATGTATCTTCAAACGAACACCGTTTCTTGGGACCTTTCTTCAGTTCCATTACACTTCTATTGAAACATGCAACAATGTTTTCATTTCATTACGTTCGACTCGAATAAATATTTTTTTCCTTCTTTTGCAGGTGAGGCTATCTAATATCGTTTACAAGGAATGTGACTCGGTTGGTGAGTAAAACTATCGACATTGTATCGAAACCGGTAGGAGTTGTCTATGGTTGCTAAACATACATATAAGATGCTGCATCTGTGAAAATTTTCTTGCTCGTGTACCAACGGACCTTAATCTCCATATATCGTTGAAAGTAGCCTTTAAATCCGGTCCATAATACTGAATGCAATCGCTTATAAAAGTTAACGATTTGCAGAATATGATTTAATCATTTCTTACGATTAAACACACTAATTTCGCTACGATGCCGATTTGAGTCGGTCGCACGCAATCGGACTAATTTAGGTTCAACTTTTTCGAGCATTCCTTTCAAATTATTTTACCATTTTTAATAGAGAAGGATGCAGAAATTATTCTTTGATTAATTAGACACAGAGCGATGGTAGCTCATTGCCATTTTACGCCCATGTTCCAAAGCTGACAACTAAGAAAAATGCTATAGAAGATGAACATTAAATTAGCTATCTGAAGAGAAACAGTGCATAAAAGGCACAAATCCCCGACTATGTACGGGGAACGTGCCATTTGAGCCAATATATTCTGATTCCTGATTCCAGTAGGAAAATCTGATAGAAATCGTAAAATTCTGAGCATATTGGAAGCGACGATAGTGATGAATAGTTTTACAGGATCGAACTCACTATTGTAGTTATTAATATCGTATCTATCTCTTAAAAACTTTCTCTTTCTGCAAACTTAATATTTATTTTTGGGTTATTTTATTACAGGTAAACTTCGATATAACGTACATCTCGGTTTAAAAATTGTACGTTATATCGAATTGTACGTTATATCGAAGCATGCAAAATGTTCAAAGAATTGTTGTTCGTGGTATTTTATTTTTTAGAATTTTGATAACGCGTAACTAATTTTGAAAATCTTACCTACCTAGCAGTGCGAAACAACTTTTCTAATAAGAAAATTATAGTAGATCCATAACAAAGATGCCATAATCATTTTTTTGCTTATATGAATTAAATTTATTGAAAATATTATTTTTTTATTTTGATTTTAGAGGTTTTAACCTTAGGGTCATTCGCCTCTTTGTTGGGTTAGAGTAATCTCTTTAGAAAAATCTCTAATACTATGTGCGGGGTTGGGAATTGAACCTAGGTGAGCTGCGTATAAGGCAATCGAGTTACCAACTACTCTATCTCTACCTCCGAAAATATTCTCTATTCTGACTCCTTTCCTAATTATTAAATCATTAATTATTATTTTGTCTGGGCTTATAAAGTTATTTTAATATTCCCACCGTCAGCGCCTCATACAATAAAAGCAATTTATGAACTTTAATCAATAGAATAGAGTATAAAGAACCACTTGTATCCACGATTCAAAAATTTCTGAAGATATATTTCAGTCCGCTAACCGATTTCCTAAATACCCCAAACCGGTCGTGAAGCGTGCACAGTTGTCCGTGTAACTACAAATATGACCTCTCATTCTTTTTGTGACATAGCATGCCGTGGAACTTAAACGTTGTCATTCGGCCCAGAGAATCAGATTCCGCAGTCTCGAAACGAACCAACAATGGTCACACAAATATTATCAATTTTAGTTTTCAGTTAGAACTTAGGGGAGACCGGGGCTAGTTGGCTGTGTTTTCAGTTTTCATTTTTTACCGCTTTGATGTACCTAGATTTTGCAAAATAGGACACGTGGCATAGAAGGGCAGACTGTTTGCAACATCTCTGAATTTTATTAAAATGTTTGATGCATTGTCTCCATTTTTAGAGACAAAAATATGTGACGCGGAAAAACCGCCAACTTACCCCGGCCCCGGGGTAAGTTGGCGATATGTATAGATACACTATAAAATAAGCAATCAAATGGAGAATCAAATACTTCATGGGTCCTGTTGAGATAAACAAGAAGTATCACTTTCTGTTAGCAGCAATTTATTTGTCAGCTCAAGCTGAAATCATCAAAATTAGTTTAAGGTTATGATTTTAATGTGTGTACCTTACAATTTAGTGTTCTTCTCCCAAGTAATTTTAAGGATCAGCAATCCAACTCGGAGTGTGTGAAATTAACTGTAATTACAATCAATTAAATTATAATAAATTCATTCTTGATATAATCGATACTACTGTCTGTTTTCAACTCACGCAAATACAATGTATAGTGGCCTTCTTGGCAATCGACACTTGGTCTTCAATCCAACGTGGTTCGCCCACCTAGTTAGGTAACTATTAGTTTAAGGTTTCTAGATACTAAGATTTCATTTTTTCACTTACTTATAGGTTTAGCTTAGCTTTTAGCAATTAAGATATAATGTAGTATAGGTTTAGTTTTAGTATAGTTCACTAGTTTTAGGTTTCGGTTCACTAGCAACACGTAAATAATTCGCAATCTCGCAATATTGTTTCCTGTTGTTTGACACTACGATCGACCTAACATCCTCCTGCCAAACCGTACTGATGACAACTATTTAAAGCGTCGCTTTGGTTGGCGCTTTCAAAGGGCCTGTACACTTTCCTGGCGAATCGGTGATGGTAACAGGTCCTTTTAGCACATGCTGAATGTCTTTTCAAGAAAACTGTATATTAATCGACATTTGCTATTATATTTCAGTCTCAATATCCCGAACTATTGACATTGACGCGTACTCCATAGCAAATTTTCATAGCAAGCAATAGCAAATTTTCGAAATTCTTCAGGTGACTAGCCGAAGTAAATGTTTCCTGCATTGACAAGATACACAAGAAAAAGATTTTCTTACTTTGGAGTGAATTCTAGAAATAAAATTTTTTGCATCGTAAATAGTACCGCAAACTTCCCCCGCGAGCAGCACCGCCATCACCCTAAATAACACAGTGTTTAAAATTTAGGAAATTTAATAGGTATGCTCGAAAACACAATATCGTCTAGAACTTCCACAATACAAAATGTATTGCAACCAAAACACATTGGATAATGGGTTTCACATAACTTGAGGTACATAACGAGAGGCAGTGCTATATGTCTAATAGAAACGGAGAAAAAGGGATTACGCCAACTTACCCCAACCGCCAACTAGCCTCGGGCTCCCTTACTGATATTGGGTTATTTATTGAGATAAATGGTTGGTTTTAATAAATCACGATCATACGCAAAAGAAATTGTAAAAAAAATCGCTCTCATAGCCTTCAATGAAGTAGCCAATTCCTAACATGCTCATTAGAAGCCCAATTAGTACGTTTTAAGATTGTGTATAACATACTGAATTCTTAAAATATGGAATACATGCGTAATTGAATATAAATTTGGACCTGAAAAATAAATTAAAAAATATGTACGTTATATCGAGGAAAAATGTACGTTATATCGAATGACGCTATATCGAGGGCAGAGCTTAAAAAAATTGACATCGTTGCCTGAACTTGAAAGAAAACAAAATTCAATTCACGCCCGCAGCGATGAATGAAATTTTTGGTTCGTTTCAATCGTCATTCGTTCGGTCGACGCAGCGCATTCAGGTACGGACATGTTCGGTTTCAGAAGCAAAGTGAATTTTATTTCTATTCTAGCTCTGAGAGGGATTATTGATCAAAAGTGCACCAATTATAGATTACGCAGTTCCCTTATGCTCGAAAATATAGAAGATGCTAACTTCTGCCTTGGTCGACAATGACTGGGCAGTGCGTAAGCCTCTTGTACCTGAAGGCATAAAATAGACCCACTTGCGGTCCTTAGCTTCCTGCCCAGTAACTCCTAGCCCTGGCCTCCTCGTGGAGTCGACTGGGATACGAGTAACCTTAGTGAAGATCGGGTAACCAACCCCGGTGGGAACTTTGGTCGTATGCTGGCAGGGAAGGGGGGGGGGGGGTTACCCTTCTTCGGAAGGTGTAAACCTGTCCTGGTGTCCAGGTGGGACCTTAATCAGTCCTGGCACGATGGCCCACCGGCGAGACAGGTGGTTGGCGTAGGCCCTATAAGCCGCCCCTTAAAAACCCACATAACGAACAATACAGAAGAGAATACGACCCAGAACAATCGGCAACGACCCAGGCGACGAATAAAGGATCACGATTGGAAACTCGGAACATGGAACTGCAGATCGCTCGGCTTCGCAGGATGTGACAGGATAATCTACGACGAGCTACACCCCCGCAACTTCGATATCGTGGCGCTGCAGGAACTTCGCTGGACGGGACAGAAGGTGTGGAAAAGCGGGCATCGAGCGGCTACCTTCTACCAGAGCTGTGGTACAACCAACGAGCTGGGAACCGGCTTCATAGTGCTGGGCAAGATGCGCCAACGTGTGATCGGGTGGCAGCCGATCAACGCAAGGATGTGCAAGTTGAGGATCAAAGGCCGTTTCTTCAACTACAGCATCATCAACGTGCACTGCCCACACGAAGGGCGACC